>NW_024720773.1:8720476-8745476 GCF_018991925.1 Homarus americanus | reverse complement strand
TTCTTTCCTCCCCCTCTCCTACCTCCTCCACCCCCTCCCTCCCCTCCACCTTCCCTTCCGTCCACCTCCCTACCTCCTCCCTCCCACCTCTCGTTCCATTTCATTTTTGCACTCCCCTTTTTCATTTGAGTGACTGCTTGCTCCTCTTCCTGTTTCTCATTTCCCCTTTCACTTGGCTAAAATTACTTCCAACTCCTCCTCATGCTTCCTTTCTTCTTTCTTCTCTTCTTCCTCCTCCTCCTCTTGCTTCCCTTCCTTTTATTCATCTTCTTCCTCCTCTTCCGTTGTTCCATTCCCCCTTCCTGGGTAACTTAACTCTCTCTCTCTCTCTCTCTCTCTCTCTCTCTCTCTTTACTTCTTATCGATGACCTGACCTAACCTGTCCTGACCCCCCTCATGTCAGTGTTGTTAAGAGCCCTTATGACCTACCTTGATGTCCCCATTTACCTTAGTATGTTGGTGTAATATTTAACAGGGACACCCTCCTCATACGCCTCCGTCAGATCAATAAGTTCCTTGAATACCTTCCAGGGTACTCGAACAATATCTTACCTGTGTCTTTCTCATCGACAGGTATTGGTTTAATTAGGTTTTTACAGTAGGTTTTTTTTTAACATGTACAGGTATATTATGTTAGAATACCTGTACTTTACCTGTAGTTGGGTTTGTATTATTTGTACCTGTGTTTGTGTATCTGTTGAATACCTGTACCTGTAATTTTATCGATACCCAAAATTACAGGTAAGTACATCATTAATTACACCTACTGTAGAACTTTTGTAACCATTCACTGTATCATTAAAAATACAAATAAAATATATTAGCCGACTGTAGCCAGAACTGTTATGTGTAATGGGTTTTTCCGGGTTACAATGGCGACCTGTGATGACGTGTTTGTCTTCCCCTGAGGTAATTGGCACGTAGCGTTTACTTACCTGACGCCGCCAACACCTCATCCACCCCCTCACCCTAACCCTCCTTCATCTTCCACCCCCCATCACCCCTTTCCTCCACCCTTTAACCCACCCAACCCTCACCCCTCTCACCACCACCCCCTTCACCACCCCTTACCCCCCTCCATCATCCTACCCCCTTCCCCACACACCTAAACTACCACCTGTTTATGTGGTGTTAGGATAAATCTGGTTCTGAAAAGCTCCACTAAGCTCCATTAAGCTCCACTAAGCTCCACTAAAGCTCCACTATTCCTCCTCTGACATTCGCGTTACCAATATCCAAGGGGGCGAGGGGAGGTAATGGGTGGAATTAATTACATTCATGAAATTCAATGTTTTATTTTTTTACCTGTTGGATACTAAGACAGACAGACAGACAGACAGACAGGCAGACAGACAGACAGGCAGAGAGACAGACAGGCAGAGAGACAGACAGGCAGAGAGAGTTACTGTGACGGTGCATTAGGTAATGACTTTAAACCTTAATCTATATATTTTTATTTTAATACTAGTCTGGACACATACACACACACACACACACACACACACACACACACACACACATACACACACACACACACACACACACACACACACACACAGTTAAATGGACCAGGGTGACGAAGTGGTCGGTGGGGGGGGGGGGTTGTTGTAGTGGGCCGATAGTTGCAATTGGCTCGTTGGAGTGATAGATATCCAATAGGGAGTATCCACATCCTCACTGGCTTGTACATAGACATCCCAAGTGGCTCAGGATTATATAATATCCACACATAATATCCACATATAATATCCACACACAATATCACATAATATCCACACATAATATCCACACACAATATCCACACATAATATCCACATATAATATCCACACATAATATCCACACATTATATCCACACATTATATCCACATATAATATCCACACATAATATCCACATATAATATCCACACATAATATCCACACAGACTCCCTCATATCCTCAACATTCATAATAACTATTGGGTGCAAATGGTGGTAATATTCACCCCACCCGCCTGATGCACCTGGTGTGTTGGCTCCCTCCCCCCTCTACCCCCTCTTCCCTTCTCCCCCTCTCTCACCATGTTTACTCCCCTCACCGAGGAGAAGTGAGGGGTTCTTGCCTTCCTCAGTAGGTACCATCCCGAGAGAGAGGTGTGGATAGGAGAGGTGGTGGGTGGTGAGAAGGTGAGGAAGTGAAGAGAGAGAGAGAGAGAGAGAGAGAGAGAGAGAGAGAGAGAGAGAGAGAGAGAGAGAGAGAGAGAAATAATGCAAAATACATTTATATTTAAGCTAACAAATCAACGAAAAGAAGAAACAGTTGGCATTAATTTCTAACCTAACTCGAGGTAACAAAAATATACAGACCCTTAACATTTTATTTATTTATATATATATATTTAAACTCCCGGATAGAAGTCAGGTACGTTGTGTGTGTGTGTGTGTGTGTGTGTGTGTGTGTGTGTGTGTGTGTGTGTGTAGTATGTGGGATGTATGGATGTATGTATGTATGTATATGTATGTATGTATGTATGTATGCATGTATGTATGTATGTATGTATGTATGTATGTATGTATGTATGTATGTATGTATGTACAGTATGTGTATGTATGTATGTATGTATGTATGTATGTATGTACAATATGTATGTATGTATGTATGTAGCACCAAAACTAATGTATTTAATATTTATTTGTAGGTACATTTCTATAAATTTATGTATGCATAAATTATATGAATAAGCGTATCTGTATTTGTACATGATATGATTCATTGCTTAATATTGCATACATATCTGTGTGTGTGTGTGTGTGTGTGTGTGTGTGTGTGTGTTTTGATAGTAATACACAATATTTCTGACAACAACAACAATAAAAACATAAACAACTTTGAATTTTTTTTGGCAGAATACAATGGTTGCCGGCCCGACTTCAACACGGTAATAGGATTGTATGTACAGGTATATATATATATCCGTGTTATAAAAAAAGAGGTGTTACTATATCCATCTCGACTTCGTGTGTGTGTGTGTGTGTGTGTGTGTGTGTGTGTGTGTGTGTGTGGATCAAGCCAGTTAAGTAATTAAAAAACATTCTTCACCTTTTTTATTTCAACTCAACCTTCATCCATTCATCCATTCATCCATTCATCCATTCGACCTCTCCTGCACTCTCATCCATCAGTCAATCTTACCTTCATCATTCTACAACCTCGCTCTTTAACCACAACCCCTCACCTGGAACCTAGAACCTCACCTCTCGTCACCTCACTTCACCTCTCGTCACCTCACCTCACCTCTCGTCACCTCACCTCTCGTCACCTCACCTCCTCTGTCACCTCACCTCTCGTCACCTCACCTCACCTCTCGTCACCTCTCGTCACCTCACCTTTCTCTCCCTCAGGTAGCACCTTCGTCAGGCGGCCAAAATCATGATCCTCACCTCAACTAAACTGCCCAGATTCAACCCCTCCCCTCTTTCCCCTTCCCCTCTCTCCCCTCCCTCTTTCCCCTCCCCTCTCCCATCCCCTCCCTCCTACCCCTCGTTGGGCCTCCTCGTAAACACCCACCGGCGTCATTATGTGGCTTCCAGGACATATTTGACCGTTTTAAAGGCCGCCTCACTTACCCTCCTTTGTTTTGCCGGGATAAACAAACTTTGTGTCGCTCGTGTATGCAGCGGAGTCGATTTTGTTTGTTTTATAGAGGAATTGATGACGATAGACTCTGGGTTAGGTTAGGTTTTCTTTGGTTTGTATTATGACACACACACACACACACACACTCACACACACTCCACACACACACACACACACACTCTCACACACACACACACACACACAGACACACACACACACACACACACACACACACACACACACACATATGCTGTAAACCGTATCAGGTGATTATCCCGTGTACTATAATCGCTCCTGCCCATTCTTGTCGTCCGGGGTTATGTATACAACCTGTCGGGAATTATTGTGAAGAGGCAGCAGGAACAAATAGTGGTGGATTTAGTCAGTTTTTAGGTCGAGGCGTCCAACGATATGAGAGGAGTTTCAGGAAGCGGTATTTTCTTTCACTAGTGGCCAGAGATAATATGCTATCTCTCTCTCTCTCTCTCTCTCTCTCTCTCTCTCCTCCTCTCTCTTGGATAGCTCTTACCTTCATCTTTTTGTAATCCTCACTCATCATCTGGACACCTCTTCCATCCCCTCACTCCCTCTTTACCCCCCTCACCTCTCCTTACCCCCTCTCAGCCCTCTTCCCCCTTACCACCTTACTCCTTCACCCCTCTCTGCATATACCTCCCCTCACCTCCCCCTTCAGGATGGTGGTGGCAGACCTTGGTCGATTGGGTAATTATGTCTCCTCCCATACTCCGGTACACCATCGATCCTGGCGGGCGGCGGTGTGCTCCAACCTAACCTAACTCTACCTAACCAAACCTAACTAACCTAACCTAACCTAACCCTAACCCAACTGATTTAAATATACCTCTCTCTCTCTCTCTCTCTCTCTCTCTCTCTCTCTCTCTCTCTCTCTCACCTTATGCCTCACCTCTCCCCTCCTTTCTCTCCCTCTCTTGAACTTGTCTCCTTTCCTCCCGCGTGTGTCAGGGATCGATATTTTGTGCCACATGGTCGCTCTCCTTCGCCCCTCCTCCTTGCCCTCCTTCGTCTTAACCCATCTGTCCCATCAACCCATCATCCATTCATCTCGACGCCCAAGGGATACTGGTGTGGCATAGAATCAGCTGGTGGTAGGTGTGGTTGGTGGTGAGGTGTGGTTTGGTGTGGTGTGGTTGGTGGTGTGGTGGAGGACATTCTACTGGTGTGGTTAATGGAATGGAATTATGTGTAGTGTGGCTGATGGTATGGTAGTATAGTGTGACTGGTGGTAGTGTAGTGTGGCTGATGGTATGGTAGTATAGTGTGGCTGGTGGTAGTGTAGTGTAGTGTGGCTGATGGTATGGTAGTATAGTGTGGCTGGTGGTAGTGTATAGTGTGGCTGATGGTATGGTAGTATAGTATGGTTGGTGGTGGTGTAGTGCATAGTGTGGCTGGTGATAGTGTAGTGTAGTGTGGCTGATGGTATGGTAGTATAGTATGGTTGGTGGTAGTGTAGTGTAGTATAGTGTGGCTGATGGTATGGTAGTATAGTGTGGCTGGTGGTATGGTAGGAGTGTAGTATGGCTGGTGGTAGTGTAGTGTAGTATAGTGTAGTGTGGCTGATGGTAGTGTAGTGTAATATAGTGTGGCTGATGGTTGAAATACGGGTACTTGAATCATCCATAGTCTCTATATACACAGACGACCCCACCTATCTATATTTATACTATGGAAGGCTATAGGGTAGATGAACCACCTCTCATTACAGGTAGATGGAGGGGTTTGGGGGGCACAGGTGAGATACATGAAAGCAGGTAAGGTAGGAAAAGTTTGTATGTGTCGTGAATAATAAAGGTAGTGGAAGTACCAGTAAAGAATTTGTTTGTGTGTGTGTGTTTGTGTGTGTGTGTGTGTGTGTGTGTGTGTTTACAGTTGGGATCGGGGCGTGTACACTAAGGTGGAGTGGGAGGGGGTGGGGGGGAGGCTGGCATTAGGAAGGGGAGGGGTAGGGGTGGGGGGTTATGATAGAGGTGATGACTTCAAATAGTTCTCAAGTGAATAGAGTGAGATGACCAAGAGCACCAAAGACTGAGTAGGTGAGGAGAGAAGGGGGAGGAGGGAAGGGGGGAGGGGAGAGAGAGAGCAGAAGCAGTGTGAATAGATGGTTGATGGAAAGTTGTAGAGCGGTGAGAAAGTGTGTGTGTGTGTGTGTGTGTGTGTACAGAATATCGCATGTCTTTATATGGTAACCCGTGTTTATGAACAAAAATCTAATAGAGAAACTAATGTAACTAATCCTGACTGGCCTGATATTCCCATCCATCCCTTACCCCCTCCCCCCCTCCCCCGTCCACCATCCCCCTTCTCACTAACACAACAATAAAAAAGTTGTCCCCTCTTGTCTGGTCTCTGTATTTTTGTTTCCCGTTTTTTCCTTTATAATTGAATATTTTTTCCTCTCTGTTTTTGGTCTACGATGAATTTTTTTATTTGTTTTATTTTCTTATTTTTATTATTTTTTTTTAGTTATTCCTCGTTTATTGGAGACGTGTATCATTGGAAGGGTGTGTGTGTGTGTGTGTGTGTGTGTGTGTGTGTGTGTGTGTGTGTTGTGTGTGTGTGTGTGTGTGTGTTGTGCGTGTGTGTGTGTGTGTGTGTGTGTGTGTACGTGCGAAACCATGCCCTTCGGATACTTTTCGCCTTATATATATATATATTTTTTTATGCCCCTATTGCCCTATGGTAGAAAGAGGGGGCATATAGCCATTATTTTATTGGTTTAATTAATTTAATTCACGTAATTGATGTTAATAATAATAAAAACTTCTATAACTTTATCATTTAGGCATCAATTTGTATTCTGTTCAGAGATTATTCAAGTGAAATGTAATTGGTCCAAATCCTGACCAAACACCGAGAGCTGATTGGATGGAAATACAGCCATATTTACTGTGATTGGCTGACACTCACGCGCCATTGCCGGTATTACATTTTAAACTAAGTTAAATGAAATACACAGACTAGGTTTGATTTTTTACTTAGTTTCCCAGCTAAATTATTACCTAACCTAACGTAACCTTACCTATACGACACAAGCTTCAACAATTAATGGAGACAGTAAGCAAAGGTTCGATACACACACACACACACACACACACACCCAGAGACCTTAACTAACTGTGTGTGTGTGTGTAATAATAATAATAATTAACGGTTTGTTAAGAGCAGCGTAGAGGCTGAAATATACAGTTACATATTTGGGGAATGTAGGTTACGAATTACAATATTATACAAAATTAACATAAGTGACACAAATAAGACATATAATAACCCCAATTGAGGATAAAGCTCAAACTACAGTTCATTTCAACATGGTATTGTTGACAGTGTAGGGGCAGTGTTTACTAGGAGTGGAATACACTGATTTATTACAAGGATTGATAATTTTTTAATGGTTGGGACTGGGCTGTTCTTATAGCGATCAGTTCGTGCGTATGGGCTGGATGCGGTTGTGGTGTCGAACAGCAATTCTCTCGGACAAGGATCTCCAGTGGTAGTAGGGCGGTGTCGGGGATGGTGTAAGCTTCTTACCAGAATTGCAAGATGAGGTCGTGGTGATGGTCGGTGAGAGTCAGGTCCAGTGTGTTGAGCCTTCTTGATATGTGGAGTAGGAGAGGGAAGAATAATCTTGCATGCCCTCTTTTCTGGGTGTTTACGTTGTGTGGCATTTGAGACCAGGTGGGGGAGGCATGGAGTGAGCTTGGGAAGTATGAATGTTGTGTAAACAAGGGAGCTCTCGCAGGAACTCCGAGGACTTGAGTCAGCGGAGAGTGGAGACGGAAACTGGAGGGATTTGACAACTTCACTGACGTGTGGGTGTGTGTGTGTGTGTGTGTGTGTGTGTGTGTGTGTGTGTGTGTGTGTGTGTGTGTGCAGCATCTAGTTTAGCTCACTTACGCTACAGCACAGAGGTGATGGGGGTAAGTAGTTTCGAAAATTGCATCGTAATTAGCGGAGAAAAGCGAGTAAACGAGTGACTGTATGCCTATGACTATCTAGGCCTATGGTACTTAAAATTATTGTCTGTAGTGAAGATGTTGAGTGTATAATGTGTAATTACTGTATAATTTAGGGAATAATGTGATCTTATTCGTAGTGTTTGTTTATTTGTTTACCTCTATTGTTTGTTTACCTGTTTACCTGTATGATCTGGGGACGTGTTGACTCTCTGAGGGATGAGTTATGTATTTATTAAAACTATGAATATTTTAGGTGTCCGAGTGAAGTGTGTAAGCTATTGAACCTAACATCCACACTCCCACATCTCCCATCTCCCGCATCTCCCACATCTCCGCATCTCCCGCATCTCCACCACCTTCACATCTCCACATCTCACACCTCCACACCCCGCACCTTCCGCATCTCACATCTCCACCTTCACCTCCACCTCCACACCTCCCTTTTTACCTCCCACACCCCGCACCCCCCGCACCAGAGGTAGAAAGTGTCGAAGTAATAAAATTTTACTGATTAATTACATACCTGTGTCGTAGCTCAGGGGGGGGTGGGGGGGGTATTAGGTCTCATGGTCGTAAATACGTTCGTAAAGATGGGATTTACCCCTTTATCCCAGAGGTCGTTAAGGGCAACATAAATATATACGTCTGTGTTTACTTCCTTCTGATGAACAAAAAACAACAAAAACAACAAATAAATAGAAATAAGTAAAAAAATAATAAAGGAAAGTTTGAGTAATTTTGTTGCCATTTAAAAATTATCGTAAGGTTTGTTTCTGAATACAGGTGTCAGGGATGCCAACCTAACTACTGTACACACCTCCTGCTCCTCTTCCTCCTCCTCTTCATCCTCTTCCTCTTCTTCCTCCTCCTCCTTCATCCTCCTCTTCCTCTTCCTCCTCCTCCTCTTCCTCCTGCTCCTCCTCCTCCTCCTACCGAAGTCTGTTGTTGGTGCATTACTAAGTCTCGGGTGTTCGCCTCAGGGCTACAGGGAGGAGAGGGGGTAGGAGGGAGTAGGAGGAGGGGTGGAAGGGAGGGAAGGGAGTGGAAGGGGAGGAGAAAGGGCAGTTGGAGGTAGGGGGTAGAAGGAGGAGGGGTCAAGTAAAGAAGAATGGGGGAAGGGGAGGGAGGGAGGGGAGGAGGGAGGAGGGAGGAGGGGGAGGAAGGGGGAGGGGAGGGAGGAGGGAGGGAGGAGGAGGATGTGTTTTAATATGTGTTGTTGTTATTGTTGCTGCTGGTGCTGGTGATGTGTATATAGGGATGTGTATTGTACTATTAATTATAACATGTGTGGTGATGTGTGTGTCTTTTGGGGGAACGAGAAGGGTGTGTGTGTGTGTGTGTGTGTGTGTGTGTGTGTGTGTGTGTGTGTGTGTGTGTGTGTGTGTGTGTGGATGGTAGACATGACGTATATAACTCTCTCTCTCTCTCTCTTCCTTCCCTCTCTCTCTCTCTCTCTCTACTTCCCTTCACCCCCTCCCTTCTCCATCAGCCCTCCACCACCCCTCACTTCCCCTCTTCTCCCCTCCCACCCCTCACCCTCTCTCCCCCTCACCTATCATCCTCTTGACCAACAGACTCTCTCCACTCAACCTACTTCCCCTCACCCCGTTTCCCCTCTCCCTTTTCCCCTTCAACTAACTCTCCCAGCGTCTACCCCCGTCCTCACCCTCCACCTTCCCTCTCCCTCACCCCTCCACCCTCCCCTCTCCCTCTCTCCCTCCCCCACTCCCTCCTCTCCCCTCTCTCCCTCCCCACTCCTCCCCTCTCTGGATGGTGTCACTCCCCCTCGGCACAATCGCCACCTCCCTCAAGTCTTAACTCGATTTAAAAGCTTTGAACGTATCAAGAGTTGGTTTATTGAAGGATTGGGTGGGTTGGTTTAAGGATTGGAGTAGGTTGTTTAGTTGGTAGATTGTTTAGTTGGTCTGGTTGGTTTAGGTTGTGGTTTTTGGTCATAGGTTGGTTTAGGGATTGGAGTAGATTGGTTTAAGGGATTGGAGTAGGTTGGTTTAAGGGATTGGAGTAGATTGGTTTAAGGGATTGGAGTGGGTTGGTTTAAGGTATTGGAGTCCAGGTAGATTGGTATTAAGGTAATTAAGTACAGGCACAGGTAGATTGATTTAAACTAAAACTAGACTAATTAAAAGTATCAGACAATGAGAAAGTATAAAAATTAAATCAAAGTATATAAAAAGTATATAGACATCACTGAAAGGCTCCTCAGGGTAATAAATCTTACTTTTATTTAAATAAGGAAAATATAACACCAAAGAGAGCCATTAAAAAAAGAGCTAATTTGCATACTTGATTATATTGCTGTTGGGGTAAATTAATAAACAAAGTGAGTTATATAATTATGGTATATTTATTAGAGAGGAAGTGTTTAAAGGAAGGTGTATGTATGTATGTATGTATGTATGTATGTATGTTATGTATGTATGTATGTATGGTATGTATGTATGTATGTATGTATGTATGTATGTATGTATGTATGTATGTATGTATGTATGTATGTTATGTATGTATGTATGTATGGTATGCATGTATGTATGTATGTATGTATGTATACAGAGTCGTTCTCATTAACAAATTATGGTGGTATTAACGTTTTGTTGTTGTTGTTTGTGGAGAGGTCAGGGTGGTTGTTGGTGTATGCAAATGAGGGTAAACAAGTTTTCCATGGCCTTTATCCTTCCTCTTCTTCCTCTTCCTCCTCTTCTTCCTCTTCCTCCTCTTCTTCCTCTTCCTCTTCCTCTTCCTCTTCCCCTTCCTCTTCTTCCTCTTCCTCTTCCTCTTCATCCTTTTTCCCCCCTCCCTCCTTTTCTTCATTCTTTTCCTCCCCCTTCCTCCTCCCTCCTTCCCTTCTCTTCTTCCTCCTCCTTCTCTCCTCCTTCTCTCCTCCTTCCCTTCTCTTCCTCCTCCTCCTCCTCCTCGGTTACTGCCTCAGGGTTTATTATATATTAGAGACATTAATTTGTAGAAGCCACCAAGGTTAGGTTAGGTTTGGTTGGGTTAGGTTAGGTTAGGTTAGGTTAGGTTAGGTTAGGTTAGGTTAGGTTGGGTCAGGTTGGGTTAGGTTAGGTTGTGAGTGTTGTGATTTAAGTAATGTTGCCTAAATTTTTCACCTGAGTCCATATGTGCTTAAGTAAATATTCAGGCAGGTGAGTGTAGCTTTAATGTGTCCAAGAATTTATGATTCAACACGTGTGTAGTGAAGATATATACATACATACATACACACATACATACATACATACATACATACATACATTAAAAAACATATGGGATATTTACACCTCCTGAATGTGTCTTATCTTTAAAAAATAGATAAAACAAAAATAAATATCTTTTAAATCCTATGAAGTAAAGTTATCTCCCAGTTTGTCTCCTGAAAGTTTGTAAATTTCATCTCCTCAACTAATTAGGCAATCATCTCTAATTCCAGGTAGTGAAGAGGAGGGCAGAGTTACCAGGTCTCGCTACCACTCACCTGCGTTAAAGGTAAGTTGTTGTGGTTTTAGTGCCGTGGGTATAATGTGTTTTGGTGGGGAGGGGTGGGGGAGGGGAGGGGTGGGAGGGGAGTGAGATGCTGAGATAAATGTAGAGATGCTGGGAGTGAGGAAGAGATAATGAGAAATATGAAGAGATACTGAAATGTCGGTAGAGATACGAAGGATTACTGGAGAGAGAGAGAGAGAGAGGAGAGAGAGGGTGGAGAGAGAGAGAGAGAGAGAGAGAGAGAGAGAGAGAGAGAGAGAGAGAGAGAGAGAGGGACAGAGAGAGACCCATCCCTCTCCTCCCCTACCATCACCCCTCCTCTCCCCAACCCCTCACCCCGCTCCCCACCCCCCCTTGTCACCCCTTCTCAGCCCTGTGGTATCAAACGTTAAATTTGATTATTACACCAGTCCTAGGAATGAGTTTATCCTTCTACACTCCATTTGTGTGTGTGTGTGGGTGTGTGTGTGTGTCTGTGTGTGTGTGTGTGTGTGTGTGTGTGTGTGTCCAGTTCCATCCCGGGCTCGTACTATATAACAGATGGGGACAGGATGACTGGCAAATCTCTAGGGCCTCCCCCTTCTCTCCTGGTCCTTGGCTGGCTCACGTCGTTCTGTTGCTGGTCATGTCTGGTAGAGGCTGGACCAAAGCTGCCTCAGTTTCTCCTTGGACATGATAACTAAATTCTTACGTGTATTAATTATTTGTGTTGATTTTTTGGGTACCTATTTTATACGTTTATTATTATTATTATTATTGTGTGTGTGTGTGTGTGTGTGTGTGTGTGTGTGTGTGTGTGTGTGTGTGTATTATTATTGTGTGTGAACAGTCCATTATAAATTCCTTGTATTCAGTTATTATTAAACACAAAGAAGCCAAGAGCGTGGGGCGTCGGGTCACACCAGTCACAAGACGAAGCTTCCAAAGGTCAAGCTGACATTATAGGTAGAGGTCACTGTAGAATAGTTATACATTAAACGCCATATATTTCCGGGTGTGGCGGAGGTGTACCAGAGCTGTGTAGGGCGGGATGTGTATTGTGTGTTGGAGCTGTCTTCCCCCTACACCCCGAACACCCCCCTCCCCCTCTCTCTCTCTCTCCCCCCCTTCCCCTCCCCTCCCTCCCTTCCCCCTCTGACGAGCAGCCGTGACATATTTAGGCCAAACAGGAAATATATGTAGTTACTATCGGAGAAAACATGAGGGTTGTCAGTGGGGAATTATTTTATTATGCCCCTCACCATGTATGTACGGGGGGGAGGGAGGGAGGGAGGGGGGGGTATATATTGATCGCCAGTATGTTAGTCTGTCCATAGATCCATCCAACCACACACACACACACACACACACACACACTACCCCCCGGTGGATTACATGACGGCTGTAAATAACTCTCGACCTATTACACTAACAACACATCAATAAACCCGTCCTCAAACTTTTTAATTAAGTCATTATTTAAAGTGAGAGGCGGTGGTTATTATTGGGTATCTGTTGTCTGTTTAAATTCATTCACCGGGGGACTGTGTGTGTGTGTGACTGTGTGGGACTGTGTGTGTGTGTGTGTGTGTGTGTGTGTGTGTGTGTGTGGGACTGTGTGTGTGTGTGTGTGTGTGTGGGACTGTGTGGGGCTGTGTGTGTGTGTGTGTGTGTGTGGGACTGTGTGTGTGTATGTGTGGGACTGTGTGTGTGTGTGTGTGTGTGTGTGTGTGTGGGACTGTGTGTGTGTGTGTGTGTGGGACTGTGTGTGGGACTGTGTGTGTGTGTGTGTGTGTGGGACTGTGTGTGTGTGTGTGTGTGTGTGATAAATCCCTTCCGGATATGAAAACAAAACCCCACACATTATCTATTTGTCATTCATAAAAACCGGAAATTATCCTGACTAACGTAACTAAAAAAAATCCGGATTAATTTTCACATCAACTGAATATGAAAAATTAAAATGAAAAAAAAATTGTAAAAATTCTCAATATAAATACAAAAATGAATAACAATGGTTGAGTCAAGGAAAAAAAATAGTTAACATTTAAATTGGGTCAGTGACATATTCTTGGTATGTATGTATGTATGTATGTATGTATGTATGTATGTATGTATGTATGTATGTATGTAATAATCTATAATTGGGGTCACGCTAATACAAGGTGTCACACTAATCACAAAACACACCTTGATAGTCATCTCAACACACCTATAGTTCACCTGTCACCTTAATTATCTAAAACAGGTGAATCAAAACACTGTGATAATACCCAGATAATTAATTTATTTTTTTTTAAACTGATATAGAGTAATTTCACTCACGTATTTAGCTTAAGATTAAATTTCGTTTTGGCGCGAAAAAAAAAATGACATTAAATAAGTAAATGATTATGAAGTATTATCATTAACCTGATTACCTGTTGACGTTGTTATGTGAGATCTGATTAGCGCACCTGGGTATTGGTTACATGATTATCTCCCCCCCCCTCTCTCTCTCTCTCTGTCTCTAGTTCTCTCTTTTTTTGTTTTTCTCTGTCTGTCTATCTGTCTGTCTCTCTGTCTCTTGTATGGTGGCTGTAGTACCAGGCACCTGCAGCCACGCCCCGTGATATCATCCTGGGGCGTGGTGAGTCCCTCTCTCCCCTCCCCCCTCTCCCCTCCCCCCTCACCTAACCCCTTCTCCCTCCCCTCCCCTCCACTATCTGTCCTGGTAGACTTGTAAAAGGGAAGGGGTGAGGGGTGGGTAAGGGGGGAATGGTGGTCAGGTCTCTTAATTGTAGACCTCTGACACCACCTGTCTCACGGGAGGTAGTGTACCGTCACCACCTGTCTCACGGGAGGTAGTGTACCGTCACCGCCTGTCTCACGGGAGGTAGTGTACCGTCACCACCTGTCTCCACGGGAGGTAGTGTACCGTCACTGCCTGTCTCACGGGAGGTAGTGTACCGTCACCACCTGTCTCACGGGAGGTAGTGTACCGTCACCACCTGTCTCACTGGGGAGGTAGTGTACCGTCACCACCTGTCTCACGGGAGGTAGTGTACCGTCACCACCTGTCTCAGGAGGTAGTGTGTCACCACCTGTCTCACGGGAGGTAGTGTACCGTCACCACCTGTACGGGAGGTAGTACCGTCACCACCTGTCTCACCACCTGTCTCACGGAGGTAGTGTACCGTCACCACCTGTCTCACGCATTGATACGTGCCAGGAACCCAAAGTATATCCATAACACTCCTCCCTCCCCCTCCCTCTCGAACCCCTCAGCCAGACACACATCACGCCCACTCCGTCTGCTTCATCCCCCCTCTTTTTCGTCCCCACTCTTGTGTCTCTCCCCCTCCCCACTCCCCTTCCCCTTCCCCTCCACCATTACTCCAGCCCACAGCCCAGGTCCTCCCTCCTCCCTCACCCCTCCATTTTAGAACCCATGACCCCCTATCTCCTCCCACTCAATGCCTACACTTTGTTCCTGTCTCTTTCATTCTGTGCCCACTTCTCTCCTCTCTCTATCTCTTACTCTGTCTTTCTTTCTTTCTTTTTCTCTTTCTTTCTTTCTTTCTTTCTTTTTTCTTTCTTTTCTTTTCTCTCTCTCTCTCTCCAAGATTGCGACCTCCTCCTCCCTCCTTGCACTTCAACCCCTCCCCTCACTCCCCCCAGGTCAGATTTATTAACGTGTTTGCCATTTGTTCAGGATCAAGCGTGGACAAGAGGGAGGACACACACACACACACACACACACACACACACACACACACACACACACACACACATACATACACATATACACTCACACATACACTCACATATACACTCACGACACACTTTCCACACCGTTCTAAAGTGCTATTTAGTGCCGTGGCTTAAGTGCATCTGTCTGAAACTCTCCCATGCATCTTAGCTAACTGGGGGGGTAAGGGAGGGGTGGAGGGATAGAGGGAGGAGGGAGGAGGAAGGGGAGGAGGGGGAGGAGGGGGAGGAGGGGAGGAGGGGATTCTGGTCTAAATGGCTATACCGAAGAGGATTGTTAATTTATATGGCCACATATCCTCGAAGAATGGCCACACACACACACACACACACACACACACACACAGTCAGGGATAATGGCGTCATATAGTCCACTGATAACAAGCTTTGTACAGCCAGTTCAAAATGACTGGATAGGGTTTTAGCCACACAGTCACTTAAGATCACCAATACAGTCACTCGGATATCACCAACACAATCACGGCTAAATAAACAACACCACAAATTACCAATAACAAAAATCACAGATAAAAGAAAAAAATCTAACTTTTTTTACCGGATAAATAACCAAATATGGATAAACAGACAAATCACAGATGAATTAAATATAGATAGTTGATTTTTTTTTTTACATGTGCAGTCAAGAGATGAATAAATGGCGTCGTTTTTCACCATTATTTTTTTGCGACGCCATCATGAAGTAAAACCTTGCCTGGAGCGGAGTATTTTTTTTTTTCTCCCAAGAGCAGGAAGGTAACAGTAAAAAGTGGTGAGCCTGTACCTGTGTAGACCTGGTGTGGGGGAGGTGGGGGTGGGGGATGGGGGTGGGGGGGTGGGGGGTGGGGTGGGGTGGGGTGGGGTAGGGGTGTGGGTGGGGGGTGGTGAAGGTGGTAGGAACGGTGAAAAAAACCCTCATATGAAACAAGTGGAGTTATGTGAGATAGTGTGTGTGTGTTTGTGTGTGTGTGTGTGTGTGTGTGTGTGTGTGTGTGTGTGTGTGTGTGTGTGTGTGTAATGATCCTAGAACTCTCAGCCTCTGAGACTCTTGCTCCATTACCCAACATGTACGGCGGCAATGGGCCTTCAGGTGATACATACACACACAAACACACACACACACACACACACACTCTCTCTCTCTCTCTCTCTCTCTCTCTGTCACTGAAGACCATTCTTGTCTGAGAGTCTAACTTATCAAAAGTTCAGTTTGTAATCAGTGTAAACCTTGGACGCTAATTGTGTTCCTCGCAGGACTGTAGGGGGTGTGTGTGTGTGT
This sequence comes from Homarus americanus, assembly GCF_018991925.1. Taxonomy (NCBI): domain Eukaryota; kingdom Metazoa; phylum Arthropoda; class Malacostraca; order Decapoda; family Nephropidae; genus Homarus; species Homarus americanus. Next base: position 8,729,364 of record NW_024720773.1, on the reverse strand, counting down.
GTGTGTGTGTGTGTGTGTGTGTGTGTGTGTCTAGGCAAGGTTTATGTTTGAGTGGTTTCCTGTGTATTTATACACACACACACACACACACACACACACACACACACTCCATCCTTTACATCAGAGAAGGGGCACTAAGATAACATTAGACCTCACAATACACAGACAAACACACACTACACACACACACACACACACACACACACACACACACACACACACACACACACACACACAGCCTGAGAAGTGAACAACCAACTGCATCCTCTAGGTATACTGATAACTAAGATAACACGATAAGATAACACGATAAGAATTCCACAAACTTAATTAAAAACAATTCATCTCAACATAAGAAATGACGTAACTACAGGAAATAACTGTATCTAATCAGTACAGAATTATTACAGTAATTGGTCTTGTATCTTAGTTTGAGTTGACGAGGGAAGTTGAGGTGGTGGATGGTGTGACGTGTTACTAATTGACCTTCTCGTGACCTTGAATTATTAGAAGGATGTTATTGGTGCTGTATTTATTGTCGATGTAATGGTTATAAATGTTATTGTTGGTGAGTGGTTGATATTGTAATTTCTGTAATTTTTTTTTATAGGAACGTAATTTTAACCCCAGTGGTCTCGTTATTAACATTGGTAGTTCGCCTTTAGTCTAATTATTTACGATCATTAATGTATTTTAACTTAACCATATAATATTATTTTTTGTTTATTTCGCTATAATTTCCCTCTACCCAATGCTGTGACGTCACGATTATAATGAATACATGGGGTATATAATTACATGTTTATATTGTGAGCTAGAGGACCCCGGTTCGATCCCCAGGTAAGGTGAAATCACAGGTGCTAGGTTAACATCAGTCTTTCGGGCAGTAATTGGAGACTTGGATGTTAATCGATTGGCGTAGAGTATTTCAGGGTTGGTGGGGAGCTAATGGTCGTCCTGGAACCGGGTCATACACTCATACACCTTGTTAACTCCAGCCAAGCCCAGCTCCAGCATAGCACAGCCCACCCCAGTCTAACACAGCCCACCCCAGCTTAGCACACCCCAGCTTAGCACAGCCCAGATCACCCCAGCCCATCCCACGAGTTATGGGGATTTGTTATCAAGGTGAGGGATTGTATAGGGGTGAGGGATGAGGTGGCGTGAGATCTGAGCATCTCGGCGGCTTTACCTACTACAGGGCGTGGGTGAAGGGGGAGCCACTGAGCTGGACACCTGGCGGCTACTCTCTCCAACTATTATTTGTTGACTCTTGATATTGTGGGATGATTCTTGGTTGGTTCTTGGTTGATTCTTGTTTGATTCATGGTTGGTTCTTGGTTGGTTCCTTCTGCCCTTATACAGAGAAAGAGAGAGAGAGAGAGAGAGAGAGAGAGAGAGAGAGAGAGAGATGCCTGTACACTCGACTGAAATTCCTGACTCCCCTCCCCCCTTCACTCTGGTGTGTGTGTGTGTGTGTGACATAAGAGGTTAGCGTGCGTTGTCCTCAGTGTTCCTGACAGTAACGCGCTAACCACTGTGTAAAGGATCTATTGAATACCTGATTATCGCTCACCGTAATGACCCTCACGCCACCGCCCTCAGCTATTCAGGGGGTGGGGGGTGAAGGAGGAGGGTGGGGGGGTGAGGAGGTGGGGGGCGGTGAAGGAGGAGGAGTGGGGGCGGTGGTGAGTGATATCCTGTATGTGAGGGTGTGGGTGGCAGGACTGTATGTGTGTGTGTGTGTGTGTGTGTGTGTGTGGGTGGCAGGACTGTATGTGTGTGTGTGTGTGTGTGTGGACTTACAAGTGGTGTGGCATTATAATATGAAACTCCCCAAAGAGATAAGTAAATAAACCATCCAGCCATCCATCCATCCATCCAGCCAGCCATCCATCCATCCATCCATCCATCCAGCCATCCATCCATCCATCCAGCCAGCCAGCCATCCATCCATCCATCCATCCATCCAGCCATCCATCCAGCCATCCATCCAATCCATCCAGCCATCCATCCACCATCCATCTATCCATCCAGCCAGCCATCCATCCATCCATCCATCCATCCATCCATCCAGCCATCCATCCATCCAGCCATCCATCCATCCAGCCATCCATATTTGAGGCAGGAATGTAGTGATAGGCAGTTTCATTTAGGTGCCAGTGACAGTGCCAAACACCTAGACAGTGCAGGCCAGTGCAAACCAGACAGTACGCATGCCAGTCCAACCCGCAGTGAGTGCCAACAGTCAACCCAGACAGTGCCAGTGCCAGTGCCAAACCCTAGACAGTACCGACAGTGCCAGTCCCAAACCCTAGACATTGATTGGGACGACGATAAAACAGTGTCTATGATAAGAGACACTAAGGGTGAGGATTATTACCTACCTACCTGGCTGTACCTTTGTTGTTCTCACCTCACAGGGAGATATGAGGAGGGTGTAGGGGAGGAAGAGAGTAGAGAAGAGGCTAATAAATGAGGTAAATGAGAGATAATGATGGTAGATGAGAGATAAGGTCAGGTTTGGTTAGGTTACGTTAGGTTTGGTTAGGTTACGTTAGGTTTGGTTAGTTGGTTAAAGGGTTCGTAGTAAATTCCTGGTGGGGTTCACGAAAGAGGAGTCGACAGGAAGAGGAAGAGAAGACAAAAGGACAAGAAGAAGGAATAAGAAAAGACTTTAATAGAGAAGACTTGGGTACGAGTTTAAAGGGGGAGGAGGTGGGGGGAGGGGAGGGAGGGGGAAGGAGGGGTGGATGGGTTTAGGGGAGGGAGGAGTGGGGGAGGGGGGGAGTGAAGGGGAAGGAGGGGGCGTGATGGGTGGATGCGGTGAAGGGGTGGGGAACAGGAGGGGGGAGGTGGGGGTGGGGTTTAGGGAGGAGGGGGGGGAGGGGGGGAAGAGGGAAGGAGGGGGGGAGGTGGTGGGTGAGGGGTGGGGAACAGGAGGGGGGAGGGTGGGGGTTAGGGGGAGGAGGGGGGGAGGAGGGGGGGAGGGGAGTGAAGGGGAAGAGGGGGTGAGGTGGATGTGGTGAGGGGTGGGGAACAGGAGGGGGGGAGGTGAGGGGTGGGGGCAGGAAAGTGAGGGTGAGGGGTAGGAAGAGGGGGTGGAAGGGGAGGGGGTGAGGGGAGAGAGGATGATAAAGCACAAGAGTCTATGAAAATAAAAGATAACAAAGACAGTTGAAGAGTGGGAAGTTCAAGGAAGAGTCCTTAGGAGAGGTAGGAGGAGGAGGAGGAAGGAAGAAGAGGAGGAAGGAAGAAGAGGAGGAGGAGGAAGAGGGAGGAGGAGGAGGAGGAGGAGGAGGAGGAGGGAGGAGGAGGAGGGGAGGGGAGGGGAGGAGGAGGAGGGAGGAGGAGGAGGAGGAGGAGGAGGAGAAGGAAAAACAAGAGAGAGAGAGAGAAAGAAAGAGAGAGACCGTCGGCTTTTTACGCTTTCTTCAGGTGTCCTGAGTTCGCAAAGCATCATAGACGGTCGTGGTCGATAGTGGGAGATATTCACCTGGCCAAGTGGCCCTGGGAGGGTGCAGGTGAGAGGGAGGGAGGGAAGGGAGGGGATGGGGAGGGAGGGAGGGGAGTGGGGGAGGGGAGGGGGGGAAGATCAAGGAAGGAAGATGGTGGGAGAGAGGAGGAATAGGAGGGTCAAGACGGTGAAGAGGAGGAGGATTAAGGAAAGGAGGAGGAGAGAGGGAAGAAGGAAAAAGAAAGAAGAAGGAAGGAAGGATGGAAGGATGGAAGGAAGGAAGTGGGGGGAGGAGTAGGGTAAGGGGTGAGTTAAAGGAGAGAGACTAGGGGGTAGGGAGAGGGGTGAGGGGTAGGCATGGAAGGAGGGAAGGCGAGGGGAAGGTAGGTATTCAAGGGGAGAGGGTGATAAGAAAGATGATGGAGGAGACGGGAAATGGAGGAATGAGGGAGAGGAGGGGAGGAATGAGGGAGAGCAGGAATGAAGAGTGATATTTGGATGGAAGGAGGAAGAGACGATGATAACGAAAGAGGAATAATGGCAAGAATGAAATACTATAAAGTGAATGTCGTGTTGGGAGGAAATAGACTCAACCCAAAGTATATTTAGAAAGTTCCAATATTAAAAATTCTCCTGATCTTCTAACCTAACCTAACCTAACCTAACCTAACCTAACCTAACCTAACTAATAGAAAGAAACCATAGCTCTCTTTAAAGTCATCTAGGCCAATATTTACACATTAAGAGGTGGATGGTGATTGGCCAATACTTGTCATTGTTAGAGAGAGAGACGGTCATGCATTCCCATTCCCCGTGCCAAATATTTCTGTGTTTAGAGTTAGGTGCGCTTTATTGTGTGTGTGTGTGTGTGTGTGTGTGTGTGTGTGTGTGTGTGTGTGTGCTGTAAGAGTCTGTCTGTTTTACACGTGTTTATGTCTAAGCCCCTCCCCCCCATTCCCTTCCCTCATTCCCCCTTCCCCTCCCTCCCTGTACACCCTGCTCCTTCATCTCATTCTTTCCCTCCTTAGGAAATTTGGCAGATGCAGGTCTCAGGGCGTGCATCATGGTGGAGAGAGAGAGAGAGAGAGAGAGAGAGAGAGAGAGAGAGAGACTAATTGCCCCAGAGTGAGTTTACAGAAAGGTATATCCAAGCATGTAATGGGTGAAGAATAATCCCCGTGTTAGCCCCGTGTTAGCCCCGTGTTAGCCCCGTGTTATCTTTCTCCGGAGAGTAGTTCCACCTGTTGCCGCTGGAGGCGCACCTAAACGGGTTTAATTTGTCGTATGTATGTAATGGTCCTCATGAGGGTGATCCCCGACTCCCCGTGAAGACATTCTTGTCTCTTGTCGTGTAGAGAGAGAGAGAGAGAATATTTTTATCTCTCTCTCTCTCTCTCTCCATACTACAGGTACAAAGAACAGGTAAACTTCACCACTCGCTGACCTCCCCCCCGCAGACAGCCTTTCATAATAAGAACTGTACTCTTCCTCTCCCAGCCTCTTCCTACCCCGCCATTCACTTCTTAAATTACTTTCAAACTTTGATGAATGGTCGCCTGTGGTCTCCGGTAGATTACTATATACAAACTTTCGCTAAGTACATTACCTTCAAAGTTTATATACTCTCAAATATTACCAATTGTATCTTTTTGTGTAGTTTTAAAACTTTTGCTGTGAGATCTCGCTCGTGTATTTAGAAAGTTGGTATACGTTGATGATATTTTCTCATATAGACTTTGACAAAATACTATTCGTTGGCTTGTAAAAACTACCCAAAATATATATAATCCTCTCTATATATGATGGCTTGTTTATATACGTCTATTATGCTAGTAGAAATAATCATAGAATAACAGTTTATATACAGTGAAAACTATTATGATATACCCTATAATGTATATAGTGTATGATTATAGTCAAATATCTCCTGAAGTCAAATGTCTCCTGAAGTCAAACACCCCCTGAAGTCAAACACCCCCTGAAGTCAAACACCCCCTGAAGTCACTATTAACTGGCAGGTACAGGTAAGCAGCGAGGATTGGTCGTGGTAGTAGTGGTAGTGGTGGTAGTGGTGGTAGTGATGGTAGTGGTGGGTCTCGCAGCAAATCCCTTCACTTCCATCACGGGAAATTGGTCAAGCTCGTCCATGCGATTCTTGAGCCGATAAGAGACACACAGCCTTCCTTGGTCTGTGGGTCATCTGTGCCCCGGTGAGAGGTGGAGGAGGGGGAAGGAAAGGGGGGGGAAGGGGGGGATTTGGTTGAATTTTGGTAGGGTGGAGGGGGAGGGAGGGGGTATTTGGTTGAATTTTGTCGTGTTTTCTCGTGTTTTTTTCCTTATTTTATCATATACCGTATTTTTTTTTATCCTGAATGTTATACCAGCCGAGTTAACACTAATAAGTACTTAATGAGGGAGGTAGAGTCATATCTTTATGTGGGGTATATGATGGTTAATAAAATATACCGAGGATATATTTTCAGTAGGTACCGTAGTATTTCAATTTTCTTCGTAATACTCTTAGTAGTTTCTGGCTAAAAGGACCAATATACAGTAATATAGTGTTATGAGCCTGGTAGAGATGAGGTCTGAGCTTTTGAGCCTGTGAGCCGTGAGAGTGTGAGTCGTGAGCATGTGAGCTATGGGCCGTGAGACTGTGAGCAATGAGCCTGTAAACCGTGAAACTATAAGCCGTAATCCTGTGAGCCGTGAGCCGTAATTCTGTGAGCCTGTGAGCAGTAATCTTGTGAGCCATGAGCCGTAATCCTGTGAGCCGTAATCCTGTGAACCGTGAGCCGTAATCCTGTGAGCCGTAATCCTGTGAGCCGTAATCCTGTGAGCCATAATCCTGTGAGCCGTGAGCCGTATTCCTGTGAACCGTGAGCCGTAATCCTGTGAGTCGTGAGCTTGTAAGACACTCGTAGAGATGTCTAAAAGTAAAGACATTTTCTTAAGCCAGTGGTGATAAGACAATGTAATAATGACCTCTTGATATTAATACACATGCTTCCGGTGGGAGTGGGGGGGTGGTGGGTGGTGGTGGTGGGTGGTTGGGGTGGGTGGTGGGGGTGGTGGGGGTGGTTGTATTGCGTTAGTGTTGTTGTTCCTGTTGTTGTTGTTGTTGTTTCTGTAGTTGTTGTTGTTGTTATTGTTTCTGTAGTAGTTGTTTTTATTGTTGTGTATGTGTTTGTTTTTGTTTCTGTAGTTGTATTGTGGATGTTGTTGTTGTTGTTGTTGTTGTTGTAGTTATCGTTGTTGTTGATGTTGTTTCTGTAGTTGTTATTGTTGTTGTTTCTGATGTTTTTGTGTCTTTTTTTATTTTGTTTTCAATTTATGAGGCTAGGGAGGCTAGGTTAATGAGTCTAAGCTGTAAGTAATGCCGCTGTGTTGTGAGTGATGGCAGGTTCTTATGTCAGTAATGCCGCTGTGTTGTGAGTGATGGCTGGTTCTTATGTCAGTAATGCCGCTGTGTTGTGAGTGATGGCAGGTTCTTATGTCAGTAATGCCGTTGTGTTGTGAGTGATGGCAGGTTCTTATGTCAGTAATGCCGCTGTGTTGTGAGTGATGGCAGGTTCTTATGTCAGTAATGCCGTTGTGTTGTGAGTGATGGCAGGTTCTTATGTCAGCTTATCTATAAACCCGAGTCTTAACATGTGTTTATTTTTAGCTCAAGTAATTTAGTAAACAAGATGATCTATGGATAAGACTTGATCCTGGTTTTGTCTTCAGCTTGTCTTTGTCTTCACTTGCCTTGTCTTCACCCCAGCCTTGTCTTCACCCCAGCCTTGTCTTCACCCCATCCTTGTCTTCACCCCATCTCTTCTTCACCCCATCTCTGTCTTCACCCCAGCCTTGTCTTCACCCCATCTTGTCTTCACCCCATCTTGTCTTCACCCCATCTTGTGTTCACCCCATCTTGTTCTCACCCCATCCTTGTCTTCACCCCAGCCTTGTCTTCACCCCCAGCCTTGTCTTCACCCCATCTTGTCTTCACCCCATCCGTGTCCTCACCCCATCTGGCTCTCCTGTAGTCCCCATCACAAAGGGTAATAATAATTAGGCTTTTCTTATCGAGTTAAGGATACTGGGGCAGGTTCTCCTGGGTATTTGTTCAGGCCCCGTTGGTGACGTCTGCGTTGATGGTGACCTCTGTGTTGATGGTGACGTCTGTGTTGGTTGTGACGTCTGTGCTGGTGGTGGTGACGTCTGTGTTGATGGTGACGTCTGTGTTGATGGTGACGTCTGTGTTCGTTGTGACGTCTGTGTTGGTTGTGACGTCTGTGTTGGTGGTGACGTGAGTGAGCGGGTGGATTAAACGTCTTTTTCCACTTTTGTGTTAACTATGACTATTAGAGAGAGAGAGAGAGAGAGAGAGAGAGAGAGAGAGAGAGAGAGAGAGAGAGCTCCTGCCCACACCTCACACTGAGTGACATAAAGTGAATCAGGATATCCTCTTTAACGGGAAGTCATCGTGGATAATTCACTTTATTCACTGAGCTCATTCTTCATTGACTATACCTTTCGTTCATTCACCCCCCTTCTTCCTTCACTTCACCTTTCCTTTCCACTCCTTCTGCCCCTCTCCCTTCCCTCCTCCCCGTCCCTTGATATATAATTCTTCTTCATGGTGGGGGTCAAATGGGCTCTAGTTAAACGGGGCTGTCAGTTGGGTCTAAACGGGCTGCCAGTTGGGTCTAAAGGGAGGCTGCCTATAGTTTAAGCCAATAGACCCGCTGCGGTTTCTACTTATGTTTTTGTTTTTTTGTTTTTTTCTTCTTATCTGTTGTAATCCAGTCCAGTTAGACTTCAACTCAATATCCAACTCAGCCTGACCTGAGTTGTTTCCATATATATATATATACACAAACAGTAGGTAGAACAAGTAGATGGTGGGGGGGTGGGGGGTGGTGGGGGTGTAGGGTGGTGGGGTTGTGGTGGGGTGACGGAGAACAATGTGTCACTATCTCAGGTGGTGATATTATCTAGGTCATTGTACTTGGAAATGGTTTTGATTTAATTTGATAATGTTTCCTGGTGTATGTTATTGTTCCTACTACAATGTGTGTGTGTGTGTGTGTGTGTGTGTGTGTGTGTGTGTGTGTGTGTGTGTGTGTGTGTGTGTGTGTGTGTGTGTAAAGAAAACAATGAACAAAATACAGATTGAAAAATATTGAGAAAAAAGAAAAAAAATACTCCTTGGAATCGGAATAAAGAATTGGTTAGAGAAAGGAAAGTCGAGTGAGGTTGAGAAGGTTTACAAGACAATTGGCGGTGTGTAAAATCTATACCAAGAGTCCTCCAGCCTGTTCCATATCTAGGGCTTGATCCTTCGTGGTTCTTATCTCGAGAGGCCGCTGGTTGTTGTGGGTGGTGGGGTGGTGGTGGTGTGGGGTGTGGTGGTGGTGGGTGGGGTGGTGACAGGTGGTGGTGA
>NW_024720773.1:8695476-8715476 GCF_018991925.1 Homarus americanus | reverse complement strand
CTCACTTCCTGCCTCCTTCCTTTATCTCCGTCCGGTACCTCACTTCTACCTCTCACCACCACCCCCTTTCTCCCTCCCTCTTTTCTTCCTTCTTTTCTCCTTCCCTTGCCTTCATCCTTCCTTCCTTCCTCCCTCTTTCCTTCCCTTCTCTTTCTTTTTGGCATCTTCAGAGGCACCGTGACAGTGACCATATGCTGGGGGTGGGGATGGGGGTGGGAGGGGCAACAACCAACACCTTCCATACCTCCCCCTCCTCCGTCACGCTCTGGGGAGGGGTGAGGGGGTTGGGGGGTGGGGCAAACCCAACACCTTCCACCCCTCCTCCCGTCTCTAGAGGGAGGGGTGAGGTTGGGGGTGGAGTGGGGGCAAACAACAGCACCACACCCTCCCCTCCGCCCGTCACGCTCTAGAGGGAGGGGTGGGGGGTTGGGGGTGGGGGGTGGGGGCAAACAACCACAGCCACCCTCCCCCCTCCTCCGTCACGCTCTAGAGGGAGGGGTGAGGGGTAGGGACAAGAACCAACACCTTCCCCTCCCTCCTCCGTCACGCTCTAGGGAGGGTGAGAGGAGGGATACGTAACGAACAAGGGTAAAAAAATTCCTAAAATATTAAAGACGGAAGTTTTAGGGATGGCAGGACCCTTAAGACCTTAATTAAAGTCAAATATGAGATAAGGGATTAAGGTCAGTATTAATTAAGACTCTTTACCTTAACCTTCGCCCCCCCTAAAAAAAAAATTCCAGAGGTCAGATTTAACCTCAGGAAAGGTCAAATATCAGGGTTACCAGGTCAAATATCAGGGTTACCAGGTCATATATGAGGGTTACCAGGTCAAATATCAGGGTTACCAGGAATTGAACACGTAATAAAATAACAAAACATGTCCTCTGAACTTGATCTCTCGCGGTGTGGTTGCTCCTCGAGGTCAGGCAGTCAGTTTGTAATATAATTGAACATGAAAGGTCACGGGGTCACGCAGTCATGTTCTATACCTGTGTCCGGAATATGAACAAGAAAGATATTTCCCCGTCATAATTTTCATTCTTTCTGTCTGTCTCCTCTCTCTTCTTTCTCTCTCTCCCTCCCCACCACCCCTCACCCCCTCTCCCCACCCCACCCCCCACCCCTCTCCCCACCCACCCTCACCCCCTCCACCCCCACCCCTCACCCCCTCTCCCATCACCCCCACCTCACCCCTCTCCTCACCCCTCACCCCTCTCTCTCCCACCCCCCCACCCTCACCCCATTCCCTCACCCCTCTCTATCACCTCCCAAGCCCAGATTTTGTTTGAAAGTTGCAATAGGGGAGTGACGCAGTGCAATCGGAAATCGGTCGGGTGAGAGGATTTGTCTTGAATACCGTGTTTGGTGAATTATTGAGATGTAACGAGGTGATGAGAGAGAGAGAGAGAGAGAGAGAGAGAGAGAGAGAGAGAGAGAGAGAGAGAGAGAGAGTGAGAGAGAGAGAGAGAGATTAAAATAAAATGCAAATAAATTAAGAGTAAAGACAAAAAAAGAACAAAGTGAGAAAAAGATAACTAAATAAAGAAGAGAAAATAGAATAATAATAGAGAAATGAGAGCAAGAACAGAAAGAGAGAGAGAGAGAGAGAGAGAGAGAGAGAGAGAGAGAGAGAGAGATGTATTGGTAGTGAGGGAGGGTGTGTCAAGTCGTGTTGACAAGGGTGATGGTGGTGCCAGCCGCTAATTGGGTACAATGTGGTATGTGTCAGTGCCATTGTAAACACATAAACTCACTCCACAGAAATATTAAGTAAACATAATAAGTTCTCCCAACGTGTTATAAATATTAACGACCCATTTAAACATCACCGTATCATTTTTCATCATAATATTATAATGAAATATCAGGTATTGTTATTGTATGTTTATCATGTAAAGCACAAAACTGTCAAGCTAACTCTAGAAAAAAATGATGTTTTTTTATTTATATATATCAGAATACTAGATAAAGACAACTTTATTCTTTTGTTTAATGATGTAAAGTCCTGGAGTTTTATCAACACATACTAAGCTCCTGTAGTTTGTTATTAATATTAAAAGATTTCAATACAATATGTTTTTTTTTAATTTGATGAAGAGAAATGAGGTCATGTTCGCTACACCTGACAGCCTTGATAAGTGAAGGGTTTATGTAGTGTCAACCTTGTGATTAAAATTAGATCACACTCACAGTAAGTCCGTCACCTCCTCACACTCAAAATAGATCCGTCGCACCTACACAATAGATCCGTCGCCCCTCACACACAGATCCGTCGCCCCTCACACAATAGATCTGTCGCCCTCACAATAGATCCGTCGCCCTCACACAAAGATCCGTCGCCTCACACAATAGATCCGTCGCCCTCACACAATAGATCCGTCGCCCCCACACACAGATCTGTCGACCCCACAATAGATCCGTCGCCCTCCACAATAGATCTGTCGCCCCTCACACAATAGATCCGTCGCCCTCACAGATCCGTCGCCCCTCACACAATAGATCTGTCGCCCTCACACAATAGATCCGTCGCCCTCACACAATAGATCTGTCGCCCCTCACACAAGATCCGTCGCCCTCACACCAGATCCGTCGCCCCTCACAAGATCCTCACACAATAGATCCGTCGCCCCTCCACAATAGATCTGTCGCCCCTCACAATAGATCCGTCGCCCTCACACATAGATCCGTCGCCCCTCACACAGATCCGTCGCCCTCACACAATAGATCCGTCGCCCTCACACAATAGATCCGTCGCCCCTCACACACAGATCCGTCGCCCCTCACACACAGATCCGTCGCCCTCACACAATAGATCCGTCGCCCCTCACAATCAATCCGTCGACCTCACACAATAGATCCGTCGACCTCACACAATAGATCCGTCGCCCTCACACAAAGATCCGTCGCCCTCACACAATAGATCCGTCGCCCTCACACACAATAGATCCGTCGCCCTCACAATAGATCTGTCGCCCTCACACAATAGATTCGTCGACCCCACACAGATCCGTCGCCCCTCACACAATAGATCCGTCGCCCCCACACAATAGATCCGTCGCCCCTCACACAATAGATCCGTCGACCACAATAGATCCGTCGACCACACAATAGATCCGTCGCCCTCACACAATAGATCCGTCGCCCTCACACAAAGATCCGTCGCCCCTCACAATAGATCCGTCGCCCTCACACAATAGATCTGTCGCCCTCACACAATAGATCCGTCGACCCTCATAGATCCGTCGCCCTCACACAATAGATCCGTCGCCCTCACACAATAGATCCGTCGCCCTCACACAATAGATCCGTCGCCCCTCACACAGATCCGTCGCCCCCACACAGATCCGTCGCCCCTCACACAATAGATCCATCGCCCTCACACAATAGATCCGTCGCCCTCACACAATAGATCCGTCGCCCCCCACACAGATCCGTCGCCCTCACACAATAGATCCGTCGCCCTCACACACAATAGATCCGTCGCCCTCACACAATAGATCCGTCGCCCCTCAATAGATCCGTCGCCCTCACACAATAGATCCGTCGCCCCTCACAATAGATCCGTCGCCCTTCACACAATAGATCCGTCGCCCCTCACAACAGGATCCGTCGCCTCACACAATAGATCCGTCGCCCCTCACACAATAGATCCGTCGCCCCTCACACAATAGATCTGTCGACCCTCACAACATTGTCCAATCAGGTGCGGTTAACACATCCATCCTACCCTCAACTTTCGCCATAATTTAGAGATTATCTGAAAATTTACGACTAACTAAATCCCCAATTGATTTCTCTCCTGTGTGTGTGTGTGTGTGTGTGTGTGTGTGTGTGTGTGTGTGTGTGTGTGTGTGTGTAGTACGCCTGGGTAGACACAACAACCGAAAGTAAAAGGACAAGAAACGCAACAACTCAAGTCATTCCCAACACAGATACTCAAGCGTTCATCCAATGGCGGGAAATTGCTTTTTTGCTTAAGCCGGAATCTCCTTCTCCTTCTCCGCTTCCTCCGCCTCCCCACACACAGACACACACATACACACACACACACACACACACACACACACAGACCTTGAAAAATTGCTTCTTGGTATTTTTTTTAATCGTTCAGAGAAAAAACATAAGAGGCTTTCAGAAAATAATATTGTTTTATTTTTTATTTTTATTTTTTTACGCTGGAAAAAAATACTGAACACTATTATTTTTTTTTCCCATCTTTTGCTTTCCTGGATAAAGTGCTGGAATACGTATATGTTTTATATCATGAAAACTTAACCTAACCTGATGTGTTTAGACGGGGAAAAAAACTGGTGGGGAAAACTAAACCAAACCAAGAAGGTACAAGGAAAGTGTATTGGAAAGTTGTTACCAAGGCGTTTTGTTGTGTTTCCTCCCCCCTCCCCCCTCACCCCTCTCTTTCTCTCGCTCTTGAAAGTTTGTAACGTGGCGCTCCTGAACAACGATAAGATAGGCTTTTGTTTAGCTGTTTGTTCTCTTTTTATGGTGTTTGTGTGTTGAGCTGGGTACGTAGTCGTGTTGATATTCTCTCTCTCACCTCTCTCACCTACGTTGTGTGTGTGTGTGTGTGTGTGTGTGTGTGGGGAAGAAGGAAGGGACACACACACACACACACATATCCCAAGGCCTTGATTTTACTTCCATGTTCTTCCCCCTCCTCCCTCTCCCTTCCTCCTCCTCTCTCCTCCCTCCTCTCTCCCTTCCTCCTCTCCCTCCCTCTCCTCCCTCTCTCTCCCTCTTCCCCCCTCACCAAAATTAAGACCATAATGTGTAGTTAGTGTAATAAATTTATACTGATTAATTACCCAGTAGCAGCCCCTCTTCCCCCTCTGCCCCCCTCTGCCCCCCGCCCCCTCTGCCCCTCCCCCCCAGTGGTCTTACCTACCTCACGCCCTTACCCTCACACCTCCCCGGTCATGCCCTCCCTTGTCTCCTTCGTAGCTTTGGTCCTGAAATACGCTCTGTCTCGCCCCTCTCTGGTCAACCCCAGCCCTCTCTGGTCCACCAGCCCCCTCTGGTCCACTCACCAGCCCCCTCTGCCCTGGCCCCTCTCTGTCCATCCAGCCCCCCTCTCTGGTCCACTCAGCCCCTCTGGTCCACTCCACTCAGCCCCCTCTGTGCCCTCTGGTCCACCTCAGCCCCCTCTGGTTCCCTCAGCCCCTCTGGTCCATCCACTCAGCCCCTCTGTCTCTGCCCCCTCTGGTCCACTCAGCCCCCTCCTGGTCCACTCAGCCCCTCTCTGGTCCACCACTCAGCCCCCTCTGTCTCGCCTCTCCCCGTCTATAAACCGTCAAATTATGTCCTTTAGTTCCTTCCTCGCCATTCACTGTCTGATCTAACCTGTCCTGTCTCGCTCCTAGCCTTTCTTCTGCTGCAACCATCCCGTTCCGTTCTGTTACGTTCCGTCCCGTCCCGTTCCGTTCCGTTCCGTTCCATCTGTTCCGTCCCGTTCCGTTCCGTTCCGTTCCGTTCCGTTCCGTTCCGTCCGTTCCATTCCTTCCCTGTTCTCTGCGCCCAGGCGCCTCGACAGTGTGTATTGAGCAGGCGTCACAACTGGGACTCAGGCTGTGAGGGGGAATTGCACGCCCTGGGGAATGAGGAAAAGAAGGCGAGACGATTGGCCGTCTTGTCCCCTGGTACTGAAGTTTGGTGCGGGTCTGTTGGAGGGAAGGTGGGGGAGGGAGGGGTGGGGAGAGGGGGAGGATGGAGGGAAGGGAGGTGGGAGAAAGGGAAGGAAGGTGAGAGAAGGGAAAGTAGGTGAGAGAAAGGGGAAGGAGGGAGGGGAGTTAGAAGGGAAGTGAAACAATCACCAGGCTATTGTCTCTCCTCTGCTCCTGTAAGATATTGAAGGTCATTCAGACTTAACGACGAGTCTTAAACCAGTCCACTACACTTCTCCTCTATCTCGCTATTATCTCCCTCTACTCTAAACTACTTTTCTTAATGTAATTACCTTTTGTTATTATTTATATACATAGAAACACCCGGAAACAACACCTAGCGAGCTACTTTATAATGATTTGGAATGCGTCTACTACTAGGTAACATAGTCAATCAGGTGTAGTATCTGATTGTCTGTTCTGATCGGTATATAAATATGTTATGTATGGTAGTGTTGAAGGTCTATCCTGATGGTGTCTTTATTGCTGGTACATTAGTCAATCAGGTGTAGTATCTGATTGTCTGTTCTGATCGCCTCTATCAATTTCCTCAGCTTGGTAATTAAAGTTTGGTAATTAAAGAATAAATTATAAGGCATTACGTCGAATTAGGTTTTTGTTGGTTTAAAAGTAAATGAATGAATGGATTTAATCTCGTGATCGGTTGTTAACTCGAATCACTTGTATTATAAAGACTTTTGGCTAAAATGGAGAAAGCTTAGAGAGGGGGGAGGAGGGAGGGGGGAGGGAGGGGACTGGGAGGGGGAGGGGTAATCTTAAACTGGTCATACCTGGGGAAAAACGTGGTATTGTCAACAGTGGGCGTGAGATAGATCTTTTTTGGGGTTTTGGGAAGGGGAAGAAGTTAGTTAACCGCCGAGTTAACAGAACGGGGAAATCTTATTACCGTAGCCCCTTGTTCGTTCTTTCAGGGATAGAATTCTTTACTCGTGTCTTTACCGAGTAGGAACATGATATAAAATTCTCTTTGAGCTCCGGAGAAAGTTCTTAAGAGCGGTATACTATTAGGTTATCTCCGCTAGAACCTAGAGAGAGACTTTTCAAGATGAGAGTTCCTGTTAAGTGGTGGAACTCCCTCTACTCATACCATTAATACACCTGACTCTTTATTTATTTACAATCGGCTCATTAAGTTAGTCGTGTATGTCAAGAAAAGAGAGTTTGTGTACTGTACCTATGTCTACTGGTTCTCTTGGTACTTCCCTCTCACTTCCCTCACTTTCCATAAACTTCCCTCTTACTTTCCTTAAACGTCCCTCTTATTTTTTAAACTTCCCTCTCACTTCCCTCTCACTTTCTTTAAACTTCTCTCACTTCCCTCTCACTTTCTTTACACTTCCTCTCACTTTCTTTACACTTCCCTCTCACTTTCTTTACACTTCCCTCTCACTTTCTTTACACTTCCCTTACATCACCACAAAGGTAAGGTTAGGTTAGGTTAGGATGATGATGTGCTTTTAATGCCACGACCAGGAAGGATTTTATCAACGTGTGATATATTACTTGAGCCAGCGTACACTATACTACACTACACTACACTACACTACACTACACTATACTACACTACACCACACCACACTACACTACACTACACTACACTACACACACTACACCACGCCAGACCACACTACACTACACCACACTACACTACACTACACTACACCACGCCAGACTACACTACACCACACTATACTACACCACACCACACTATACTACACTTACACTACACTACACTACACCACACTACACCATACACTACACCACAATTGAGGTATGTCAGCCCTGGCCTAAGCTCTTAAACTGGGGTTCTCACGCTAATGAACCTGTATCATCCCCACTACTGCCTCCTCCACACACACACACACACACACACACACACACACACACACACAAATATAAATGCAACAGCGTTAAAAATAATAATAATAATAATGATAATAAAATCTACTACTACTACTAATACTACTACTACTACTACTACTACTACTACTACTACTACTACTACTTAATAATAATAAAACCTCTATTTTTATTCTTCATCTAGCTAACATCACTCAAGCATCGGGATTCTGGCTATTAAATACTATTAAATTGACTATTGTTTTTCACTAGCCATGACACTATTGTAATTTCCAGTTCCCTTTCAATTACACAGACGAAAAAAAGATGAAATCAATTAACCTAGGGGCGGAGGGGGCTGGGGGTGGGTGGGTTGTAAGGGTTAGCGTAAACACATATTGGAATTTATTGTACACACTCAGCAGTCACACTTGGGATATATTCAATGAAAGTTTATTTTATATAGATCAGAAAAATATACTGTAAACTTTCCTCGATTTATTTTGGTGTATTAAACAATAGATCCCCAACCCCCAACCCCCTCCAACAAACAAAAGCTACCCACCAAATAGTATTCATTACGGTGGATTAGAATCATTCATTGAAAAAAAATTATTCATAAACTAGAATTATTTCAGATGGGTTTGTAGCGTTAAAGCAATCAGTAAAATTGATAAGAAAAAAAAAAGTTGCATAAATTCTGGAAGTGTGTGTGTGTGTGTGTGTGTGTGTGCACATTTAAACATAGTAGAGAACTCGAGGTGTTGACAGACCTTAGGTAAAGCTTAAGAGAGAGATTAATAAGCCTGTAGTTGGTCTTATAAACCGCTATAGTATATTAATTAGACTCGGTGTGTAGAGGAGTACCAACAATCTACAGGTTACCCCATTGTTGATATTCTGATTTTCGTTTTCTATGGTCCGTTCAGAATGGGATTAATTATTTTTTTAATCCAAAATTCTGGTCAATAACAGACCATGGGGGCGACGTTAAAATACTCTCCTAATCAATCACTCTATCAATCAATCAACTCAGCTAGGTGATTGAAGAGGTGGCTAACAGTGACGTAGTAGTCTGCTTTTCTCTTAAGACTGCCTCCCCCCCCCCTAACCACCCACCCCCAGAACCTTGTTAGGGGGGAGAGGTGGGGAGAGGGCGTGAAGATGGCTGCCATTAGGGATGTCTGGTGGACTGTGACAAGGAGTGGTGAGGAGGAGGAGGGATTGGTGGAGAGAGGAAGAGAGAGGGAGATGTGAGGAGGAGGAGGATTGGTGGAGAGAGGAAGAAGAGAGGGTGTGAGGAGGGGAGGAGGGTGGAGAGAGGAGAGAAGAGAGGAGATGGGAGGAGGAGGAGGAGGAGGTTGGTGGAGAGGGAAGGTTGGAGCAGAGAGAGAGAGAGAGAGTATTCCTCACATTTTCCCACTGTTGAGATGAGAAATGAGTCTCATAATCTCCCTCTTTCCCTCCCTCCCTACCTCTCCTTGCCCCTCACTCTCCTTCTTCCTCACCTCCTTCCTTCCTTCCTTCCTTCCTTCATCTTAGTTACCCCATACCATCTATCTTGTCGCTCTCTCTTCCCTGCCATTATTTCCTCTTTTCCTCTCATTTATTATTCTTATATCACCTCCTCCTCCTTCTCTTCCTAGTCGTCTTCCTCTTCTTCTTTATCAGTTTTATCCCTATTCTCTCTTTTTAGTCTCTTTCACACTCCTGTTATTCTTTATCTCTCTTCTTCCTCCTGGTGTCTCCTTCCTCTTCCCTCCTGCCTCTCCCTCCCCACTCCTACCCCCATCCTCCATCCTACACCTCCCCCTCCTCCTCTTCCTCCCCATCCTCCATCCTACACCTCCCCCTCTCCTCTCTCCCCTCCTCCTCTTCCTCCCCCCTCCTCCTCCTTCTTATCCCTCCCTCATCCTCCTCTCCTACCCCTCGTACCCCTCCTCCTCTTCCTCCCCTCCCTCCTCCTCCTCCTCCCTCCTCCTCCTGCCCTTCACCTTGCTCTTCCTGCAGTAATAGAGGAGACGAGAGTGGTGGGACTTGTTAGTGTGACACTGATTGTTTCAACTGTGTGTGTGTGTGTGTGTGTGTGTGTGTGTGTGTGTGTGTGTGTGTGTGGGTGGGTATCTATCTATCTATCTATTTCACCCCCACTCTCCCCCTTCCCCTACCACTCCCTCACCTCTCCCCTCCCTCACCCCTCACTATTGGTCCTGGAGTGTGAGTAACTGGTGCCATTATCGAAGGTGAAGGGAGACTGATTACTCCTTTACTTACTAGTTGGAGGTGAGGGGAAACTAGTTACTCCTTTACTTACTAGTTGGAGGTGAATGGGTGAGAGAAATAGCAAAATAACAATCAGAATAACAAAATAACAATCAGAATAACAAAACAACAATCAGAATAACATAATAACAATCAGAATAACACGAAGACTTTAATACGGTCTCACAGCACCAGATTAAGGGGGACAGTTGAGGAGGCTTTGTTTATGGCCTCTCACAGGGTGTCTGGTGTGGTGGCCATATGGGAGTTTGTTTGGCCTTGTCTTCAGGGCCAGGTTAGTGATTCAGCCTATCACTCTTCAACCATCACTACCTCCTTCCTCCTCCTCCTCCTTCTTCTTCTCTTCTTTTCACAGCCTTCGTTTCTTCCTTCCTTCCTTCCTTCCTTTCTTCCTTCCTTCCTTCCTTCACGATAGAGGTAAAGGAGACAGACGGGCCCGCTCCTCCACCTACGAACTACCTGGCGGTCCTGATAACATTAAAGAAGATGGCTCTCTCCACCACCACCACCACCACTATCACCACCACCGCCGCCAAGCTCATTTACCCTTTTATTGGTGCCTGGTTCAATAGAGTTCCTTTTTTCCCTTCACAAGTATAGTAACAGAGAGAAGGAGGAGAGGGGGGGGGGAGAGAGTGACCCCCCAAGATTTTTCGATGTGTTTATTGATTTTTTTAAAGTGATGAGTATAAGTCCTTGTCATCACCATCATCCTTCACCATCACCATCACCATTACTCCTACTTATTGTTGCTCATCATTACTACTATCACCATTATTTCCCATCATTCTTGTGTCATCATCACTCACCATCGCTTTCACCACACCATCACTCAGTCACCACCATCACCACTATTAGCTACCTTCACCACCAACACCACCAGCACTCATGACCACAACTACTCACCATCACCACTACTCATCACCACCATCATCACCATAACCACCATCATCCTCCCGGTCCCTCTTCCCCTCCCTCCCCTGCGTCTCATTCAGGTGATCGATAACCAGGTAGAAGGAGAGGGAGGAGGAGGGGTGATGAGAGGGAGAGTGAGGGAGAGTGAGGGAGGAGGGTTGGGAGGGAGGGAGTTGAGGGAGGAAAGGGGTTGAAAGGGAAGGGAGAGGGAGAGAGTAAGGGAAAGGGAGGGGGGAGCAAGGGAGAAGGAAGGGAGAGGGAGGGAGGGAGGTGGGTCACTTGAGACAGGTCGACAGCTGCATCCTGGTGGGTATACTGTGTGTGTGTGTGTGTGTGTGTGTACTATCTGGAAATAAACGCTATGTACGTATACACACGCCCCTTTAAACAATTAACGTGTAGGCCTGCTTTAGTCTTACACACATACACACCACACCACCCACACACACACACACACACACACACACACACACACACACACACACACACACACACACACACACACACACACACACACACACACACACACACACACACACACACACATACACACACACACACACACACACACACACACACATAATGCCATACTGTATTATTATTATTATCATCATCATCATCATCATCATCATCATCATCATCATCATCATCATCATCATCATCATCATCATCATCGTCATCATCATCATATCATCATCATCATCATCATCATCATCATCATCATCATCATCATCATCATCATCATCATCATCATCATCATCATCGTCATCATCATCATCATCATCATCATCATCATCATCATCATCATCATCATCACACACAGTAGCCCTCGCCTACGATCTATATTTCCCAGGTGTTATTAATGAGGGGGTGTCATGACGAAGGGTTATCATGGTAATTAATATCTTCAGCTAGTAAACAAGAGATTGAGGGTCGTTAGTGCCAATCACCAGGAAATGATCGTTAATCGAGGTAATTGCATGATAAAAAGTTCTTGGTGTGCTGTGGCTGAGTGAAAACATCGCTCGTTTTCTTAGCTCAAGGATCGCGGGTTCGTATCTCAGTTAATATAGATTTTGATTAATTATAGAACTTCCTTGATCAGTGACAGGTTAGTCTAGGACCTCTACAGTGATGGACGGCGAGACATGAACACATAATATCCTTAACGATAAGATTGATGAAGTCAAATAAGTCAGGCTTTCGAATCACCCTCCCCACCCCCTCCCCTACCTACCTAACTCCCAACATCCCCACCCCACCGCCCCTACTACCTCACACCACCCAACACCACCACCCCAGCAGCCCCCAGCCCTCAGCCCTCTTCCCGCCAAAATTCGTCACTAGGACCCTGTAATCTTTCCCGCCAAAATTTGTAGTTGGGATCTGGAATGTTTGTTTACCCGAGGAAATTTATCAACAGTATTCAGGTCTTTTACGAGCTGGAATTTATCACAGAGAGCAGCTGGAATGGGAAATATAATTCACAACACACACACACACACACAGATGGTCTCGCCGTGGTTCTGGGAACTTCTCCAGAGAGTTCCTACGTGCTCAAGGGCCCCGTCATTCTATTCACTGGGGAAAAAAATAAATAACAAATTGCTAGTTAGCTTTGGAATTGCAATGTTTGAAGTACTGCCTTGAAAGCATCAGAGAGAGAGAGAGAGAGAGAGAGAGAGAGAGAGAGAGAGAGAGAGAGAGAGAGAGAGGTGAGAGAGAGAGGGAAGAATGAAGAGAGAGGAGAGGGAGATAAGGTATGTGGGTAGGGCAGGTGAGGGAGGGAGAGGGGTGAGGGAGGAGAGGGGAGTGAGGGAGGGAGGAGAGGTAATCTGTCACCTGCAGGAAGACTTTTCAGGCTTGCGCACACACACACACACACACACACACACACACACACACACACACACCTAAAGGATGGTGAGTGAGTGAGTGCTACCCACACACACACACACACACACACACACACACACACACACACACACACACACACACACACACATACACACACACACACACCTATGAAGGATGCAGGTGAGTGAGTGAGTGAGAATTACACCACACACACACACACACACACACACACACACACACACACCACATACACACACCTATGAAGGATGCAGGAGTGAGTGAGTGGATCACCCACACCACACACACACACACACACACACACACACACACACACACACACACACACACACACACTTGAGGTGAGGAGTAGGGTGGTTATCACACACCACACACAACACACACACACACACACAACACGTGATATTCATTCCACACCAAATAAAATAAAATCAATAATTATTTTCAACATCTGCCTGTGTGTGTGTGGGTGGGGAGGGGGGGGCATACGAGTAATAATAGGAGGAGGATGAGGAAGAAGAGCAGGAGGAAGAAGATGAGGAGGAAGAGGATTAGGAGGAGGAGGAAGATACCTAAAGTAAATGGAAGTAATACAAAAGCCTCAGGTGTTTATACTTAGGGAGACGAGAGTAAGGAACAGGAGGTCTTGACTACCTCCATCTGTAAGTGACGCCTGGAGGTGGGAGGGTTGAGGTTGAGGTTGAGGTTGAGGTGGAGGTGGAGGTTGAGGGATGTGGAGGTTGAGGTTGAGGTTGAGGAGGTTGAGGTTGAGGTTGAGGTTGAGGTTGAGGTTGAGGTTGAGGTTGAGGCTGAGGTTGAGGTTGAGGTGGAGGTTGAGGTTAAGGTTGAGGTTGAGGTGGAGGTTGACAGGAAGTGGAGAAATAGCAGGTGAATGTAGGTAAGGGTGGATGAAGCGATAGGAAGTAAGGGAGGAGATAAGAAGGAAGGGAGAGGAGGAAAAAAGGGGGTTTAGGGGGATGTAAATGTGTGGTGGTAAAGGGGAAGAGAGTTGGTATGGATCAGAGAAGCCTTCAAGTTTCCAAAGGGGAGGAGGGGGGGGCATGAATTTATAAAGGTGTTTTGAGTGAGCCCCTAACCTGTGAATGCCTGCTGAGACAAAGGTGCAGGGTACTTGTGATCTGAGGGAGAGGGGAGAGGTGTGTGTAGGGGGTGTATGTGGGGGTGTATGTGGGGGGGTATGTGTGGGGGGTGTATGTAGGAGTGTGTTTGTGTGTGTGTGTGTGTGTGTGTGTAAGATAACATTATTCTTATAAGAGAAACAAACAAAATGAAGATAAATAAATAAATAAAAGACTCGAGGAATAAAAAAAAGTGGAAAATTTGTAGAGAAGGAGAGACAATATGGATAAAGGAGGAAGGAAGAAGGAAGGAAGGAGGAGGAATGAGGGATCAGTTAGTAAAGGTGTGAGAGACGATTGAGCAAGGATCCTTCGACACGCTCTTCCTCCCTCCCAGGTTATGTAAGACTGATCACACACACACACACACACACACACACACACACACACACACACACACACACACACACATTATTTTCTGCCCTCAGTGATTTATTCCGAAAAAAAATTAAATACGAAAAAAAAAATACAAATAAAAAAAAAAAATATGTGTAAAAATAGATGAGACGACAAGATAAAGTCAGAGAGTAATTAGAGGCGAGTGAATGAGCCCTTGAGTTACTGAGGGGAGGGGGAGGGGGGGAGGGGGGGCTAGATGGATAGTATAATAAAAGTAATTGAACGGTAAAAAGATCTTTAAAGGAAATATCTATCTATCTATCTATCTATCTATCTATCTATCTATCATTACATCACACGCAGCCAAATAGAATTGAACGTAACATTGGGAATTTTTCGGCGAATTTTATCTCCGTTCTAAACATCACAGCATCCCCTTCCTCCTTCCCCTCCCTTCCCTCTTCCCTTCCCCCTTCCCCTTCCCTTAGGCTTGAGTAAATATTGATCCCTGGCCTACACAGTCATACTTGCCAGTCCAGATAGGATGGAGTCTACACCAACCACAGTTTATTCCATGCATAATAGATTTTGTGTTTGTACCATTAAAATACACAAGGGGGGAGTATGGACCCGTGTGTGTGTGTGTGTGTGTGTGTGTGTGTGTGTAGACGTTTATAGAGCACACAACAGGGTATGTACGTGTCTATATAGATATATTTAGAAGGACATTGTGAGTTATTTATACAAGTGGTTTTATTTATAGCAAGACACACCAGGTATGAATGACAGCCAACGAGAGGGAGAGAGAGAGTGTGTGTTATACCCTTGCAGTGCCTACCTATACCTGGTCTGAGAAAGTCATGTGTGTAGGTGTGTAGGTGGGTGGGTGTACGTCTCCTTCACCTCCTGTTATCTCTCTCTCTCTCTCAGCTTACGAGGCATTTAATGAGGGAAAAAGTTGGTAAAATACTCTTTTTTTCCTCGACATGATTCAGATGTATTGAAACTGACTTCTTTTGTTTTTGTCACGCGTCGTATGGATGTTTTAAAACCAAAAATAAAAAATAAAATAAAATAAATTAATGGCGGAACTTCAAACGTCTATTATTTATAAAGGAGAGGGTTGGGGGTAGGGTAGAGGGTGGGGGTGGGGGGTGGGGTGGGGGGGTGGGGGCATATTTTAAATGTTGATCTATGAGGTGTCAGATAAACACATGCCTGTATATATCCTCCTCTCCCTCCGTCCTGTCCTGTCCCGTCCCCTCCCCCACAGATCGTCAAATATTCATATAATCAAAATTTAGTAGACAGGTGGACATTGATTGATGGATCATAATTTGGTATCACTCAACTCAATTCTCCTCCCTCTCCTCTACCTCCACCTCCACCTCACTCCCACCTGACCTCTTTCACGATTATTCAAGATGTGTACAGGTGTGTTGAACGAGGTGTGTGGACGCAGTGTGGAGGGCGGTGTGAGGGCGGGGTGTAAGGGCAGAGGTGAGGGCGGAGTGTGAGGGCGCGGGGGGGGGGTGAGGGGGTGGGGGTGGGGGGGGGGGGGGGGGGAGGAGTGTGAGGGCGGGAGTGGAGGGGCAGTGTGAGGGCGGAAGTGAGGGCGGAGGTGAGGGCGGAGGTGAGGGCGCAGGTGAGGGAGGAGGAGGGCGGAGTGTGGGGGCAGTGTGAGGGAGGAGTGACTGTGAAGCTGACTAAAGAATGCCTCGGATGTTGGCTAGAGTGGACGAACCAGCACGGCTTAATCACGCACTATTATATCCTAGCTCCCACCCCCACACAGCTCCCACATCCACACACAGCTCCCACACACATCCCTAGACACCCCTACACACCCCACACACCGACACCCCTACACACCCCACACATCCCACAACACCCCTACACACCCCACATCCCACACATCCCTACACACCCTACACACACCCAGCCCCACACATCACACACCACCCCAACATCACACCAACACCACACGCCCCACACACATCCCACACACCCCACACACCCCCACACATCCCACACATCCCTACACACCCTACACACACACCTCACACAGCTCCCACACACCGTCGTTTCACCAAGACCAAAGAAGTTTCCTCAACACAGGTAAAGGAGACAAAAATACCTCAGGTGAACACTACTGCTGCTGCAATAACCCGTAAACCTAATCTCCCCAGCGTTTCCTCACCTCCCCCTTGGCTCAGTGACCTTCCCCGCGCCAGGGTCAATAGGTCATATCTATCTCACCTGTCTTGACCTCGTTTCGTACCTGGAGGATGGAACTGTTGGTTTACGTGAGGTGTTGTTATTATGTCGTTCCTGGTGATGTTTTAAATTATTAGATAAAGATAACCAATTGTTTTAACCTCACGAAGATGTGGTTTTAACCCCCTTTGAGGAGTGTAGGTTTAATGGTCGTTCTTACAGAGTTAAAACCTAAACCATCGTCTTGAATTGTTTTTGTTTTTTTAAGCCATCATCACTTTTTCCCTCTATCTTTCTTTTAATTATTTTTCTTGTATTTTTTATTATTAGTTATGTTTATTCGTTTTTTTTACTTTTCTATCTATCTATCAATCTATCTATATATCTATCTATCTATCTATCTATCTATCTATCTATCATAATCACTGACATATAAGGTTTGGTCTTTAAAATATCGTCTATTTATCACCAGGCTGTAGCGTGACTGAATTAACTGACGTGTGATGAAAAGGGGATTTTATTTATTTTTTAATATTTTGTAAAATTTATCGGGCCTTTAATTAGTGTATTTTTATTATATTACGTTTTTAATATTGTTTAGTGAGGCGAAATATTGTCTTTATGAAGAAGAGAGAGAGAGAGAGAGAGAGAGAGAGAGAGAGAGAGAGAGAGAGAGAGAGTGTGGTGTGTGTGTGTGTGTGTGTGTGTGTTTATCATCACTATATAATCATTTAACCTGTAATGTTTCTCGTTGTGTCTTAGGTATCACCGGGTTCGAGCTGCTTCACATCAGTGGTCGAGACAGATTCAGAAGAGGTGAGTAAATGAAGCTCTTATCTCACTCCTCTTGTCTATTTTAAGGAGCCACTCGGTCACTACACTCACCTCACGCACTTACACACACACACACTCAACGCACACACACACTTCACACTTGTACTGTCGTTACACGGACACTTATGTTACACTTGCAGTCTTATAAAAATTGACACTCACTCACTCACTCACTCACTCACACACTCAATTGATGACCCCCTGACTAGTATGAATAGAGAGGTGCATTACGTGGAGTGAGGTTACCTGTAGTTCATGAGTGTGGGGCGTGAGTCAGTGGTAGCAAGAGCCTCACTCCTTCCTCAATCTTCTCCACACTTGGGTAATTCATATTATTTTTTTTTCAAGAGTCTAAGAGTCTTCTGTTTACATGACTGACTCTTGTTCCGCCGTGGTGGAGTGGCAGGTGAGTGTGTCTATTGATTGGTGTGAGAGCCTTGAGTGATTTACAAAGCTCAGGTGAGTTAATTGGTGTTTAATTTACGTTTTTTCCAGGTGTTTATCTTTTTTCTGTGTGTGTGTGTGTGTGTGTGTGTGTGTGTGTGTGTGTGTGTGTGTGTGTGTGTGTGTGTGTGTGTGTGTGTGTGTGTGTGTGTGTGTGTGTGTGTGTGTGAATACATATACAAAACCATTAAAATTTCAAATGACTTATATTATTCCTTTAAACTATTTACAATTTATTAGCATTGGATCCCATTAAATATAACACCTCCACATATATTGCTTCAGTATAATATATTCTGATGACATATAACATTTGAGTACTGAAACACCATACTGTAACCCACTATGGCACTATATTACACTGTGTATATTATATAACGAAGAGAGAAACAATATGTCTGTTATATTTGTTCTATATAATGTATATATCATACATACTTATTGTCTCTATATATATATGACACTTTCTATAACATGCGGCAGTATATCGTTAACTTTGACCTACTCATAATTTACACTCAGGTAAATAAATGAAATCGGAGGAATGCAAATTTGATGAATGAAAATCCAACTTTTGGCTTCATTGTTGTGTAAGTTGTATATTTTCTCTCTCTCTCTCTGTCTCTCTCTCTCTCTCTCTCTCTCTCTCTCTTAAAGTTTAGTTCCTAAGGTCACCACCACAAACAAATTGCTTAATAAATTCTCCTCATCCTTCCTTCCTTCCTTCCTTCCTTCCTTCCTTCCTTCCTTCCTTCCGGCACCGCTCACCCCAGAGATGTTTTCTTCACACGTACCTAACAATTTAATCATTACATCATTATTATCAAAAGACAAAGAACAAGGTGCATAATGGCGCTTTCTTTTCACGCGGGGAGGGGGGGATGGAGAGGGGTGGGAAGGGGGAGGGCAGGAGTGAGGTGGAGGGTTGAGGGGCCATTGAGTGCTGCCATCTGCCTGTCAACACCGATACTATACATACATACATACATACATGCATACATACATACATACATACATACATACATACAGCGAGCTTGAGGTAGGAAGAATGTGTACTCAGATACTCCACAATGTTGTATTAAAGAATTAGATTACTGTGTCTTTCTTTGTTCTTCTTGTTCTTCTTGTTCTTGTTCTTGTTCTTGTTGTTGTTCTTTTTCTTGTACTTGTTCTTGTTCTTGTTCTTTTGTTCTTGTTCTTCTTCCTGTAACTCGTTATCAATTTACGTGAGTGACGCTGATGGTGGGGAGTTACGGCACTCTTGATTGATGGAAGGAAGGAAGAAGGAATAAAGGAATGAATGAATGAAGGAAGGTAGGATGGAAGGAAGGTAGAAGGAAGGAAGGAAGGTAGAAGGAAGGAAGTAATGAATGAATTAAGAAAGAAAGGATGGAAGGGAAGTAGAAGGATGGAAGGAAAGATGGAAGGGGGGTACAAGAAAGGAAGGAAGGAAGGAAGGAAGGTTAGAAGGATGGAAGTAAGGAAGGAAATAATGAAGGAAGGAAAGGAGGAAGGAAAAACTTACAAACACCAAAGGAATGAAGAACAGTATTGTCGCATCGTATAAGAATTTTAATGGTAAACGAGTGATCAGTTTACGTCAGTCACTCCTACAATAGATTTATCGAATATATTCAGTGACAAACGATCAGTCACCGTCAGGAGAGAATTACCCTGTCCACGCCCACCCCATCCTATCCCCGCCCACGCCCGCCTCATCCCATCCAGCCCTAACCTAACGCCCCCGCCCCGTGTCCCTGGTAACTGCACTTCTTCAGGAGGGTAAATTGAACCACGCGGAAGGGAAATGTATATGCTAATTTGACTTCAAGTTTGGCCGTGTTGAAACTTTGGTTGCATGGCGTTGATGAATTTGGGGTGTGTGGGTATTGATAGATAGATAGATAGATAGATAGATAGATAGATAGATAGATAGATAGATAGATTAGGTCACGGGAAGGTCAGGTCACACATGAGATATATAATAATTTGAGGAAAAGGTCACGGGTTGTTTGGTCATATTAGAGTTAACACGAATAACCTTTGGATAAGAGGTTCACGGAAAGGTCAGATCAGGTCAGGTCAGGTTAGGTTAGGTTAGGTCATATCAACACCGAACTTGTCGCTCTTACCATGTTCAGCTGCCATTAAAAGTGCCATAAATCTCTTGTCATAAAGGTGGCAATTAGCCTTAATGAGGGTCACTGTTGGGGGTCACCGTGGTTGTGGTGTGTAGGTCATTAGGTGAGATTAGGTTAGGTTAGGGTCGAGATTGCACTGAGAGAACTGCCAGGTTAGGTTAGGTTAGGTTAGGCACTGAGAACTGCCAGGTTAGGTTAGGTTAGGTTAGGCACTGAGAGAACTGCCAGGTGTCCCGTAGTTCATTGGTGTGCAGGAGTGGTGACCGTAATAC
>NW_024720773.1:8690476-8692976 GCF_018991925.1 Homarus americanus | reverse complement strand
GACTATTAAGACCAAAAATGAAAACAAGAATAGCGAAAAAATGTCAATGGAAACTTAAGACACTCAGAGAGGAGGGCCCTTGATCCCCTTCCCCTCCCCAGACATCGATACACGACATGACGCACTCATCCTTCACCCCTCTTCCTCCTTCCCCTCCCTACTACTAATACCCCTCCTTCCCCCACTACTGTGTGTGTGTGTGTGTGTGTGTGTGTGTGTGTGTACGGAACAATCAGAGGGGAAATGAAGAGGTGAGAGGAAAGAAGATCTATGTAAGGGGAGTAGGAGAGGAACGAGGAGGGGAGAGGAAAATAATGTAGTAACTGGGAATTGAAGAAAAATGAATAAAAATATGAATGGTATAGATGAGAGGGAGAGAGAGAGAGAGAGAGAGAGAGAGAGAGAGAGAGAGAGAAATATGAGCAGAGAGTGGGCCTTTTATTCCTGGGGTCCTCTAGTTCTCACCCCTCTCTCCCTAACTCCCTCTTCCCCCCCCCCTCCCTCCCTCTCTCCCTCACCCCGATTTTGTGTGATTGATGTGGGAATTGCTCTGCCCCACACGGAATACGAAGGTGGAATTCAATCACCTCACCAACAAGGTCACAACATGAGAAATACCCTCCTCCACCCTTGAATTTAAATCCCCCTCCTTACTATGTTAAATAACTAGTTCACATGGAGATAAATACGACGCTTGTTGTAATCTAGAGGTATATTTTCCTAGAGTTCAGACGTCGTAGGTAAGTGAAAAACGAATGCATCATCGCCACAACATCTTGGAAGTGGGTTCAGCTCTCAGGGTTATGCAGGGATCCCTTATACCGTGGATAGAATCACGTGTCCTAACCACCGCTATCGACTCCGGCTTCGGTTTGCTTTACGAACGATTATATCTTTGGGGGAATAATTTTTTTGTTATGTATAAACTATAAGTAAATGATAATAATAAAGGATAAAATATTAATTTGTAAAAGAAACAACAAAAAAGAATTGCGAGTTTATAGTTGAAATAATATTACTGGAGTGTCGGAAGCCTGATGATGTTTTGGTAATGATGTGTGTGGTTTGTTGACATGTATACAGACAGGCGCTGGTGTTGTTGTGTAGCTGTAACACACACACACACACACACACACACACACACATACACACACACACACACACACACACACACACACACACATAAGGGGTCGTGATGTCAGTATGAGGTGAATACATTTCTCTGGAGCCTCAAGAATTTAAACCACCACATTTCCAAGTTTTGTGAGGCTTAGGAAGACTTATATCCACAGTCTCTCATACAGTGGACTTTATTCTCTTTAATTTATTCACTCTCTTATGTCATTGCTTCATTTCCTTCACTTTTCTTTCTTTTTCTTTCTTCAGGTAGATAGAAGTGCTGGCCACAGGATCGAGGAATGAACTTGATGATAGAAATAAGTTAAATTGATGTGAACACTAGTGGAATTCCTGTGTGTGTGTGTGTGTGTGTGTGTGTGTGTGTGTGTGTGTGTGTGTGTGTGTGTGTGTGTGTGTGTGTGTGTGTGTGTGTGTGTGCGTGTGTGTGTGTGTGTGTGTGTGTGTTGTAGTTTACCTCCTTGATATCTGGTGTGGAGAAAGGGGGAGGAGGAGGAGGAGGAGGAGGAGGAGGGGAAAGGGTGATGACGAAGGGTGGGAAGAGAAGAGGAGGAGGAGGAGGAGGAGAGAAAGGAGATGAGGAAGAAAATGATAAAGGAGGAAGGAGAGAAAGATTAACGTACATTGTAAACAGAATCAACCCTTAAATAACTTAATTCCTTAGAGTCGTGGTATAAACAGATCCAAATTATACTAAATTAACTAAACTACATCTTGGCGTTATTTATCACCTGACTCACGTTATTGAATTTGTTTTGGTCATTATTTAAACCACCGGGTGTATAAATTAAATTACTAACAAACATTCCTTAGCTGGTAAATGGTTGAATTCACCTTTTATTATTATTTATTATTGTTGTTGAAATGTTCTGGTGTGTGGTGGTGGTGGTGGTAGGTGTGGGGAGGGGCAGGGTGGGAGGGGGAAGGGTAGGGAAAGGGTGGGTAAGGGTTGGTAAGGGATTTGACTTCCCTAAAAATATCAAACAGGTGATTGTGTTTTACTGGTGTTTTGTGTGTGTGTGTGTGTGTGTGTGTGTGTGTGTGTGTGTGTGTGTGTGTGTGTGTGTGTGTGTGTGTGTGTGTATTAAGGTGGGGGGGTAATCTGGTCATATTAAAATGTTTACATGGATGTGTAGATGAAGGTGAGCAGAAGTAAGCCGCCTTATCAACAGCTTTTCAACGTAATGGGCCGGAGGCTCGTGTGAGTTATTATACTTTTTTATGTTAATTAATTATTACATAGTGCTTTAACAGGATTTTTTGTTAGTGGTGGGTGTGTGTGTGTGTGTGTGTGTGTGTGTGTGTGTGTGTGTGTGTGTGTGTGTGTGTGTGAATTATCTCTCTCTCTCTCTCTCTCTCTCTC
>NW_024720773.1:8635476-8687976 GCF_018991925.1 Homarus americanus | reverse complement strand
TTGTTGTTTATGTTGTTGTTGTTGTTGTTGTTGTTGTTGTTGTTGTTTTTGGTTATTGAATGACAAGTCAGATTTAATTGGGGTTTTTAATTATTTTAAAATTTATTCATAGTTTATTTATGTGATTGATGACGTGTGTGTGTTGAGGTGTGTTGTGTGGTACGTCTGTCTGTCTGTCTGTCTGTCTCTCTCTCTCTCTCTCTCCATACGTAGACAGACAGACAGACAGACAGACAGACAGACAGACAGAAATAGAGAAAGAGAGAGAGAGAGAGAGAGAGAGAGAGAGAGAGAGAGAGACTCCATTCTAGTGACCCCTCACAAGTGGCTAGAACTGTTTTGAGGGTTTTGATGGGGAAGGTCATAGGAAGAGGAGGAGGAGGACCCTTACTCCAGTCTCACCTCCTCCTCCTCCTCCTTCCTTCTCCAATACTGAGGGGAGGAGGAAGGTCTGAACATCGAGGGAGGAAGGAGGAAGGGGGGAGGAGGGAGGGGAGGGACGGAGGAGAGAGTGGAGGAGGGAGGGAGGTATGAAACAGGCCGATTGTTGTCGTGTTATCGGGAGGAAATTTTTTTTTTTTTCGGGACAGATCGTGGCAGAAGTTCCTGATGTGAGAGAGAGAGAGAGAGAGAGAGAGAGAGAGAGAGAGAGAGAGAGAGAGGTCGATCATATATTTGGATAGAAATGTAAGGAATTACTCTTTAACGTGGAACTTAAACACACGCAAAGACACACGAACTTCTTCCCTCCCGCACGCACACACACACACACACAGTCATCCATCACAGTACCAGTCGCCGTCACTATGTGGTCAAAGACAGGGTGTGCGTGACATACAAACACCATGGGGTCTTAATTCACACCTTGTACACCACCAACACGTCATCACTCCTCTGGTACTGACTTGAAGAATAAATTACCACAGTGAACATTTGTTGATGAAGTAAATTTGTAAAGTTTTCTGGCCAAGTGTATATATTTATTTATTTTATATATTTATTTATTTATTTTTATTTTATTTGAGGTCAATTTCTTTGTTAATTGATATTTTTTTTTAGTTTTTTTCATTTATTTTTTTTACCTTGTAGTAAAAATAACTTATTGAGTCTCATTATGTTTCAGAATGTAGAGAAAAAGTCTAATTAATTATTTATAAAAAGAAACAACGGACGAGATACAATGGAAAACAGTTTTAACTATTTATTAAAGAACAACAATTAATACACAGCTCAGAATGGGGGGTGGGGGGGAGTGTTTAATTGTATATAAAGAGGAATAAAAAGTTTAATTATTTATAGAAAAGTATAAAAATATATTCATAAACATACAAAAAAGATTATTTAATATAGAGTACTTTAGTTATTAATATAATGAAGGAAATAAAAAAAGTACTGTTTCTAGAGTACAATTACCAGAGTACACACACACACACACACACACACACACACACTTAAGAGGAGGATGGGCGTTAAGTAGGTACAGTACAGTGTTGGAGGTATACAGGTCGGCCGCCGGGTCAAGCTCCCTCCTTCATACTGCCACGGGAGGAGGAGGAGGAGGAGGAGGAGGGAGGAAGCAGTATTTACCTTCTTCTCTACCTACCTACCCACCTACTTACCTGTACTCCCCACTTACTCACCTGTCTACTCCCTTACCTGTTCCTCTCACTCACCTGGCGTGTAGGTGTGGCATCAACGAGGCCACGGTGGCTCATAGGGGTTGTAATTGAGAGGATTTCACCCGGGATCACGTTTCGAGCCCCGGGGATTGTGGAGATCTGACCCGCCCCACGTCTTATGCCTCAGCCCACACTCTTGACTCATCTGAACCCATACTTACTCCATTTAGCCCACACTTCATTCATCTTAGAGCCCACATACCTCACCTCAACCCACACACCGTTCATAATAATATTTATTTGTGTGAGAGAGGAGGGAGGAGGGCTAATTGGGAAGAGGAGTAGGAGAAATAAAGAGGAGGAAGAAAAATAAGGAGATAGAAGAAGAGGAAGAAGAAAGACGGGGAGTAAGAAGGAAGAGGGAGGAATAAGGAGGGTGAGGAGAGAGAGAGAGAGAGGGAGCGAGAGGGACTTACCTTGAGGGTGTTGATGACGTTCACTTTTCCAAAAAAAAATCGTGGTTGTGTTTTGATGTTTTTGTCAAGACTTTGGAGGGAGGGGCGCTGTCTGGTCCTCCTCAAAACAAAGAAGAGGTGGAGGAGGAAGGAGGAAGAGGAGGCGGAAGAGGAGGAGGAGAAGAAGAAGAAGAAGAAGAAGAAGAAGGGGAAGATGAAAAGAAGAAGGAGAAGAAGAAGAAGAAGAGCCCATCCTTACCACCCTGACCCACCCTGATTCACTTTGACTCACCGTCACCCATCTTGGACCCACACTGACCCACCCTGACCCACCTTGGACCCACCCTCACCCACACTAGCCCACCCTAACTAATGGTCCCCCCTCGTTCTCAGGTGACTCGTGGCCAAGACATTTCACTCACGACGATGATTAGGGATGGTGATTCGGGTCGTTAGTGGTAAGGCAAAGAGGCTAGCGATGTACTCAGGAGGTTTGGACTCTTTCTCTCTCTCAATCCTAGGCTCGATCTTCCTCTCCTCCGCTCACTTCTCATCCTTGCTTCAGTATTCATGAGGCGACCCGGGGAGTAGGCGGTGGTGGTGGTGGTGGTGGTGCTTGGTGCCTTGATCTACAAAAGGGGGAGTTAATTTGACCAGTGAATTATTAATGATCCTCCCCTCCCCTTCTCCCCTCTCCCCACACACTCCCCCTACCCTCCCCTTACACCCTCCCTGCCCCGTCCTTCCCCTTCCCTTCCCCTTCCCTCCCTCCCACTTCTCCCTCATTACTACTCTTTCCTTCTGAAATATCCTCCTCTATCGCCCGTTTCTCCCACCCACCCCCCACCTCCCTGTTCACCACCGCCACCTCCTCACACACACACACCTGTCACCTCCCACACACCTGTCTTATTAACTCTGAGTCTGGAATAAATTAGAAAAAACAAACAAAAAAATCGTCCATAACTTACTGTGTTGTGTGTGTGTGTGTGTGTGTGTGTGTGTGTGTGTGTGTGTGTGTGTGTGTGTGTGTGTGTGTGTGCTGGCTGTCAACTTTATCCATTGTCCTCAAGGCAGATAGAGACCTTTCCTTATGCTCTAGTTACGAGGGACATTAAACCAACAAATCTTATGGGAGTCTAGAGAGGCCAAGGATGAGACTTTGTTTATGTTTTTACCCCCAACTTTTTACTCATTACTGTCTCACTTAACTTAACCTAACCTATGGCGTCTGAAATCACACTTAAGACTCTACCGGACTGAGTGTGTATCCCGTCACCCCCCTCTAGTTAAGATAAATCCCTAGTGGAATACCTACAAATCCTATGGCCTTAGTGAGGAACAGTGAGGAGGCGAGGAGAGGCGAGGATAGACGAGGAGAGGCGAGGATAGACGAAGCGAGGCGAGGCAGTGTTCCAGAGAGAGAGAGAGAGAGAGGGGTGGTGGTAGTTTTAGTGGTCACAGAAGGGGGCCTCAGAACCCTCTTGAGGAGATAAACCAGGTCATTCATACACAGAGACAAGAACTAAACCTGTCTTAACCTTTTGTCTTTCGTCATAGTCCGTTGTTTAGGGTAATGGGTGTTGGGGGCTTATACCAGATGGCCCTGTTGGTGTAGGCTTCCGGTGTACCTGTGTTAGTGTTTCAGTGTTTATTATTAGGTGCTGCTAAGGCTGAGATGAAACGCTCAATAGTTATATCAATTTGCTGGGAAGTATTTTGAGTTTTTTTGAGGAGATAATCATTTAGAAAGATTTGTTATTTTGTAGTGTAGTTTTCTAATAGTGTGTGTGTGTGTGTGTGAGTGTGTGTGTGTGTGTGTGTGTGTGTGGCAGGGTATATAGTCCAGACTCTTATGGATGGTGTAAGTTCCACAGTTTAAATCGGATTGACTTAACAAATAAAATGTAGGATAATCTAAACCAGAAACGCGGATATTGTCTGAGTTTTATAGTCCAATGGTTGTGAATCCCTCTTTGTTACTCACACACACACACATACACACACACACACACGTAGTTTCACCGTAGCCTGACTTGTTCCTGCTACACACAGGTTGATGATCTCTGACATGGCTTCCGTTATATAAAAAAGAAGAATGTAAACCTTTATATAACCCCATGATTAATTAAAGGTGGGAGCCCAGACTGAGGTAAAGGCCAGGTGACCCATATTGTCCAGTGATACTAAATACGTCTGGTTAAAGTTTGGTTTTAAAGAGGAAAATATTATTCGTTCTTCTTTTTTTTAGTGTTGAAATGTACACACACACACACACACACACACACACACACACACACACACACACACACACACACACACACACACACACACACACACACACACACACACACACAGATCATATCATCACCTGGCATACCTTGTACACCTGAGCCAGCAACGCCTCTAATTAACACTCAAAATCCGACTCTATTAACACTAGGACCAAGTCAAATCACAGGATGTATAGAACTGTTGCCAGTATGGGTGACAGGAGGCCGGGCAAGAGGAGGGAGGGGCAAGGAAGGAAGGAAGGGAAGGGGAGGGAAGGAAGGGGGAGGGGTGGTACACTTTTTAAAGGGGATACTGGGAAGGGTTGAGTCGCTGCCACAAGTGCACCAGCCAGTCTACCTGGCTTAAAGACGATAGGGAGGCGTGGTTGGCGTGGCTGGCGTGGCTGACGTGGTTGGCGTAGTTGGCGTGGTTGGATTAAAGACGCCATGAAGGGGGAGGGGGGTGGAGTCTGATTCGTGATGATAGTTTAGCCAGGAGGAATTTACATGGTAGGGAGGAGATGGGGGTGAGGGAGAGGGTGTGGGTGTAGGTTGTGTGTAGGTCAGGAAGGGTGAGGGAGCGAGGGAGAGGTGCAGGCTATGTACAGGTCAAGAAGGGGAGGAAGAAAGACTAATATCAAGGACCAGGGATGTGGATTGTAGGTTAGGTTAGGTTAGGCTAGGCTAGGTTAGGTTAGGTTACGTTAGGTTAGGGTATTAGTAGCCTCGTAAAACAATAACCAGACGAATGATGAACTCTTTAATTTAGTAACTAGGGCAAACAGGGACCGTAGATCAATAACTAGGGCGAGGGTGGCTAACTAGGGCAGGTGGTGGGAAGGGGTACTATTAATTGTCTGTGTCGGTGTTTAATAGATACAGGTAATGAATAAGGTGAAGTCAGAGAGAGAGAGAGAGAGAGAGAGAGAGAGAGAGAGAGAGAGACACGAGAGAGACAAGAGAGTTTATTTACCTGGGCATGACACAGTATGGAAGAAGCGCTTACTATCACCCGATAATTGGTTCACTCTCTCAATCACACCTGTGCCCTTTCAACATTCTCTCCCTCTTGTAATTAACCTGGTCCGCCACCCTCTTGTCTACAACTGACGCAGGTGATCACGGTTTAGGGTTCAATTTAATTTTATTTGATCAATTCACAAAGACCAGTAATAATTATAATAAAAGTTTAACGAATACAGGTTAACAAAAATTGTATATACAGTTACAGGAGTTTTGTAATTATACCAAAATACAAACAAATGCTCTTGATTACTGTGTTATGTTTACAAGCAACACTTAGGTACTGACGCTGTTACCTAAGAGAGAGAGAGAGAGAGAGAGAGAGAGAGAGAGAGAGAGAGAGAGAGAGAGAGAGAGAAAGAGAGAGAGAGTTAGCTCAGACCTGGACGGAGTGTAACGAGGATCTAATCAGGGAATAAGGTACACACACACACACACACACACACACACACACACACACACACACATACACACACACACACACACACACACACACACACACACACACAATAGACTTTTTTTGTAATAACTCCTCTGAAATTAATTAATCTGATATGTATTGGCAATGTGTGTGCTGGTATCGCTGACCTAGAATCTAAAATGGCCTCAAAAAATGTTCACACGTTTATAATTTCGTTGTATTTCGCCGATAACAAGACCGATCGCATTACCTACCGTTCCGATATTGGCTTTGGTGCAAATTAATTACGGTGCAATTTAATTAAGGGTGTATAGGTTAAGGTGAGTCGTGTTAATTTAACCTAAGCCAGTCCAGGTAGGTTAGGTTAGGTTAGGTTAGGTTAGGTTAGGGTAGGTTAGGTTAGGTTAGGTATAAATCTCTAGAGAATGGATCTTAAGTAATTAGTTAAACCTACCTGGAAGTATATATTTTTAATACTTTACCTGCAGGGGTTTAATGAGACAATAGGTTTTGTTTTAAGGTGCTTGTATTTTTATTTTAAACCGGGTTTGTTTTACTCGATGGTTTAATCCTTCCGGGGAAATCTTTGTAGGGAAATTTCTTGGGGATAAATAATCTGTTTGGGGGGAAATTTCTTAGGGGGGTTAACAGTCCATTAGGGAAAATCTTCTTAGGTAATGGTGTTTATGTGAAAGAATTTGGCTATGCGGAAAAATTTCTTAGTGTGTGTGTGTGTGTGTGTGTGTGTGTGTTTGTGTGTGTGTGTGTGTGTGTGTGTGTGTGTAAATTAGATTCCACGGAGGCTGGGATAATATTTTCAGTCATTGAGCGAATCACACACACACACACACACACAAAGGTTTAGCAGGGAGAAACTTATCAATTCTCTCTCTCCCTTTTTATTGCTTTTGGTATTCTGATTTATGAGGCAACTTCTTGAATTCACGAGCAAAAATCATGGACTAGGGAGAGAAGGAAGGAAGGAAGGAATGAAGGAAGGAAGGAATGAAGGAATGAATGAAGGAAGGAATGAAGGAAGGAAAGAAGGAATGAAGGAAGGAAGGAAGGAAGGAAGGAAGGAAGGAAGGAAGGAAGGAAGGAAGGAAAGAAGGAAGCAAGGAAGGAAGGAATGAAGGAAGGAAGGAGATATAAACCATGAACTTCCTTTTACAATTTACCTGGAGAAAGCCCACCTGTAACTACTCTGTGATGGATCAAGACTTAGGTGACCGACGCATTACCTGAGTTAATTTCGTTTACCTGTAACTTCGTATCACCTCGGCAGGCCAGGTTTAGTTCAGCACGTAACCTACTTTCTGGCTCAGGATGACGTCACATTTTACTTAGGAGAAGGAGGAGGAGGAGGAGGAGGAGGAGGTAGGAGGAGGAGGAGGAGGAGGAGGAGGAAGAAGAAGAGGAAGAGGTTGGCACAGGAACACGAGAAGACTGAGATATCTAAACAAACGTAAAATTACGACAATTAAAAAATAAAAAAAAATCGTAATACAACCAATTTCTATTTTTTTATTTAGTTCGAGTAAACAATAACTTTATTTTGAACGGATTTTGCCTTATAATTTTACCTGAAAAGTTGGTTAATTTTTTTTTCTCAGGTGTAAATTTAATTAGTGATGCTCCAGGTGGCGGTGTTCCCTGAAAGGAGTTCCTGAGCTTCGCGGAAAGAAAGAAAAAAAAAATTATTCACTACAAAAGTTTGACAAGACGGGAGTGGAGGAAGGTGCCACCCTAAGCAAGGAGTTGGTGGTGTCTTTTTCCAGTACTTGGGTTATGGCATGATAACTATACATACAGGTCGATAGAGTGTCTCAGAAAGAAGACCCTGTTTGCTCCCTGCCTGCCTCCCTCCCTGTTTGCTCCCTGTCTCCTCCCTCCCTGCTTTCTCCCTGTCTACCTCCCTCCCTGTTTGGTCCCTGCCTACCTCCCTCCCTGTTTGGTCCCTGCCTACCTCCCTCCCTGTTTGCTCCCTGCCTACCTCTCTCCCTGTTTGCTCCCTGCCTGCCTCCCTCCCTGTTTGCTCCCTGCCTGCCCCCTTCCCTGTTTTCTCCTTGTCTCCTCCCTGCCTGCTGTATGCCTCCCTACCTCTCTCCATGCCCGTCTGCTCCCTGAAACACTGCGAATTAGAGGAATGAAGGGAGGAAGGAGGTAGCAGGCAGGGAGGGAAGGAGGGAGACAGGGAGGGAAGGAAGGAGGGAGGCAGGGAGGGACAGAAGGGAGGGAAGGACATATTTCTGGGACATCCTATATACTGTATATAAAGGTAATACCAAATTAAGCTTACCTGAATAACAGCGACACATCTCTTAATGAAGCTAATCTAATTACCTGGAGTTATATTTTCACCTGACTCTCGCACCTTAAATTAGACCTGGATCAAACTGACAAGCTGATGTGATTGTGAAGTGACCAAGTAGAGAGAGATGGTGATAATTCCTAACCTAACCATAAATAGAATGCTGATTAATGCTTTGGAAAATAAATGTGTGTATGTGTGTGTGTGTGTGTGTGTGTGTGTGTGTGTGTGTGTGTGTATTACAGGGTCTTGTACCGCTGTAATGCTACACATTACAGGAAGCTCACGATATGGAAGGCGGTCAATGGTGTGTTGACCCCTGTAACTCCCGACACACACACACACACACACACACACACACTCACATATTTTTGGACGGTAATGAGAAGAGAAGGTCCATTGAGTGTAGTGTAGTGTAGTGTAGTGTAGTGTAGTGTAGTGTAGTGTAGTGTGGCTGAGGTCAAGAATTATGACCCATTATCTTGTTAAAGTTAGCAGGTTAGTCGTATACACTCTAACCACCTCATTTAACCCCCATGTATAGGCATATGAGGGTAAGCCCCCTCCTATATTACATCAGTGTATATATGTATGTATGTATGTATGTATGTATGTATGTATGTATGCATTTTCAGTTTGTGTGTGTGTATGTGTAATATCTCTCGCCACAAACGACAGATTATATTTGATTTTCTGAGTGAGTTAACAACGTTTAGTGATAGCTTAATGGTGTGGCTTGAGAGAGAGAGAGAGAGAGAGAGAGAGAGAGAGAGAGAGTTGCCCATGAGATCAATTACCCCTTCCCCTTCTCTCCCTAAATTACCACCCCACTCTGCCCCACCCCAACCCACCCCCACCCCTCCCCCCTGAAACCCAACCCGGATGTAGATAAACTCCTCGTTGTCGAATTACGTACCAGAGTTGGGTAAAGTCTTCTCACTAGGTCACTATAATGTTGGACTAAGGTGAAAACTTTGACTCCAGGTATTTCCAATTGCTGAGTCAAACTTCTCTCTTTTTTTTAATCCTCTCAGTAAGGTTAATGGTTGCTGAGTATAAATTTCTTGGTTCGTGTCTTTAATTATGTCCATGGGTCGTGTGGAGGGGTCGTAGGTAGTCATGGGTTGTATTCAGGGGTCGTAGGTATTCGTGGGTCGTGTGGAGGGGTCGTAGGTATTCGTGTGTTGTGTGGAGGGGTCGTAGGTATTAGTGTGTTGTGTGGAGGGGTCGTGTAGTATTCGTGGGTTGTGTGGAGGGTCGTAGGTAGTCATGGGTTATATTTATGGGTAGTATTAGTACTTATGGGGTAGTGTGTAGGGGTCGTGGTATTCGTGGGTTGTGTGAAGGGGTCGTAGGTATTCGTGGGTTGTGTGAAGAGGTCGTAGGTAGTCATGGGTTATATTCAGGGGTCGTATTAGTACTTATGTGGTAGTGTGTAGGGGTCTTATAGGTACTCATGGGTTGTATTCAGTGGTCGTGTAGAAACTAATGGGTCGTAAGTACTCAAAGGATCGTGTTGAGGGGTCGTATAGGTACTCAGGGATCGTATGTACTCGTGGGTCGTATCCAAGGGCGATGTCATGTTACCAAATAAAAAAAAAATAAAGTTTATCTGTCTATCATTTTCTTATGTAATAGTACTAGTTTGAGAGAGAGAGAGAGAGAGAGAGAGAGAGAGAGAGAGAGAGAGAGAGAGAGAGCACATATTCACTACGCTTTCTGTGAGTTTTTTGTTTCAAAGTTTGTTTTCTAACCTTTACTGAGAAATGGAGTTTGTTTGGGTGTTTTTTTTTTTTGGGGGTTAGATTGTAGTTGAGTTTGTTGCGTGTGTTTGTGTGTTTTAGAGAGGTAGAGAGTGATAGGTGTGTGTGTGTGTGTGTGTGTGTGTGTGTGTGTGTGTGTGTGTGTGTGTGTGTGTGTGTGTGTGTGTGTGTGTTTAGAGTGTTTTTGTGGGTATGTTTCTACTTATTATCTTTTATTTTTATTTATTTATTTTTTATTGTCTTCTTTGTATTTATTTATTTATTTTCATTTATTATTATTTATTTATTAATTTTTCTTTTTCATTTATATTTCTTTTCTTTACTTTCTTTTTTCTTTCTTTATTTTCTTTTAACTTTCTCTATTTATTTATACGATATCAAATAATTAATCAGGTATGTTTCTGCGGCAGGTGTTCCAACAATGATAATTAATTAGACTTTGTGATATAAAAGCTGACTTCAAGTATACAATGGATACGATAAACAGACATACATACATTCATACATACATACATACATTCATACATGCATACATACATATATACATACATATATATAATCCTGAAATAATGGAATTTTTCTAGGTAGATGTGACAATATTTCTCTCTCGTCTTTTTCTCGAGTGGCGATTTTTGACGGAGTGGGGGTGTGGGGGGGTGGGGTGGTGGGTGGGGGGGGGGTAAAGAAGATAGTTATTACAGGATAATATTGGGCGCTTAAAGGCTTCTCTTCTATTTAAAGTAGATGGGTTATTCACCTCTCTGGCCTGTATATAACTATCTTACCTCTTTAACATCGTGTGGTAATTGAGTTTTAGTTTACTATGTCTCTTTAAGTAGTTGTATTTTTAAAAGTTTTTATTTGTATTTTTAAAAGTTTTATTTATATTTAATTTTGTTGTTTATCCTATTATTAGAAAATGTGGTCAAATATTTTTAATGGGTATAATTAATTTCATTTGAGTATATGTTGTGGCGGAGGAGGTGGATATTGAGTACACACACACACACACACACACACACACACACACACACACACACACACCAGGTGACACAGTTCTCCCGTGCAGGTGATGGTCGCCGTTGATTAATGATGTCTCGCCACGCCTCATCACCTTTCCTCCACGCCCACATTGCAACACACGCCCGTCACCTCTCCCCCATCCGTCTCCCACTCTAGGTTACTCGCACAACCACATTTCAGGACATCCACATTCCAGGGCATCCACATTCCAGGACATCCACATTCCAGGACGCCCACACTCGCACAGCCACATTCCAGGATATCCACATTCCAGGACATCCACATTCCAGGACGCCCACACTCGCACAGCCACATTCCAGGTGGTCCACATTCTTGTACATCCACATTCCAGGATATCCACATTCCAGGACATCTACATTCCAGGACGCCCACACTCGCACAGCCACATTCCAGGAGGCCCACATTCCAGGACATCCACATTCCAGGACGCCCCACACTCATCCATTCAGGAGGTCCACATTCCTAGTATTACATCCATATTCAGGACGCCCCCACACTCGCACATCCACATTCCAGGGGTCCACATTCTAGTACATCCACATTCAGGACGCCCACACTCGCATCCACATTCAGGAGGTCCACATTCTAGTACATCCACATTCAGGACGCCCACACTCGCATCCATTCCAGGAGGCCCACATTCCAAGACATCCACATTCAGGACGCCCCACTCGCTCTACACACATATTTACCTACCTACATCGTACGTCACCCCACACCCTTCTCAATCCCCGGGTCATCTCTACGTCAACAAGACAAACCACACACCCCTTCAAAATACACCAATTACCTCATAAACCCTCATTAACGTTACCTACGACCACAGGTAAGCACTCCCATACAGGTAACCCCAGTATAATATATCTATAATGGAAAGTTATAATGTTGTGAGTTGTGATGTATTTACCTGCGTGTTGGTGTGGTGATTGTTTACCTGTGGAGAGAGAGAGAGAGAGAGAGAGAGAGAGAGAGAGAGAGAGAGAGAGAGAGAGAGAGAGAGAGAGAGAGCCGTAAATAAGATAACTTCTCTCTTACAGGCCGCTTTTGTCTTCGGAGTGAACATCAGTAGCTATAACATCCTCTCCCGTAAGTACACAGTAAAACTTAATTTGTTTATTCTTAGTCTTAACTCAACATTGTCTTCGTTTATTCTCAAAGCTAAAAGTAGTTCGCTTATGGAATCTGCGCTAGACGAACGTTCGCCAGCTCCCGGTAATCGTTAATGATGCGAGCATTAGGGAGGACAAACTGAAGTGGTGTTTTACGTTGTTGTTTTGGTGTTTAGATACTCGTGTGTGTGCGTGTGTGTGTGTATGTGTGTGTGTGTGTGTGTGTGTGTGTGTGTGTGTGTGTGTGTGTGTGTAAACTTAATGCCACGACCTTTAACACTGTGACCCAGAAACAATAAACAAGTCGGGTATACCAAGACCAATTTCTCTGCCTAGTTTGACCTGACTGATTACGATCCACTAGAGAGAGAGAGAGAGAGAGAGAGAGAGAGAGAGAGAGATTGGAAGCAAAGGAACTCAGACTGCATACATGGTGCCATCCCCTGAAGGAAAAACCCAACCAACATCAGAGGATATGCTCCAGCTCACAGGGGGGAGTAACCACAACCTTATGACGCTGGTAATGTGGAGTTACTATAGGCATAACAACACATCTCCTTGTTCTATACGTCAGCCTTCACTATTATCTCATTGTCTTGACTCGCTATCCTCCGTCTTATCTTCCTTATCTACATCCATGATTGACTCAGATTACTACATGATACCAGCGAGAGTGTGTCATTTGTGCTTTACGGGAAGGACTTGTGGTTACGATTATATCTGTGTATTATTATTG
This sequence comes from Homarus americanus, assembly GCF_018991925.1. Taxonomy (NCBI): domain Eukaryota; kingdom Metazoa; phylum Arthropoda; class Malacostraca; order Decapoda; family Nephropidae; genus Homarus; species Homarus americanus. The sequence continues at coordinate 8,675,222 of NW_024720773.1, read as the reverse complement.
TCTCTCTCTTTCTCTCTCTCTCTCTTTCTTTCTCTCTCTCTCTCTTTCTCTCTCTCTCTCTCTCTCTCTCTCTCTCTCTCTCTCTCTTTCTCAGCTCGCCAATTTCTCCTTACCTGAGTTTTAATTGAATTTCGCTGCGCTACTCCAGGTATATCAAGGTGATGTGTCTGTGCCGTGATACCTGGGGAGTTGGTGGGTATTATTCTCTCCTCGTGGGAAATATTGTCATCTTCGGGTGGTAAGATACTGCAGTGATGACGACGATTTTTCTTTGTTTTTCTTTTGGGTGAGCGGTGTGGGGGGGGGTGGTGGTGGAGGAGGAGTAGGAGAAGGAGGAGGAGGAGGAGGAAGAGGAGGAGGAGGAGGGGGAGGAGGAGGAGGGGGGAAAGGAAGGGAAGATTAGGGGGCAGGTCTTCCACCATCCATCCCATCTTTCCATAACGCTGGGTGCTCCTCTGCGTCAGGTAGTTGCGGAGGAAGAGTGTGTGTGTGACAGACCACCTCCTCGGCGCCATCCTCTAGGTGCTCTAGGGGCTTCACCTGGACAACGTAATGGTTAACTGTTTGGCCATAGTTACCTGAGGCCCTGAACGTCTTAGACACGTAAACAACATCACTGCTTCTTGAGGTCGATTCACTTGTTATTGGGTCACACTACCTCACCGTGTATTGAGGTCACGAGGTCATTATGATCGGTGTGTGTGTGTGTGTGTGTGTGTGTGTGGTATTATTATTATTATTATTATTATTATTATTATTATTATTATTATTATTATTATTATTATTATTATTATTATTATTATTATTATTATTATTATTATCGTTATTATTAGTGTCATTATTATTCAATTTATCGTCGTCTTGGTCTAGAATTCATTCATAGAAAATTAAATAGATTTTTTTAAGGGGTAACTTGTCAAAAAAAACAATCTATGCGCCATCCTTTCTTCTCCTTTGGACCTTCAACTCAACTCATTCACGGTGAAGACATATTGGTTGAGAGGTTAACTGTGGCGGAAAGAGCGACTGGACAGAACAAGATGATATTGGATGAGCTCAGTTGGTTTGGTGTTTCATAACAGAGTCGGAGTCGGAGTCGGAACCTTTAGCTACACTCTTGACGACCCCCTAGAGATTCGTTCGTTAAATGTCCCTTATAACTGGAGATGATGATATAAGAGAGCACATAACTGGATGTATCATTAAAAACTGCAATAAAATCGTTACTTCGGTCTCAACTAGATTCGAACCTTTTTGTAAACACCAACTGAGATATAAATATACCAATGGTTTTTTTTTAATACCTCATATATCCTCATAAATGTTCTATATCCTTCTCATAAATTGTATATATCCTCATAAATGTTCTATATCCTTCTCATAAATTGTATATATCCTTATACATGATATAAATACTCATAATTGACATATAGACGTGCGTAGGTTTGTGCGTCAAGGCGTATAAGAGTCCAATCATCTACGCAGTTTAAAGCAAGTTTCTGGTATCGCTGCTCTTAAAAAGGAATTAAAAAAAAGGTAGGTGTTTCATTGCATCTCCTTGGGGTGGGTGGGTGGGTGAGTGGGTTGAGGTGGGTGGGGGTGTGTGTGTGTGTGTGTGTGTGTGTTGTGTACTGCACCACTGCACACACACACACACACACACACACACACACACACACACACACACACATTGCTGCCACATTACACACACACACACACACACATTGCTGTTATTATTATTATTATTATTATTATTATTATTATTGTTGTTGTTGTTGTTGTTATTATTATTATTATTGTTATTATTATTATTATTATTATTATTATTATTATTATTATTATTATTATTATTATTATTATTATTATTATTATTATTATTATTATTATTGTTGTTGTTGTTGTTGTTGTTATTATTATTATTATTGTTATTATACTCGTGGGGCTAAATCATCATACTGTTGTGGGGGGGTTAGTTAAATCATGGTACTGAAGAGTTAAAGAAAGGAAAAAAAAAACGATAATAACGGATGAAGTAAAAAAATGAGAGTTTTATACCATCACATACACACCTCCTCGTACCCTAGTCTGTGTGGCTTCTCTCCCTCTCCCTCCTCCCCCTTCCCCCCTCCACCCATCCCCCCTTCCCCTATCCTCCTTCCCTCCTTCCCCTTTTGGCTGTGTTGTTGACGTCATAAGCAGTCACTCTCACCCCCCTCTCCCTCTCCCCCACCACCCTTACCTTCCTCCTTTATCTGGACCTCCCACTTTCCCTTACCTCCTTCTTCCTTCTGCTTCCTCTCTTCTTGACCCCTATCTTTTTTCTTTCCTCCTCCTTCTCCTACCTCCTTCCTTCTCTCACTCTCCCCACCTTCCTCCTCCTCCTCCTCCCTCCTCCCCCCCTTAGCAGGACACAAACAACACATTAGGTAGACCATAATGAGCCACGGATTGTACCATCTTAGGGCGTCACTACCACCTGCGGCAACTTCACCACCTGCAGCAACTTCACCGTCAGTTGGCACCCACTTGACTATGCATCGGATAAATCTTCTCTCTCTCTCTCTCTCTCTCATGTCTCCTTTATCTCTCTCCTCCCACGTACAACATCATCTTACTTCACTCTCACCCACCCAGTATTCCAATCAGAAAATAAAATCAAGGTCTTCTGTCTTCCTTTGTTCAGATCCTCTACACGTTCTGACACACAGCAACTGAGCCAGGCACGTGCAGCATCTATCAAGTGACCCGTACACACACACACACACACAGACACACACACACACACACACACACACACACAGACACACACACACACACATAGACACACACACACACACACACACACACACACACACACACACACACACACACACACACACAGACACACACACACACACACACACACACACACACACACACACACACACACACACACACACACACACACACACACACACACTCCCAACCAGTAAAAAGCCTTCCCCATCATTGACTGTTTCCCTTCACACTTGCCTTCTGATGCTGGCGGGTCCAATGCACCACCTCCTTGAAAGCCCAGACTTACCTGAGCTTTGTTTCCACCTGTTAGGCTTCAGTCCAACACTCACTTGCCTCTCTCTCTCTCTCTCTCTCACTTTTTCTCTCTCTCACTTCCCCGGCTACGAGGTGCCAATTTGATCTTATTTCAGTCTTGACTTGAAGGACTTTGGACCTGATACACGAATTGGATTTTAATTTTTTCAATAATTTTCTTCTCCTGTCTTAGAAAATATTATACATTATGTTTTTTTTCTCGAGAATTTAATATTTTTTGGGGTAAATTTACAACTATACGGGGATTTAATTTGTTTTATTTTAGGTTCTTCTATAAATTCTCCTCTTCTTCACGTCACCTGTGTTCCATCATCATCATCATCATCATCACAGTGTTTACCTATATCGTGTATTCTTTTAATCTTCTTCCTCGTCTATATTCATCCTTAAGAGTGAAGCTGGATCATATGTAGGGTCCAAAATATTTACAAGTGACGTCAGAGCATCAAGAGCGTTCATTGGCGGCTCCTGGTAACCAAAAACAAGTTGATTGGGGCTCCTGGTGTAGCTCCAAGTCGAGGACAGCCAATCATGGGGTACGATGTCTCCCAGGTGATAATAGACTATCTCTCTCTCTCTCTCTCTCTCTCTCTCTCTCTCTCTCTCTCTCTCTCTCTCTACCTTGAACTTTTAACTTACCAGCTTAATTAGGAGTAATAATGGGAGCTTGACGGGATATTCAAAACTGAATTATAAGAGAATGGGAAAGAATTTTTTTTTTACTGATGTATTAAAAAAAAGTTTGTTGTTGTTAAATACGATCATCATGTTATGTATACCTCTCCTTCTGTATGTATGTATGTACTGTATGTATGTATGTTTGTATGTATGTATGTACTGTATGTATGTTAGTGCTGGTCCTCTCTTCTCCATTTTCTCTCTACTCTCTTTCTCTTCTCTCTTCTTCTCCTACTGCAAAAAACAACAACTTTGCTCCCCCACCACCACACCTTCTGCGCCTTCTACACTACCTCCACAAAACCCCTTCCCTCATCCACCACTTCGGCGTCGCCTCCAGGTACATAATATCTCGATACACCATAACAACGCTCAGGTAATTACTGAGAGAAACACCACGATGACTTAAACCCCTTGAGTACGATGACATAATCCCAGGAATACGGTGAAATAAGTCATCATACACAATTCATCATACTTAGAGGTTAAATCATCATAATCAGTGTGTGTGTGTGTGTGTGTGTGTGTGTATGTGTGTGTGTGTGTGTGTGTGTGTGTTCCTCTAGTTCTACACCACACCACCAGTACACGTGTGGCCTTGGTGGTATACACTCTTCCCCTTTACCACCACCACCACCACACACCACAACACGCTCACTTTTACTGAATGTTTGAGTTCTTCCTCCTTCAATATATATTTTTTGTGTTGGATTTAGATTGAAAGGTTATTTTGGGATTTTGTCTGTCTGTGTTTGTTCTGGAAGAGAATTTGTGTTTTGTGTTTATTTAAAGTGTTTTATACTGAGTGATATATTTTACTTTTTATATAATCTAAACATTTTAAACATTCAGTAACGTGTTTAAATTATACTTTATTAGATTATTTATAAGTAATTTTTTTTTTCTTAGGTATAAAAACTCATATACTTCACACTACAGATAGTGGTACTTGAGAAATAAACAACTATTAATATAAGTGTGTGAGTTAAACCATTTTATTTCTTGTGTTGTTGTTGTTAGTTGTTGTTGTTGATGTTGTTGTTGTAGTTGTTGTTGTTGTTGTTGTTGTTGTTGTTGTTGTTGTTGTTGTTGTTGTTGTTGTTGTTGTTGATTTTTATATTGTTGTTGATGTTGTTGTTTGTTGTAGTTGTTGTTGTGATTTTATGTTGTTGTTGTTGTTGATTTTTATGTTGTTGTTGTTGTTGTTGTTGTTGTTAGTTGTTGTTGTTGATTTTATGTTGTTGTTGTTGTTGTTAGTTGTTGTTGTTGTTGTTGTTGTTGTTGTTGTTGTTGATTTTTTATGTTGTTGTTGATGTTGTTGTTGTAGTTGTTGTTGTTGTTTCTCTTTCATAAATGTAAACAACAACACGTTTTTTTTTCTTCCATATTCCAAGAGACAGATAAATTATTTACTATTACACACAACGACTATTAATCAATCTATGAGCCTCCACCTGACACCTGTTCGACCTGGACTGACTAACTAGGACGAAGAATAATCACTCTTGTGCTATTTGACATTTAAGGGTCGCCACATACGCTAAGGTTCAGGGTTCAGGGTTCAGAGTTCAGGGTTCAGAGTTCAGGGTTCAGAGTTCAGGGTTCAGGGTTCAGGGTTCAGAGTTCAGGGTTCAGGGTTCATGTTCCTCGTTAATGACAATTGTAAGGATTGTATTAAACTGATGTACATAGGTTTAAAAGTACAGTAATGATGTCTGTCAATAATTGGTGTTTAGTCTAAGGTATACAGCCCCTCATCTGTGTTAACCAAATGCTGTCTTTAAATTTTAGCTTCGTAGGTGAAAACATTGGTTGAGATATCGTGTGTGTGTGTGTGTGTGTGTGTGTGTGTGTGTGTGTGTGTGTGTGTGTATGTGTGTGTATGTAAACCAAGCTGCCAACCGACCTCCAAGGTGTTCCCAGACGACAAATCCGGATTAAGATTCTGGTGGCAACTGACCAGAAATTCCCAACCCCCCCTTCCCCTCCTCCCCTTCCCCCTTTCCCACCCCCTCCCCTGCTTCCGTCACGAGGTAGATTCTCCACCAATCAGCATACTGCACCTGGGGAACCTTCTCTCCATGTAGGCTCCACCGACCTTGAATCTATACGACTGAATATCGAAAACAACTTTAATAACTCACATAAAATCAAATAAAAACATGGTTAATTTTACTTATTATTGAAGTTCTGAGGACATGGCGAATTCGTTTCTTACATCAGGGCCAAAAGTAAACTATTGTTGAACATTTGGTGATGGTCCCGTGTGTATAAATTATTTCAGTGTGTATCAATAAGAGGTTAGATGAATCCGCTAATTCCACGTTGTATTATTTATTGTGTTTATAAAGAGGTTAAAAGTTCAAATAAATAGAGAAATGAATAAATAAATAAATCTATGGAGTGAGGGGAGTGTGTTGGAGTGAGGGAAGGTGTGGGGGAGTGAGGGGAGTGTGTTAGAGTGAGGGGAGTGTGTTGGAGTGAGGGGAGTGTGTTGGAGTGAGGGGAGTGTGTTGGAGTGAGGGGAGGTGTTAGTGTTGGAGGAGGGGAGGTGTGTTGGAGTGAGGGGAGGTGTTGGAGTGGGAGTGTGTGTGAGAGAAGGTGTGTGTGTTAGGAGTGTGTTGGAGGAGAGTGAGGAGGGAAGGTGTGGGGGAGTGAGAGAAGGTGTGGGGGAGTGAGGGGAGTGTGTTGGAGTGAGGGAAGGAGTGAAGTGTGTGAAAACCCCAACATCGTCAACAACAACCAATCAACTCTCTCCAAACCCCTCTAAACTCCTCCCACCTCTTTCCCCCTCCTCCAATCAGCCTCGACACCTGCCAGTCACCTTCATCAATGAATATGAATAGCTAATCAACTTTCATCATCAGCCAATCAATTTAATCTCCGCCCTAATCCTGGCAAAGGGGTATTAGAATCTACTTCCCCTCTTGAGGAGTGAGGGGAAATTTGACGGCGGGTTTTTAATGCGCTTGCAGGGTGTGGTGGCCAAATGGGTTGATTTACACCTGGGGAAACTGTATGCTAATGAGGGTAATTAACTAGGGAATTGGAGTGATGAGACGAGTTAAAAAATGTAACTTGGAGATAATTAGCCGAATCGAAGAATGATTGTGTCATCTTGGTCTTCTCTCTTCTCTCCATTCTCTCCATTGTCATCTCTCTCTCTCTCTCTCTCTCTCTCTCTCTCTCTCTCTCCAGCTTTCTCCTCCCCCCTTCACCTTCAGGAGCAGCATTGTCACCCTCAGTAGTGATGCCCTTCAGGTTAACAACATCTGTATGGAAATTGCAGTAGTGGTGGCGGCAGCGGCGTCCTCTTGTTTGTCATTGATCAAGGCTACAGCTGGGAGTCTCCTGACGTGGCGGGGGGAGCGTGTTACCGGGAATCACTAGTCCACCACACACGTACCGGGAGGCAGTCAGTCATCACCACCAGTCATTAGAACCGGGGTGTGGGTGGGGTGGGTGTGGGTGGGGTGGGGTGGGGGTGGGGTGGTGGGGTGGGGGGGGGTGTCTTCGTTTCTTCTTCTGTTTCTTGTTTATTTTCTTTCTGTCTGTCCGTCCGTGCGTCTGTCCGTCCGTGCGTCTGTCCGTCCGTGCGTCTGTCCGTCCGTCATTCCGTCCGTGCGTCCGTCCGTCCGTCATTCCGTCCGTACACCTGACCTCCCCCAGGCTACATGGAGGCATTCCTTACTTAAGTCTCTTGTGTAAAGGACTTCAATTTATTTCTTTTAAACATTTGAAGGTTATTGGAATAAATCTTTACGTTTTTTTAACTGATTTTCAACCAGTGCGGACTGACAGACTGACTGACAGACAGATAGACAGACAGACAGACAGACAGACAGACAGACCTCGAGTGTTTTTAATTTACACAATATTAAAGGTGTTGAGTTTACGCTGACAACATTATGTAAATTAAACTCTTTACTTTGACTTTTAACACAAGTTGGGTTTTTTTTCCCTCCTCAGTAAAGCTCGTGTAACGGATCACTGCCAATAAGAAGGTTCTCATTTTAAGTATTTTTTTTTTGGTCCCGGTATTCATCACGAGTCGATCCTTTCATCTGTGATTTTTTTTTTTTGTTAACTTTGGTGGAGAGAAAGTTGGTATTGAGAGACAGGGTGTAGTATTTCCTCCTTCCTTCCGTCCTACCCTCCTTCCCTCCTTCCTTCTTTCCCTCCTTCCATCCGTCCATCCTTCCCTCCCTCCCTCTTTCCCTCCGTCCATCCCTCCCTCTTTCCCTGCGTCCCAAATAAGAAGACATCTATAAACTTTTCTTTCGTCATTTCCTTCTACAATTGTCAATAGATCCGTGTGCCACTATAATGATCATACCTAACAATAAAAACAACGCCACTACATTTTAAACTAGCGCCCTGGAAGGAGACTTGAGTGACCCAACACCAAACTGAGAAAAGTAAATAAAGCAAGTTTGTCCTTAGTTAGGCGAGGGACCACTAAATTCTTGCCCCTTGTTCATTGCCTTACGATTATTGTCAGTCTGGCCAAAACTTGTAGACAATCTCATTAATTACTAAGGTCAGGATGTAACATAGTGCATGGTTTTGTTGCATCAGTATATACCATATTAATATTGTCTATTTAATTCCCTTTCTAGTTGTTAATAAAGTGAGTTAGTTATGTTTTTTACAAGTATAACCGAGTGTGGTGATTTGGTGGTTATGTGTGACGTAATGATATAATCTTGGGTTCTCCTGGCTATTGGAAACAAACGTATTTTTTTTTGTAATGGAGTCATAAATAAAATAGTCCTGTAGGGTCTTCATTCCAGCCATCTGTCGGTCCATTCCTTCATCCTCTGTTATATCTGATTTTACGTATTTCTCTCTATCTCATTTTTGTTCCCTCTGTTTCTCCTTTACCCTCTACTGATATTTTCATTTCTCAAGTGCATTATACTTTCGCCTCTTCTTTTAAATTCATATCTTTATTCACTTGTCATTTCGTTTATTTATTTATTTGTGTCTGATATTCGGTTATTTTCCAAGGAGAAATTCTCACCCTACGAAAATGAATCTTTCAGTGACAAAAGTTCTCAAATTTCATCCCGGAGTTCATATTCAGGCATCATGGACACTTGACACGAGCTTGGAGGTAAGGAGGTTAGTGGAGGTGGAAAAAAAGAGGTTTTTATGCAAGAATTACTAGGAAACACCGCAAGCAGCACCAGGTAAACTGGGTAATTAATTATCTGCCAGGTAGGCGGCCAGACAGGGTAGCAACTGTGTGGAGGCATTTTTAGTTGTGTCCTCTTTTGTACCTCTCTCTCTCTCTCTCTCTCTCTCTCTCTCTCTCTAACGTAATCTTGAAAACTACGCCAGACGAATATTCGGTCACCTCCCGCCTACAACGCCTGCAGTCATACGCTTTTCGAAACTACGGCAAACGAAAACTCACCCCACACGTGCCTGCAGTGGTGTTCTTTTGTGGTAGGAACAATAGTTGACGGTGTTTACTTCAGGTGAGACATCAGGATTCCTACCATGGTGAGAAAAAAACATAGCATGTGTGGGCGCTGAGTGTGGCACATGGCGCAGTCTTACCAACCTGGGGAACGTTTCTTTTGTGTCTCTCAAGAAGAATAGAGCCCAGTGATTTTTTTTTATTCTATCTTCTTGTATTTGTGAGGAGTGAATAGGTTGTGAGCTGGAGTTATGGCCGCCATCCACCACAACTACTGCTTATGTAAGGGGGATTTATATAACGAGGGGCTCTACTAACTTTATGTGTGTGTGTGTCTGGGGTAGGAGGGTGCAGCTCTCCGCCTGGCAGCAGAGGCACCACGCTGGGTATTTTATCTCCATCCAGGTCTGTGAATGAGGGTCCTTCACCTCCCGGGGTTAAACAAATTTCTTACCGTGGCTCATGTTGAGGGGGGGGGACACCTGGAGGCTGTGTTTTGTGTGTGTGTGTATGTGTGTGAGTGTGTGTGTGTGTGTGTGTGTGTGTGTGTGTGTGTGTGAGTGTACTTCAGCTACGCTACCCACACTTTGGTTTGTGCTGTATGATATTAAATTGTTGTGTACTAACCTTGCTTCCCCTTAGGTGTAATAAATGAATACTAAAATAAATACTTCAATAACGGATCTGTTACTGAAAAAAAAGGACATAATACTTTATTCAGTTATATATACAATACAGGTGTACGGATAGCAGCTTGTAAGTTCAGTCCACATCTCTGGCACTATCTGGCATCTACTTGAGGGTCACCAAGCCAAAGAGAATTACGCTTTTCACAGGTTCGAGTCTTTCCTGTATCATAATTTACTCCCACCAACAAGTTCTTTAACAAGTTTCGCTGCAAAGAAAAGTTAATTCACGTATAAGATTATAACACGTATATATATATATTTTTCCTATGGTGGCAATAACATAAAGATGACGATTTTATCAAGAATTAAGAGAGAAATAGGAGTAAAAGTAAATAAAATGGTCAAGTACACATTATTGGAACCACGAGAGACGATTTTATTAAGACTTAAAATATAAACATGAGTAAAAGTAAATAAAATGGTCAAGTACATATTATTGGAATCCACATGTGACGATTTTTTCAAGACTTAAGATATAAACAGGAGTACAAATAATAAAAGGGTACAGTACACAGATATTATTGGAACCATTCCCTCCAGACGGCTGCTGTTGACCAAGGAGCAACCAACAGTGGGTCTACCTTGGTGACGTTTGTTGTGGTTTTACGTGCTGTTTCCGCCATTTCCTGACAATATCCTCCTGGTGGGTGTTAATTACTGTATCCTATATTTATTTTGGCCAAGACTTGTTGAAGGTTGTTAGTTAACGCTTTTGTAGGCATGAGTGAAGGTCTTTTATCATTGGTTAACGCTTTGTAGGCATGAGTGAAGGTCTTTTATCATTGGTTAACGTTTTTGTAAACACGAGTAAAAGTCCAAGTTATTTTATACATTAATCTTGTCTCCCAAATGGCACTAAGTGTAAGTACTTCGTTAAGTTGTTAGCGTAATTATGATGGCGTTTGGGACGTTAATTGGTTGTTTGGTTTATGTCATTATGTTAGTGTCCTAAGGTCAGGCCAGGACTCTGAGCCACCTCAAGATAACACCACCACCACCACAAGCCAGGCTCACCACCACCACCACAAGCCAGGCTCACCACCTCACCTGGTACTGTGTGACGTCTGCCTCCAACCTCCTTCTCTTCCTCCCTCTCCTGCTGACGTCATATCACCCTCCTCCCTAACACCTCCCCCTCTCCTCCGCCCACTCGTCTCGCGCCTCACTGCTCTCTTCCCTCTCTGAATATTCGTTTATCTCATTTTATATTTTATCTGCGTTTATTCTCTCTCTCTCTCTCCCTCCCCCCCTCTATCCTTCACCTCCCCTTCCCCTCCTCCCTGACCTCCCTCCCTGACCTCCCCTCCCCCCTCCCTCTCCTTCACCTCTTCTCCCTGACCCACCCACTCTGTTTCATCCTTCCTCCTTGACAAACCCTCTCCAGCTTTTCCTCTGATCCACCCTCTCCCTTACCACCCTGATCATTCCTCTCCCTTCCCCCTCACCTCCCCTCCCCTCCCCCTCCCTCCCCCCCTCTTGGTAGACACAAGAAACTAAACTAGAATATTTCACGTTTCATCATTATCTCGGTAGCCGTTCACTTATCGACTCCACTAATTGGGTGTTCAATATGTCTAGGCTGTCGTGGTGCCGTGGTGGTTAGTTAGTTCACTCCCTCCCTCCGGTTGGTGTCTCAAGGTTCGAACCCAGGCTGATGTGACACAGTGCTCTTCATAGGATTGGTGAGAATAGGATTTTGTCATGGAGGTTTGTGAAATATTTGTGGGGTGAGATAGGATTTTTTTAATTATTTATTTTTTATTTATTTTTTTGGTTGTAATTGGGTCATTCAAGGTCAAGGACACAGTGGGGAGTTTGAATTGTGTGTGTGTGTGTGTGTCTGTGTGTGTGTGTCTGTGTGTGTGTGTGTGTGTGTGTGTGTTAGTGAACGCCACCTACAGTTATACTCGATTTCTCACACAAACTCAAACTTAACTCACAAACACAAACACTCTATCACTTACACACACACACACACACACACACACACACACGTGGACCAACCAGCCTCCTAGTGTCATCGTGCTGCAGCTCACTTGGACGAGAATCGATGGAGGAACACCAGACACCCCTGTGTGGGCGGCGGTGGGCATGGGACGTGGTGTGTGTGTGGGTGTGTGTGTTACGTAACCATTGTACAGGATGATTTAACCCTCAGAGTACATTCATCATGGCATTCAAAGGTTTAAAACATCGTACTCATGGGATTAAGGATCTGTACTCAAGATGATAAATCGTTGTACTCAATGGGATTAAAATCGTACTCAAGGGACTCTAAGCCTTATGACCCAAGTGCCTCGCATCCCCTCCCTCCTTCCCTCCCTCCCTTCTTCCCTCCTTCCCTCCCTCCCTTCTTCCTTCCCTCCCTCCCTCCTTCCCTCCGTCACTGATTCAATTCACTATGGTCGCTAAATGTGGAATTGGATCGAATATATTTTTTCCCACGCGGTGAACAAAGCAATTACCTGTTGTGGCTTATACCTGGTGCATTTATTTAGTCGGTTCTATAGCGTTCAGTTTGTTTTTCGTGTGTTGAAGTGACTTGACAGGTGTTTTAAGTGTATTGAAGTGACTTGACAGGTGTTTTAAGTGTGTTGAAGTGACTCAACAGGTGTTTTAGGTGTGTTTATGTGACTTGACAGGTGTTTTAAGTGTGTTGAAGTGACTCAACAGGTGTTTTAGGTGTGTTGATGTGACTTGACAGGTGTTTTAAGTGTGTTAAAGTGACTCAGCAGGTGTTTTTAGTGCTTCAAAGGGACTAGATACAGGTGTTTTGGGGAGATGTTTACCTCATATCTCGTAATGTCATTAAACTCTCACCTCTCAGCCTTGTCTCTCACGTAATAAGCAATCTTCTTCCCTGTGTTTCAGTCTTAGGGAATCTCGAAGGATCGTTCTCCCAATATTTCTCGTATGTGAAGATGTAAGACTGAACCTAACCTAACCAGTGGGATGGGGTGCTCAGTTTGTGGCTTTCCGAGTTATTAGAACGTGAAGATACGTGTGTGTGTGTCAGATCATTGGTTAGCCAAGTTGGATATTGATGGCAATATAGCCCGTTATTGTACCTCGAAGTAATTGTTCATTGCCAGATATTGGTTCTGGGCTTAAGTGTGTGTGTGTGTGTGTGCGTGCTGGGAGCCGGGTCCATGTGAGTATACTGGATCAAACCAAGGCCGTACCTCCATCCCTCTGAAATTTCGGGTTTGGCTTCATGTATGTCCACGTGTCACTCCTTCTTGTTGTTATGGTGGGAGCCGGGTCCGAGTGAAGACTGACTGACTGATTGACTGGATGACTGGATCAGAGAGGGGGGGGGGGCGGAAAGGTTGTGAGAACATAGAAAAGAAAACACGAAATATCAAAGAGAAAGTCGCATCTCCAAATTGGATTGTATTTTTAGAACATGACGTCATTTTATATATATTTTTTTTCACAGGATGGTTGAAAATTATAATGACAGGGTGCGGGTTTTTTTTTCCTTTTGGGGTAAACAAAAAATTAGAGAATGATTTTGAAAAGAGTTTAATGGTCCTTGGTTGGGATGTGATAATGTATTCCTGGGATTTTAGACTCGAATGGCGTTGTCTGTCTGTCTGTGTGTCTGTCTGTCTGTCTGTCTGTCTGTGTGTCTGTCTGTCTGTCTGTCTGTCTGTCTGTCTGTCTGTCTGTCTGTGTGTGTCTGTCTGTGTGTCTGTCTGTCTGTCTGTCTGTCTCTCTCTTTCTTCTCTCCACCCCACACCACCACCACCACTATCACCACCCAACACAACCAAAACACAACCAAAACGACAAAAAAGACCAAAATAAAATTGACTTAAGCTCCCAGACTAAGGCAGTGTGTGTTGGTGGATAGGTTCAGGTCTCTTCACGGTTCATATATTCTTTGTAAACTCCGGTAAAAAACTTCCTTAAAAGAGTTTTCAAAGTGTTTGTTGCAGTTCCTTGGGTTTTGTGTGTGTGTGTGTGTGTGGTAGTGGTGTAGGTGGTGGTAGTTGTGGTGTGGTAATGGTGTGGATGGTTGGAGGTAGGATGGTGGTAGACATGTGGCATGATTTGTGGTAGTGTTGTAGCTGGTGGATGCGACAGGTTGAAGGATGGTAGTGGTGTAGGTGGTTGTGTAGGTGGGTGGTGTAGGAGGGTGGTGTAGGTGGTGGTGTGGGTGGTTGTGTGGGTGTGTAGGTGGTTGTTTGGTGGGTGGGTGGTGTGTGGTGGGTGGTGGGTGGGTGGTTGTGGTGTGGAGTGGTGTGGGTGGGTGGTGTGGAGGTGGTGTAGGTGGTGGTGTGGGTGGTGTAGGTGGAGTGGTGTGGGTGGTTGTGTGGGTGGGTGGTGTTGGTGGGTGTGTGTAGGTGGGTGGTGTGGTGGTGTGGGTGGGGTGGTGTGGGTGGTGTGGGTGGGTGGTGGTGGGTGGTGTGGGTGGGTGGGTGTGGGTGGGGTGGTGTGGGTGGGTGGTGTGGGTGGGTGTGTGGGTGGTGTGGGTGGGTGGTGTGGGTGGTGGTGTGGGTGGTGTAGGTGGGTGGTGTGGGTGGGTGGTGGGTGGGTGGGTGGTGTGGGTGGGTGGTGTAGGTGGGTGGTGTAGGTAGGTGGTGTGGATGGTACAGGTGGGTGGTGTGGTGGGTGGTGTGGATGGTGTAGGTGGGTGGTGTGGATGGTGTAGATGGGTGGTGTGGGTGGTGTGGGTGGGTGGTGTGGGTGGGTGGGTGTGGGGTGGTGTGGGTGGGTGGTGTGGGAGGGTGTGGTGTGGGTGGGTGGTGTAGGTAGTGGTGGTGGGAGTGGTGTGGGTGGGTGAGTGGGGTGGGGTGTGTAGAGGTGTAGGTGGTTGTGTAGGAGGGTGGTGTAGGTGGGTGGTCGTGCGTCAGACCCGGCAGGCAGGCAGGCAGGTTGGGTGATGGAACAACACTCTCAATGGGTGTTGGGGAACGTAATTAGTGAGCCAGTTGGGGACACCTACTCTACCCCAAGTGTGAACGTAAACACACCCTACTTAGTATTGCCTTCTGGGTGTGTGATGGTGTGGTGATGTGGTGATGTGGTGATGAGGGATGTGATGGTGGTAATGATAATAAGGATAGTGCGATGATGATAAGGTGAGAATAGTGATGATGATGACCTTCACTCCTAACTACACATTATTACCCATTACCTGTCAAAAGTCACTCAATAATATCTCATTACCAGCCTACAGGTAATGCGAATAAATAAACCCTTTGAAGGTAAATCATACTCAACGTGGTATTAATATTTCCCTGGAAAATAAAAAATAGAATAGCAATTAACAAACGGACGGTAGAAGAGTGTGTTGATGTATGTGAAAATGTTCCTTGAGCCGTTTATATACGGTTGAGAGCCTCCCCCTTAGTAATTGGTTCCTGTGATGGTGTTGTAGAGGCCCCGAATTCCCTATTATTGTTCGCTCGTTAAGTTTTCCCCGTAATTAGGGTTGTGGGAATAGATTTAACAAGGTGATTTGAGGTTAGTGGGTTGAATTCCCCCCCCCCCCCCCCCCACTCCACACGTGTCACCCCTCACAGCTTACACCTGCACAAACAACAACCTCACACACACCTGACTGTTAACCCGGCCATTAACACACACCTGAACCAGCACAAACTTTCATAATCACCTCTCTCCTCCCGTCTCTCTCCTCCTCCCTCCTCTCTCCTCCCGTCTCTCCTCCCTCCTCTCGCCTCTCCTTCCTCTACTCTCTCCTCCCGTCTCTCTCCTCCCTCCTCATCCACTATCATGTCCTGTACTTATCATTTTATGCCTGTTCCTCTCTTTACCTTTCCTCCTCTTCCCTCTTTCCTCCCTCCTTTACCCTCCATCATTATCTCATATTTATCACCAGACACTATACCTTGCTTATCCTTCCTCCTTCCCTTCCTCCTTATCATCTATTCTCTTCTATTTATCGTTCCATTTCACCTAATTACATCATTATCTCATCCCTGTGTTTACCTTCCTTCTTCCCCCTCCCCCTCCCCTGATGACCCTGTACAGGTTAATTAGTAGTTCTGTTTCATATCCTCACCTGTATGACCTTAGGTGGGTAAATTCAGGTGTGTGTGTTTTGGGGTCAGGTACACAGGAGTTAAGTCATCGTACTCGAGGGGTTAAACTATTTGTACTCGGGGGTCAGCATCGTACTCGGGTCGGCATCGTACTCAGGTCGACATCGTACTCTAGGGGTTAATTATCAGTTTTCTGTGATACCCGGAGAAGACTTAGAGGATATAGGTGATAGGTAGGTGAGATTGAACGCTAGGTGGTGGTGAAAGGTGGTGAGAGATTAAACATATGTGGTGTTGATTAAGGGTTGGGTTAGAGTGCGTGGTGATGATGGATTGGAACGAGTGCGTGATTATTTCCAACACGTAATTTCTGATACTATTTCTTGGTATTTCTGTTGTTGTTTTACTTGAGGATGAAAGACAATGTGTAAGTTATCTGTCACAAAGACCATTGTCGTAGGTTCCTCCTCCTCCTCCTCTCACCCTCCTGCTGCCACTCCTACAGGCTGCTCTTCTTAATTCCCATATTCCTTTTATCACCCTCCGAAAAGTAACCACATTTTGACATTTTTTTTCTCGTGGATTAAGAAAAAAAAAAAACCCCAAGATATAAAAAAATAAATAAAATAATATTAACAAAATATATAAAAAAAATCAGGAACATCGTTAACTAAACACAAATTAATTTAAAGTAGTGTTTATATTCACACAGTAATGTTGAATCGTTGTAACTTAAACGATTTTTAACTAGCATGAAAGAAGGATTACAGGTATAAAATAATAATATAAAGGTACTTGGGAAAGGTATAGTATCTTTTACTAGGTACATAAAAGCTCTCGTGTATAAAAGATTTAGTCCCTCGTTTGTTTGTAAATCTGTTTGTTGTTTGTAAATCTATTGTTTGTGTTTACGTCTCAAAGCTAAGTCTCTCTTGTTTATGTTTACGTGAAGGTATACAGCAGAGCTTAATGACAGGTGGAGGCAGCTGCTCATGACACACAGGTAAATTCAATGTGTGTGTGTGTGTGTGTGTGTGTGTGTGTGTGTGAAGTGTTGTTGATTTTGCTGGTTGTTCTTCCTTGTGTTCTTGCTTGAGGTGTTATATCCATGCTTGTGTAGTTATATTCTGGCTTGTGTTGTGTCCTAGCTATGAAATTGTGTTCTTATGTTCTTTTACGTCGTGTTCTAGTTTATGTTCTTCCTTGTGTTATATGTTCATCTTGTTATTTGTGAAGATGCTTCCCCCGGGTCTTGCCGTCAGAGGGGAAGGTGGTAGGGTCCTCTTTAGCATTCTATCGGAGGTCGACCACCAAACATAGACCTTGTTAACCTCACCGTAAGATGCCGGAGCCTGTTGCATAGGTAATGACACACACACACACACACACTCTGATGTCCATTTGCGCGTGTGTGTGTGTGTGTGAGGGGCACTTTCTATCCTCCCTTCACCTTACTCCTCGTCTTCTTCTTCGTCTCTTCCTTCCCTCTTTCCCTTCCCTTTTTCCCTCTAGCTCCCTCCTCCTCCCACCTCCTTTTCCAATTTAACTTAGTACCGCCTTAACCTAATCTAACTTAACCTTAACTTTATACTAAACTAAATAGTGTGTGTGTGTGTGTGTGTGACGTTTCTCAGTCTGTGTAGTGATGTTTCTCAGTCTGTGTAGTGATGTTTCTCAGTCTGTGTAGTGACGTTTCTCAGTCTGTGTAGTGATGTTTCTCAGTCTGTGTAGTGATGTTTCTCCGTCTGTGTAGTGATGTTTCTCCGTCTGTGTAGTGATGTTTCTCAGTCTGTGTAGTGACGTTTCTCAGTCTGTGTAGTGATGTTTCTCAGTCTGTGTAGTGACGTTTCTCAGTCTGTGTAGTGATGTTTCTCAGTCTGTGTAGTGATGTTTCTCAGTCTGTGTAGTGTTTCTCATAGCTGGCAGATGGTAAACAGAGTGTAGTATCATGGCGGTAATGGTCCTAGAACACTATGCATATATACTGTAGGTAAAGTGACTATCTTATGCTGAGTAGATATGCCAAGTTGCCTGACTCACACACCCTAGACAATTGACCTCTGTGGTGTTGGGGGGGAGAAGGGGGAGGGAAGGGGTGAGGGAGAGGGGAGGAGTGAGGGGAGAGGGAGGGTGAGGAGGGTGAGGAGGGAGGAGTGAGGGAGAGGGTGAGGGAGGAGGGTGAGGAGGGAGGGTGAGGGAGGGGGAGGGTGAGGGAGGGAGGTGTGAGGGAGAGGGTGGGGAGAGGGAGGGTGAGGAGGGAGGGTGGGGGGCCTGTCTCTGGTGTGTTGTTTGTCTGTCTGGTGGCTCTGTCTATATTTATGTTTAGGGACTTGCCAATTCCCGGACTTGGAACCTAACCTAACCTAACCTAACCTAACCTAATCTAACCTAACCTAACCTAACCTAACCTAACCTAACCTAACCTAATCTAACCTAACCTAATCTAACCTAACCTGACCTGATTCTACTCCCCCTCTCCCTCTCACCCTTCTCACTTCCTCCCTCTCTCTCTCACCTTCCTCACTTCCCTCACTTCCCTCCTCACCTCCTTCCTTCCTTCCTTCCTTCCTTCCTTCTTTCCTTCCTTCCTTCCTTCCTTCCTTCCTTCCTTCCTTTCTTTCTTCCTTCCTTCCTATGTTGTTGTGCTGATCATATCT
This sequence comes from Homarus americanus, assembly GCF_018991925.1. Lineage (NCBI taxonomy): Eukaryota > Metazoa > Arthropoda > Malacostraca > Decapoda > Nephropidae > Homarus > Homarus americanus. Next base: position 8,656,669 of record NW_024720773.1, on the reverse strand, counting down.
TTTAAGTGTGTTGGTGCTTCAAGAATACACTCAGGAAACGTGTGGTTGTGTCGTGTTCCTTGACGTTTTAGTGTGATGGTTAATTCTGTAGACGTTGTTACTCTGGGCTCAGACAGGTAGCGAGTCGTTCTGTAGATAACCTGTACGATTATGGGAAGTACCTCATTAAGTTTAGCTCAGGAAAGGATTTGTGGGGGAATTGTCTGGAGGAGTGTGTGTGTGTGTGTGTGTGTGTGTGTGTGTGTGTGTGTGTGTCTGTGTGTGTGTGTGTCTTGTTTGCTATCTTCTATATACTGCATTGACTTGATGGGTCTTTCGGGGGGAGGGGGTGGGGGGGCAATCATTGTTCAGCATGAACATTTGCCGTAATGTGGGTACCCTAGTTGCCGGCCTTCAGTGTGTAATTGACTGCAAGTAACGAGATGGGAAGTTTCATATATATATACAAATCCGATTGATCCGATTGTTCCCTGTAAGCTGTTGAGAGCACAGAACAAGGCTTACTGTATTGTAAACTGGATCTATCTACTAGTTCTATTAATGTCGTGTTGTGTGGTTAGTCATTCAACTGTTATATGATTTGTTGTTATAGATTTGCGTGTGTGTGTGTGTGTGTGTGTGTGTGTGTGTGTGTGTGTGTGTGTGTGTGTTTTGTACCTAAATTAGTGACATCATTGAGTAGAAGATAGTTTAGGTAGAGGAACTAGAGTGAATGTCTCTTAGGATTGGTCGATTGCTGTGTTCCATTTACATCGCGTTTACTTATCCTCGGAGGCGGTGATGTTGGAGTGCTGGTGAGTGTTGAGTATCTGTCGGATCGAGTATCTGTCGGGTCGAGTATCTGTCGCGTCAAGTATCTGTCGGGTCGAGTATCTGTCGGATCGAGTATCTGTCGGGTCGAGTATCTGTCGGGTCGAGTATCTGTCATGGTCGAGCATCTGTCAGGGTTCTCACACAGTGTACCAAATCAGACAGCAACATTGAATCCTGGTCTGATACATTGTCCTACTCCCAGCCACCGTGACTTCCTGGGTGAGCTGACAATAGAAAACCAGTATAAGCCGCGTCCCCATCATCTCGTATGGGGGTTCATTAGTGACTCAACGAACCCACCTATAGAAGATCACGGTTTCGAATCCATTTTTATCACATTGCCAACCAGGAAATCACATGTGGGTCGCTATACTCTCTCATAATAGCCAATAATAAATATGATACTTTGACCTTCCCGGGATTTAATTGGACAGTATGTGTATGGAGGTTGAAATTTTATCAGGAATATTGTGTTTGGTGGAAGTAGCGTAGATTTTATTGATGGTGGTAGGATCTGTTGTTGTTTTTGTTGAATATTATTACTAGATCGTGGTGTAGTGTAGGAAGGAAGAGGTAGGGTCGTATATAGGTGAAAATCAATACACTTTTCTATTTAGGTGTGTTAGTATTGTTAGTTAATGTAGATAAGACATTGTTTATTGTTGGATTCCACTGCTATATCGTTAAATTATTATCCGCCTTTTTGGTTGTTCAGTACTTTGGTAATAATGAAATGTATTAACGTAATTTAATCGTGAAAATTTATACCAAACTTTATGAAACACTGGATTTTAGTTGTTATTTTATATATTTTTTATTTATTTATTTATTTATTTATTCATTATAATTTTTTGTGAGGAGGAGGCGGGGGAGGGGAGTTAATGTACGTAAGTTAGTGAGGTCCTTGACTCCATTATGTGTGAGCGGCGCCCCAGGGTGATGTCACTTAGCCCGGGCGATGATGGCTTGATGAGGGCCAGGCAGGGGGCCACACATGGGTCAGGTGAGGGGAGGGGGGAGGGGGACACATACCTATATTAACCCACAAAGTGACGCCCCGTGTTGCTGATGGGTGGAGGAGGAGGGGGGGTGGTGGGGGGTGGGGGTGTCAGGGATAGTGAGAGAGAGAGAGAGAGACTCAAACTAATGAAATGACATGACACCAAACACCATTTATCAGCAACTAATGAGGCTGTTTGAGCTAATGGGGCGCGGTAACCTCTTTTTATCTCTTCCTTCTCCTACTCTTCCTCCTCATCTTCCTCCTCCTCATCTTCCTCCTCCTCATCTTCCTCCTCCTCATCTTCCTCCTCCTCTTCCCCATCCCCTATTTTCGTCCCCGAATTTTATTCCTAATTTTTTCTTCTTTCTTTCATTATTTACTTTTCACCTCTTTCTATTCAATACTCTATTCTTGTCTCCCTCCTCTCTCTCTCTCTCCTTTCCTCACTCGATTCTACCCTTCTCCATACCCCCGTCTCCTCCTACACACACACACCAACAACACACAGGAACACACGACCTCATAATTTATCCAGAAGGGTGGCTGGCAGCTTCCGGGCTCACCTCACTTCACCTCCATTCACCTCCGATCACTGACGTACCGTACTGTCCACTCTCACATATTTTGACTGAGATATATTCATGCCCCAGAAGCAATGCCAAGATGGACCTCTTCAATGGTGATGCCTCCTCCTCCTCCTCTACCCCCCTCTCTACTCTTCCTCACCCACCTCTTCACTCAACCTCTACCTCTCTCTCTACAGCTGGAACACTCTCTAAAACCATCTCGGAATGACTGTCTATGAGGATATATGTGTGTAGTATTGCTTTCTGTGTTTGTCCTCTTGGGTAAGGTGTTGGGCGCCTAATTAGAATTTTAATAGAAAATTGATGTCCTTTTTGAAGATTTTGAAGTAATGTGAAGTTTTGTTTTGTGTTGTTTGAGAGAGAGAGAGAGAGAGAGAGAGAGAGAGATCGTGGTGAATAAGCCATTGGGATATTAATATGTAATGTAATAGAGGAGAAAGTGACCACAAGACTCCAAGGTCCCTCCGTTGCTTCTGACACACGCACACACACACACACACACACACACACACAGACACACACACAGAGGAAACTAGCTTCTCTAAATATCCCTTCTACAACAGTGGCAGCCAATAAAAATGATTATAATGATATTAATAATAACGAAAATGATGTCGATGATAACAATACTACTACTAATAATGATGATGATGATGATGATGATGATGATGATGATGATGATGATGATGATGGCGACACAATATTACACGGTGGATAATAACATAACAAGTGCCTCGAGACTCTGGTCAAGATCGTGGAGTTCCCTATCTTAATCAGAGTCAGTGAATATCAAGTTACTTTCGTGTGTTTACAAAGTCTCCTTATGTTTTGTATCTTACAGAGCCCCCTTAAGGAAGATACTCCATCACTTTCCACACCTTACTGTATTACTTCACCGCTGTAATACTTTCCTGAGAGTTACAGAATAAGTTACAGTCGTCATTCCATTTTTAAGCTACTGTTGATATGGTGTAGATTACAGTGGAGTGAATACAAAGGTGGAGTATAGTGTATAATTGTATTTTTTGGATGTTTAACTTTCACAAGGGACTGTATTACACCCCAAAGCATTAAGGGACTGTATTAGACCCCAAGAAAATAATAAGATGCATTCGTGTCAGGTTAATATGTCATGACCTTTTTTTATGGTCTAATTCCAGGTTTACATTTGCATATGCTAATGTACTTACAAGATAGTTAAAGCAGGTCTTATACTTGTAGCTCCCGGCAGACTACTTAATTATGCCTAAGAGGTTACCTGAAACTTTGGATCTTATGAGAGTCTCTTTCTAAAACCGGATTCTCAAAAGAGTTCGTACATCTAAAACCGAATTCTCAAAAAATTCTCGTAAGTAAGAATTTCCTCGTAAATTCAGATATACAAACCCATATAACTTTACAAAGATTAAACCATAACAAAATATGTGTATATAGATGATAATTTGAGCGTGTATATATCACTAACACATTTCTCCTTGTTTACAGAGCCGGTGTGATGTGACGTGATGTGACGTGACGTGACGTGACGTGATGTGAGGTAATGACAGTCACCAGGTAAGCTAAACTAAATTACTGTTTATATATAACATAAAAATATTCACAAAGTCAGAAAAAAACAAATAATTAAACCTTCTATTATATTGTTAACGTTTTTAGTAGATGATTATGTGTGGCCTTAACCCCCCCCCCTCCCCCTCGCCCCCACCCCCCATCCCTAGGAAAGAAATAACTCCCTCATTTATGATAACCAAACATCCATCACTCAGATCAGGAGAGGTGGTTAATATTGGACTGATTAAACGCAAGTAATCAAACAAAAACAATATATTCACTTCAGTTTTATTCAGGTAGAGATTTTTTTTATTTTTTTTTTTATTTTTTTTTATTTTTGTTGATTTTTGTTATTTTTTGTTATTGTTTTTTATTGTTTTTTTAATTGGTTATTTTTATTTTGTTATTTAGTTATTTTTTATTTTTTATTTTTGTTGTTATTGTTGATTTTTTAATATTTTTTTGTTATATTTGTTGATATTTTTCCTGTTATTTTTATTATTGTTGTTATTTTTTTTATATTTTATTATTATCTTCGTTGATATTTTTTTTTATTTATATTATTTTTATTGATAGTTTTGTTAATTGTTATTTTCAGTTACAATATGTCTGTCGTTAGAGCCCATTAGAGACGTTAGTTGTTTGAGGCAGGTTAGTTCATTTGACCTGAGGGACGTGACTTGGTCCCTTAACCCGTAAATGTGGCTCACTGTTGCAATTGGGAGACGTAATGGGAAATATTACTGAGTGAGAGAGACAGGTGTGTGTTGGGAGACAAAGAGCGAGAGTAGAGGGAAGGAGAGAGAAGGGGGGGGGAGACATACAAAGAGAAAGAGAGGAGAGAGACAGAGAGAAAGAGAGGAGAGAGACAGGAGAAAGAGAGGAGACAGGAGAGAGAGAGAGAAAAGAAGGACGAACTGAAGACAGACAGACAGACAGACAGACAGACAGAATCCCCTAAATGCAAAGACAATGAGTGCTCGCTCCTTACTTCCATCCCCTACACACACACAAAAAGCTTTACGAGTTTGAAAAGAAATTTTAGTTCGAATTGCTCTTTGTAAATTATCTCACTCTGTGTTGACGATGAAAATTTGTCTCCGAATGAGTGTCGTTGTCTAGGCAAATAGTGCACGAGTGCTTTACATGTAGATCTGAGTCATGTGGGTTTGTTGGTGTGGTTAGGGTGCGTACATGACTCTTATAAAACTTACATGACTTACGTGTAGGTAAAGAAAAGAGAGAGAGAGAGAGAGAGAGAGAGAGAGAGAGACTCGCCTTGTTAGTCCTCTGTTGTGCCTAATAAAATGTTATGCCTCAGCTAATTCTCTAAAACATTTTCGTGGAGTAGAGACTTATTTTTATGGCTCCGGAACGACGCCCTAGACCCCCTCTCCTCCTCCTTCCCTCTTCCCTTCCTCTTCCCCTCACCAGACCTCTCTTCCTATCCTTCACTTCTCGTCTCTCCTTCCGATTCCCCTTTCCCTTCCTCGTCCCCATTCCCTTCTCCTCCTTCCCCAGTCCTTTCCCCTCCCCTTCCCCCTCTTTCCCTTCCCTTCCCCTTCCTTCCCCCTTCCCCGGGTGTATGGACAAACACAGTTATCTAGGTAATGGGGGCGTGAGAGTACCCGTAAAATTAGGTATGTTTTCGTTATTTTCTCACTCGACCAAACTTGTTGTGAATGGTTATTTTCCTTCGTCGGTGAAAGCCTGAGCTGTGTGTGTGTGTGTGCGTGCGTGTGTGCGTGTGCGTGTGTGTGTGTGTTTCTGGCATGTACGTTCGACACAGACTCATGCAGATAATACAGTTGTTTACTCTCCGTCATAATATTCCCTGCGTTATGCGTGCGTTGACATGCACATAAACATTGATTAACCCTGTCATCATACACAATAAGCTGTAGGTACGTGTGTATTTAACCATGCAGGTGCCATGATTACATAGCTACGTCACGGTGTACCTGGCTGCATTGTATCCTCTTACCTGTGTTTCAACCTTGACACTCTGCAACTCAGAGATACCAAGTGTGTGTGTGTGTGTGTGTGTGTGTGTGTGTGTGTGCGTGCGTGCGTGTGTGCGTGCGTGCCTAGAGTCGATGTCATGGAACTTCTTCTGTTTACAAAGACACTGTTTACATACGAGCTCCATTGTAACACACGCATTAGATATTCATGACGTATTATCTGCTGCAGGTATATACAAACATCACAAATACAGGTATATATGTAGTCTCTCCCTCTCACATTCTCTCACATGTAGGTATATACACAGGACCTATACTACACATTATCTCAATTACATACAGGTATTCACAAGCCTCACATCATCTACCTTGTCTTATTCATTAAGGACTCACCTGCCACTCACCGTCAACACAGGTAATAGGTTAATTATCATAGGTAATTAAGTTGCCCACCGTGTTCCTTCATGACCATAGCTTCTGATTTTTCTTCTCTCTCACTAAATGAATTTCCTTAGGTGATAATTTATTGGTGATGTGAGTTTTGATTGGTTACCATAAGTGAAGTAATGATTGGTTAAAGTCTGTGGAATGATTAGGGAAAGTAGTGGATGATTAAAGATTGGCGTGATTGAGGAGGTTTATTGTGATTAGTGATTGTAAATGAGGATTATTACACACACACACACACATACACACACATACACACACACACACACACACACACACACACACGCACAAAACAGGAGCAGGTGAGTAGGGAGGGAAGGAGGGAGGTGTGCGTGGCTGCGTGGTGGCTTATGTGCGTACATCCAGGAACACATACATGAAACGTACATGTTACCTTCAGCTTACGACACGTGTAGCTCTGACGCATACATATTTGTCTCATGTTTCGGGGAGGCGGTGGTGGGGTGTGTAGCAGTAGAGGTGAGATGCGGGTGAGATAGTGTCTGAGAGTCGACCTTCTGGGCCACAATCATCCTCTTACATGACGTTTCGTACTGTAATGGTCTAGTGTTACTGTATGTATGTATGTATGTATGTATGTATGTATGTATGTATGTATGTATGTATGTATGTATGTATGTATGTAAAATATAAACTAACATTAATTTAACGAAACCTTTATGGTAGACGGGAAATTTATCTTATCTGCCGGAGTAAGTGAAACATGGGTGGCGTTTACCGTAGACTTTTACGCCGCGCTGACTATGTTTGGTTGATATTGATTGATTTATATTATTATTATTATTATTATTATTATTATTATTATTATTATTATTATTATTATTATTATTATTATTATTATTATTATTGTTGTTGTTGTTGTTGTTGTTGTTGTTGTTTAGTATTGCCATCATCTTCATCGTTCATTCTCACAATCTATCACCACCACCACCACCGCCACTACTACTACTACTACTACTACTACTACTACTACTACTACTACTACTACTACTTACTCTACCATTATTACCATCACCAATCCTCTTTGTAATAATAGACGCTTGTGGCTATTAGAGAAGCATGTGGATATATTGCATTAATCAAATGGTGGGTCACTTTAAATGGATATTCTCGGGCCGTGAGTAAGGTTTGGAGAGAGAGTTTCCAGGTGTGTAAAGTGCGTAAGAGAGAGAGTGTGTAAAAGTTTCCAATTTAGATTTCAAAGCTTATTTCTTTTACAGAATCGGCCATTAAAACCCTTTGGTACATTTAAAAGGAACAAACAAAAAATACTACTTTCAACAAATTAATATGAATTATCGAAACCTTTTTCTTTAATGGTAATATTTGTATTTTATTTATGTTTTGTCGTATTTTTGTGATGTCCGTCTGAGTGAGTGTCTTGTTGTTGTTGTTGTTGATCGCGGTGTTTCCTCTCCCAGGTTCTAAAACGGAACAGATATCAAGAGTTATAGTGAGTTATGAATATTCAGCAAATTTGTGATTCATTTGCGAAATTTTGCCAACCTTGCTAATTTGCACAACTAATTTGCTGGTCTCTTACGACTATATAAAAAAGTGACGTTTTGGCGATGTGATTTTTTATTGTAAATGTTGAAACAATAGAGAGAAACAGTTTGTTATATGAGTTTAAAGAAATGTTTTCATATGGACCAGATAATTTATTACACCCCTCCCTAAAAGACACACACACACACACACACACACACATGTACGTGTGTGTGTGTGTGTGTGTGTGCGCGCGTACTTACCTATTCATTTAATTATTTACTCAGGAAGGTGTAAATCACGACTGATTAGTTTAATGGAGGTAATTTGACAAACAAATATTGCAATCATGTGAGTGATTTTTTGGAGTGGCCATCAAACATTAACCTGCTTTAGATCACACGTAAAATGTTCACAGTTTTACCTGCTGGCAATTTTTCACCTGCATCCTAACGCTCCAGGTAAAAGTCCTTCTAAAATAAATTCCCTGCCAGCCATGAATGATGCAACTCGGGGTAATGTATCAAATGATCGCTATTTTACAATATTGGTGGAAAAGTTCTGTGAAAGGGAGAGGGAGGGAGGGAAGGAGGGACAGAGGGAGAGACCAAGGGCGAGAGGGATGGAGTGGGAGAGAGGTGAGGGGTAGATAAATTCATTCGGAAACTAATTAATTTAATCTGTTCTCACTTGTCTATTTCGTACCACTATTTTTTTACAGCATTTTGTTATTCTTTGTTCCCTTTAGTTTTTTAGACCTGACGCACTACACTACAAGCTAAGATGACCTAACGTAAGATCCTAAACTCAGAATTACTTGTAAATTTAAGTGACACATTCTGTTAGCTTACTGGGACGTCTTATGTATGACCAAACGGCGGCCATGATGTCATACAGACGAGGGTATGACGTCAGAGGTAAGCGCGTGACGTCAGTGGTGAGTGGATGACGTCACATAGGTTCATTATTCCCCACTACCGTCGATCAGGTCACAATTTTGTCATATTATTATTATTATTATTATTATTATTATTATTATTATTATTATTATTATTACTGAAATTAAATCAGAAACTGTTGGGTAAATATGAAATTATAAATAAAATAATTCCCGTGAAATTAACTTAGAATTTATATATACATACAAGACGATAATTGTTAAGTTAGAGAAATTTATGAAGGTTTGAGTAGCTATAAATGATTCACACACACACACACACACACACACACACACACACACACACACTAACTTGGTGGTTTAAGACGTCTAATTCAAGGAAGGTAGTTAGTGATAGGGGTCCCAGTTTAAGCCTCTTAAAGTAGGTGTAGGTGTAGGTGTGTGTGTGTGTGTGTGTGTGTGTGTGTGTGTGTGTGTGTGAGGGTTTACCATACACCACCTCCCCTTCTTATGGTATTGTTTCTAATCATCCCTTTCACAGCCCTAACAGGTGATAAGAGTTATAGACTGACCTACACTTACTGTATGTACGGTCTTAGTGTGTGTGTGTGTGTGGGCGCTTATGCTGATGAAGGCTTTGTCTATACGGGTTATACGGGCGTGTGTGTGTGTGTGTGTGTGTGTGTGTGTGTGTGTGTGTGTGCAGGTAAGTTAGTGTATTTACTCATTGCATGTATGAATATTCACTCCAGGGAGGGGGAAATAAGAGGAGGAATAAGTAATTGTATGTTTTATATTCATTTACGCAGCACTCCTCCCTTCCCTCCCCCCCTCCCTCCTCCTTCCCCTCCCCCTCCCTCTCCCTCCCTAACCTATACTATACCCGGTGTTGTGCTCGGGGTGTCGTGTCGTTTACGTAAGTTCGTGGTTTATGGTGTGCTAACTACGGCTTTTTGTTTACACTAGTTTTATTTGTATTTATGTGTGTGTGTGTGTGTGTGTGTGTGTGTGTGTGTGTGTATACAGGAAAATACTTATGTTAATTATCCCTGGTTCTTTTAATTATATGAGTTGGTAGTTTACTTTGATTTATTCTTATGGTGATACGTCCTAGATGCCTGGTCTGTCTGTATGTCTGTCTGTCTCTGTCTGTCTGTCTGTCTGTCTCTGTCTATATGTTTGTCTGTTTATATGTCTGTCTGTCTCTGTCTATATGTTTGTCTGTTTATATGTATGTCTGTTTATATGTCTGTCTGTCTGTCTGTCTGTCTGTCCTCTCTACCTCTTCCCTCTCACCTTTTACCTCCTGTGCAGTCTTATCCACTCTCTCTCTCTCCCCTCTCATCTCTGTGTGTCCTCTTTTTCCCTCTTTCTCTCCCTACTGTACACTCTTCCATCCCTCTCCCATCTCTCCTCATCTCTCTTTCCCTTCCCTCACACTTCTCTTCCTCTCCCCCTCCTCTTACTTTCTCCTCTTCTTTCTTTCTCTCCCCTCACCTCTTGCCTCACGCCGAATCAAGATGAGGAGAGTGAGGCCAGGCGTCTGTACCTCTCACACAGAGCACATTTATCTGACAGCCTCTTCATATATGTTAGTGGCGTCTGGTAATGGTGGTAGCTGGTGGTAGTGGTGGTAGTGGTGGTAGTGGTGGTGGGTGTTGGGGTTGGCTGGTGGGTAGGGGTGGTGGTAGTGGGTAGGTGGGACACACACACACACACACACACACACACACACACACACACACACACTGCCAGTAGACTTCCGTTTGCGGGGAAACTTTGGCGATCGGTGAAGTTAACGGCAGGGAAAGTTTATCGTTCGTGTGTGGGGGGAAAAACTAACGTGTATATATGTGTTTAGGGGAGAAACTAAAGGAACTAGGGACAACTGGATGGCTTTTGGTGATTCTCAGACCTTGGGGGAAAATGTGGGGGAATTCCATGAATGTTTTTAGGGAAATGGTGAAAACTAGGGTAAGGAAAGTATGGGAGTTAATAGGGAAATAATGGTGTTGAGGGTAGAAAATTTGAGGACTAGGAATGGTAGGGAATAATGGGAATGGTGAAGGAAATTGGTTACTAGGAATGGTAGGGAAAAATTGGAATGGTTATTGTTATTGTCGTAGTAGTAGTCGGAGTAGTAATCGTAGGAGTAGTAGTCGTAGTAGTAGTAACAGTCGTCGTAGTCGTAGTATATCATATCTTCATTAATCTCTGGTCGTCTAAATTCAACTAATATTATCTTATCGTCTTATTTAAAATCATATATTCTCTTTTACTACAGTTTCATAACCTTCCATAAAACTTCACTTCCTGGAGACTAAGTTAACCGTGTGGCTTTATGGTAAACTTCCTCATTCATACGGCGAGGTGTCTCTTCTAGGCGCGAGATTTAAGAGTGACGGACACAAAGATCACCCTTGGCATTATTCACACCTGGGTATATAAGAGCTATTTACTTCATGGTGATAAATGCAGAGTGAGAGACGGTGCTGAGAGTGGCTGGCTGGCTGGCTGGTTGGCTGGCTGGCTGGCTGGCTGGCTGGTGGCTGGCTGGCTGGCTGGCTGGCTGGCTGGACCTACTTTTACGTGAGGCGGAGTGATACATACTCCCCCCTCTCTCTCTCTCTCTCTCTCTCTCTCTCTCTCTCTCTCTCTCTCTCCAGGTCATCAATCCTCACCATTCCTCCCCCTCCCCCCCAGCCACCGCCACCACCATCAATCCTACCTGTAAATTTCATCGGAGGAAAATAGGATAGTGTTTTTATATACCATCAAAAATCCTAAAGAAGTAAATTTTGGGTTTAGTGTTTATAAGGTGCATCAGTATCTGGGTTTATTCATATCATCCCTTCAGAATACTACAGTAAATGAACTATATTAACACACACTCCACCTCTCACTGATGTACTTATTCCATACCCTTTTAAGTCATTATTGGGACGCATAAAATACATCCTGGGACCTTAATTCACTCAACTAATATTATCAACTTAATGTAAACAAATTCACTAACATTTTTCTACATCATCTTGAACGTTAATATTAAGTTCATTTTTTTTTAAAGTTTTTTTCATATAAGAGAAAAAAAATAACACGAACATCAAGGAAAAACAAACAAACAAAGACCCCCCCACCCCCACATCCCCACCATCCCTCCCCACCCCACCCCACCTTCCACCCCACCTTCCACCTCCAGATTACGACCAAGGACCACCACCTGAGATAAGCTTTCTGAGGCCTGTGCTGCTATATATAATCTACCGTCTCCTGAAGAAGTAGAAGGAGACGGGTCATTCAGATGAGAGTTTCAAGCTTTACTCGCTCCCCCGCCCGCCCACCCCGCCCCGCCCGCCCCACCCGCCCTCAAAATAAAAAGAGTAAAGGGGAGGTATTGTACTTCTTTTATGCCCTTCAGCCTCACCCTTTTCCTCCTCCTCCTACTACTACTTCTACTGCTACTCCTTCTGCGTATACACACTCTAAATCGCGTCAACGTTAGCATCATAATATCTTGGTTCAAGGTGTTTTACATTGGAGGCGACGTGTGTGTGTGTGTGTGTGGGTGTGGGTGTATGTGTGTGTGTGTGTGTGTGTGTGTGTGTGTAGGCACCCCCCCAACCCCCCAGCATGAGCACTGTTGTATAATAAGCACACCGCAGCCATGTGTATACTGGGTGCTAGTATGCCACACACACACACACACACACACCCACACACACACATACACACACATACACACACACACGCCACCAAACCTCGCCCACACACACACCTCTCCCTTGGGCTTTATTCATCTCAACTGCAGCACGGAATATTAAAAGAGAAAGAGTGTAATTTATTTTTTAAAAGTGTATTCGACTTAATTTAGTGTTGAATATATCCGGGAACATACTCTCTCTCTCTCTCTCTCTCTCTCTCTCTCTCTCCTCACCATCAACACACAAACAAACTCAGTCACCTTTAGAGGAAGTAAATTTGTTTGTTTTTGTTGATGTACACCTGTTTACATTGTTGTTGTTGTTGTTGTTGTTAGAGGAGAAGAAGAGACGTGGGTGTATTTGGCTGTCATGACTGTTTATGTGTCTGTATTTGTGTGTGTGTGTATGTGTGTGTTTTTTGCTGTCTGTGTATATTGTTGTGATAGACAGATAGATAGATAGATAGATAAATAGATAGATAGATAGATAGATACGAACATCCACGGTGGAAACAATTATTGCTATCATTCTTCTCACCGTAAATGAACGCTTCCAGGTGAACGTTGCTTTACCTTAGGAGATCTGTGCTACTGAGCTCCTTCTACAGGTACCTGACGGAGGCTGGTTTATGGTAATTAGTTTCTCCCACACAGGTAATTAACTGGGTGATTTATGGTGGTATTTATTTATTTATTTATTGACTTATTTACTTATTTAATTGATTTTATTGACTGTGTATGTATGTTTGTAATAAGTGGGGGGGGGGGGGGGGGGGGGAGGTATGATAGGTGGGTGTCCTCGTAATGACTCTGTGTGGCTATAATCAGGCACTGTGGTAGTAAAGGTGAGGGGGTCTCTCTGTAATATTGTGGTGAATATGTCAGCCATAATATTGATTCCCCAGTATATGATTTATAACTCTTAAACAACCATTACTCTATCCTTTACTACACTGAACTACCAGCTATTGTCAATGTGAAACACAACATAATACAACATTTATTCAACGTTTGTTTTATGTTGTGTTGATTCATGTAACTTTGATGTTGTATGTTTAAATTGAGGTTTTTTGAGGATTTTGTCGTGTTTTTTCGTTTCGTGTTTGGTGATGGGATTCATGATCTTACGTTTATATAGGTGTGTGTGTGTGTGTGTGTGTGTGTGTGTGTGTGTGTGTGTGTGTGTGAAGAGGGAGAGAGAATGTCTATGTATGTATGTGTGTGAATGAGTATATATATATGTACCTGTCTGTCTGTCTGTCTGTCTGTCATCTATCTGTCAGTCTATAATGTGTAAGTCAGCAAGAGGTGATATCAGTCAGGGAGGGACGGGGTCAGTCAGTCAGTCAGTCAGTCTCTTGGTTAGACTTTTTTCACTCCAGAATTTATCATCTAAATTGCCCTTTGATGACGCACAGAACTTGGTAAGGTATATGAGACAAGACCAAAGACTTAAGACTTTTACCTTACGCTTCACTCTGCTGTGGAAGGAGGTGTAAAAAAGTCTGTATATTTTTTTAATCTCTCTCTCTCTCACTCTCTCTCTGTCTCCTCTTGTTAGGCCACGCAGTATAGCAAGAGAGAAGGAAAGTGGGTGTGTGTTAATATACGTGTGTTTGTCTGTATGTCTGTCTGTCTGTCTGTCTGTCTGTCTGTCTGTCTGTCTGTGTCTGTCTGTCTGTCTGTCTGTCTGTCTGTCTGTCTGTGTGTCTTTCTGTCTCTGTCTGTCTGTCTGTCTGTCTCTTTATTCATTCGAGTTTTGTTACACCATGATTTTGATGTGTGGTGATGTGTGGTGATGTGTGGTGATGTGTGGTGATGTTATTCTGTCCGTTCTTGTCGTGTCCGTGATGGTTTTGACATGGTTACGTACGTGAGTAGGGGTTCTGATTTACCGACGAGGAAATGGGGTCTGATTTGAGTTTTCTTGCGTGTTCTCTTAATTTTCTTCCATCTTGTCTTTAGGAAGAAAAATTCGTTCTATTTATCGACATTTGTGACTTCTTCTTCTGGGAATTCATCACCTCTCTCTCTCTCTCTCTCTCTCTCTCTCTCTCTCTCTCTCTCTCTCTCTCTCTCAAATGTAAAAAAAAAAGGCATCAGAATATTCATTAAATTATTCAGGGGAAAAAATGAAAAAAAATGAAGTCATATTTAGTTAAGGTCCAGTCCGCCAAAAGCAACTTCTCTTCCTAGTATCACCATAAAGATATTGACGAGACTACGTGACTTTTTTTTATACCCTAACAGGAACCAGAACACCAAAAAAAATAATATCCCCACCAAGATGATTTTTCCCCTAATGTGTCGGAAAGTCAATAACAAAAACATCCCTAGTTAATTTTTTTTTACCCTAGCATCAACACTTTAGTTCAGAAGAAGAAAAAATCCCCACTGATATTATTTTCCCCCAAACATGAACCAACTTACGCTATTTATTCCCTAATATAAACCAGAAAATCAGGGAGATATATATATAAATTTTGCCCTAATATGAATACAAAATCCCTCGTAAATATCTCCACTATTTTTTTTTCATATGATAAACAACATCAAGAATCCCTCGTAAACAAACTCACTATTTTTTTCATATGACAGACAACAACATCCTGTAAGCAGGCAAACCTTTCTCCAGCGTGGAATGAAAATAAACCTCAATGTTTTATTTTTTTTTCCTAGACTAAACCAGAATACCTGGAGTCTTTTTCCCAGTAAATCGGGTTGTGGTTTATTCGTCTCATTGTGAGTTAGGAAAGAACTTAGTTAATTGTGTTTATTTGTGTTTTTTTTACTTTGGTGTTTTTGTTTGATTGTTGTTGTTGTTGTTGTTATCTGGACCCTGGTTTTGTTTTTGAAGGGTATTCGCCTCACTCGCCTTGTCTCTGATCGCCTCACTCGCCTTGTCTCTGATCGCCTTACTCGCCTTGTCTCTGATCGCCTCACCATTCTCCTTGTCTCTCAGTATTTCTCACAGTCCTTGGTGACTTGACCGAAGCTTGGTGATATCTCGGTCTATATTGATGTGTGTGTGTGTGTGTGTGTGTGTGTGTGTGTGTGTGTGTGTGGGTTTAGAGAGAATGTTTACTCCCGACTCACACTAAGTTGCTCCACTTATAAAATCTCCACCAATAGAAATCCACCAATGAGAGATCCACCAATGAGAGATCCACCAATGAGAAACCCTGCAATTTGTGACTAACATTTTCTGAGTGTTTATACATTTGTAACAAAGTAGTGGAGTATATTTGTATAACTTGTGGTATATTTTAAAGCTTCTTATGTTGTGTATAAAGTATAAACCAATTTAGTGTATGTGGGGAAAGACCTTAGGTGTTAAAGCATAGAAATACACCAGCGTATTTAGACCTTAGGGGGTGAAAAGACGTGATGTACAGGTAGTTTCCTCAGGGGCTTATTTCAATTAGATAATTACGGCTGTTAATTAGTCTTATTACCTGTAGTTACCTGAGAGTCTTATGGTGAGTCTCATTAAAATATCTTAATTTTGCCTTGAGTTTTATTAATGAACTTTATCTTTTCAGGTAATTAATGGAAGGATCAGGTGAGACAGCAAACACCATCCCTCCACTCAACTCCTCGTGACAGAGACATTCCACTTCAACCACACCAAAAATAAAGATAACGAGTGAGAAAATAAAGATAGAAGAAGGTGTAATAATTAAGGAGATAAGAGAGATAAAGTGAGTGAGTGAGTGAAGGAACTTTTCACCGTAAACATGTGAGTGAGGGGTCGTGGAGCAGTAGAGGTGGGCATTACTAGACCTGAGGCGATTTGGCCCCACCAGCATCCTGCAGGAGACTCACACCGCCATGGAAGGAGCGTGACACATCTTGCTAGCTAGAAGGAGTCAGGATGGAGAGCAAACCAGCAGGAGGGGGATTTCCTGGTGGAGGAGGAGGAGGAGGAGGGGGATTTCCAGGAGGAGGTGGAGGAGGAGGAGGAGGAGGTGGGGGATTTCCTGGAGGAGGTGGAGGAGGAAATAAGGGGAGTAATAGTGTAGCAGGTAGCCCAATAGGAGGAGCAGGAAGAGGAGCCATCGTCAGGAGAGCCAGCCTGGGCAGCCAACCCACGCAGGAGCGGTGGGTGTGTCCTAACGACCGTCACCTGGCACTCAGAGCCAAGTAAGTGCCTGTCACCATGTACGACCTGTAAAACCTTGTACTGTATGTGTGTTAAGAGAACCAACAGTGTATGTGTGTGTGATTAGGTTAGGTTAGGTTAGGTTAGGTTAGGATAGGTTAGGTTAGGTTAGGTTAGGTTAGGTTAGGTTAGGTTAGGTTAGGTTAGGTTAGGTTAGGTTAGGTTAGGTTAGGTTAGGTTAGGTTAGTAAGGATAGTATTCATGTATAGAACTTCACAGTTATTCCCATTAATTTAACCTGTATATTAGATCATTATTGTTGAGGTTAATATTCTTATTATTTTAACTCAACACCTTCCTCCGTCAGCAGTCACTCACCCCTCTCCCTCCGTCACCAGACTCAAGATGGGGTGGTCGACGAGCCAACCAGCACCAGTGACCCGGCAGGACTCTCTGTCGGAGGCGGAGACGAAGATCATCCTGGATGTGATCAAGAGGGCGGAGAGGCTGGACGAAACCGAACAGCAACGGATCGGGTGAGTAGAGTTGACCTGACCTAACCTGACCTGACCTGAAATGTGTCAGGATGGATTGATGGGGGGCAGGGAGGGAGGTGGAAGAAGGGTGAGAAGAGAAGACTTGATGGTAGATACAGATAGATAGATGGATGGGTGGTGGAGAGAGGGGGGGAGGGGGGACAGGTGGATTGATTGGAGGCGAGCAGCGAGCACCAGCAACAGGTAACCACTAAGATGGATCCCCTGTCTTCCCCGGCAGAGTCTATTATGCTTAGAGATTTATTCATTTGTGGTGACAGCCATTGGAGGGTGATGGAGGAGGAGGAGGAAGATGGAGAAAGGAGGAGGAGAAGATGGAGGAGGAGGAGGAGGAGGAGGAGGAGGAGGAGGTACTGGCAGAGATTGGAGGTGTTGGGGTGTTGGTGGCTGGGTGAACCTCCGTCCCTCCTCTCCCCCTCCCCCTGACACACCATTACTGACTCGTCACTCCTGTCTCCCTATATATAATCACACCGTCTTCTTCCTAAATAAGAGGAGATATATATATAATTTCCCTCTGTATTTTCCCTACCTTGCTTCTACTTTCCCTGTGGTAGAATAACTAAGCAACGACTTCTCCTCCTCCTTCTCTACCCCCCACCTCCTCCTCTTCCCCCACCTCCTGCCCACCTCCTCCTCTTCCTCTTCCCCCTCCTCCTCCTCCCCACCTCCTCGTCTTCCCCACCTCCTCCTCCGCCTCCTTTAATCTTCCCTTTCTACACTAACCTCAACAAAGGGAAGCATCCGCCCTGCTAACTTATTTTGGGCCACAGGCTCTTAGGAGAGATGAAAGGAGAGAGGTGAGAGGGTGAGAGATGAAAGGGGAGAGAAGAGGGGAGGAAAGGAGAGGGAGGGAGGTGAGGGGAGGAAGGTGAGGGGAGGGAAGGGAAGGAGAGGGAGGGAGGAGAAAGGAAGAAGAGGTAAGTGGGGGGAGAGCGGGGAGAAATAGGTTGAGAGTTAGAGATAAAAGGAGGAAGAGTTAAGAGGAAGGGGAGGGAGAGGAGACGAAGCAAGAGAGAGAGAGAGGAGAGAAGAAAAGCTTGGCAAGAGAAAAAGGGGGAAAAAGGGTGGATGATAGATGAGTAATAAGGAGAGAAGGAGGATGGAGGATAAGGGGAGGTTGATAAAAAATGGGTAGAGGAAGATGAGGAATGGGAGGGACTGGTAGAGAAAGGGGGAGAGGGAGATAGAAGGGGTTAAGCAACAAGGGTTGATTGTGTTTGCTGTCACTCAGGGGGATCTACATACCTTACTTTGACCTCTCCTGGCGTCCTTTGATCTTCCTTGGCCTTCTGTGACCTCCCACTGGCCTTCTGTGACCTCTTTCTGGCCTTCTGTGACCTCCCACTGGCCTTCTGTGACCTCTTCCTTGGCCTTCTGTGACCTCCCACTGGCCTTCTGTGACCTCCCACTGGCCTTCTGTGACCTACCTCTGGCCTTCTGTGACCTCTCTTCCATGTATTCTCCTTCCCTCCCAACCATGCACCCTCCCTCCCTCTCTCCCTCCCTCCCTCATCCCTCCCTCCTACCATGCACCCTTTCTCCCCCCCTTACCCCCTCACACCCCCCTCATGAAGAACTACGCCCCTCATACCTCAGTAAATCAAGCAGGTCTTCTCCCTCGTTCCTAGAGCTTGACAGAGTGGCGTGAACACGTAAATCACCGAGACACTTAACTATCTCCCCCGAGACGCCCTCACCGCCCACCCACCCACCCACCTCAGCCCACCCACTTACGACAGTATTTTACACTATTCACTTAAAGTACGAAGGGGAGATTTATCATAAGAATACATTTTGGTGGAGTGCTGGGCGGTGGTGTGGGCGTGGTGTGGGTGTGGTGTGGGTGTGGTTGTGGAGTTGTGGTTGTGGTGTGGAGTGCTGGGTGGTTGCGGTGGTAGTGTGGTTTATAGTCACAACCCTTCTAACCTAACCTAACATGTCCTAACTTAACCTAAACCTAACCTAAACCTGGAACAATTTATAATCACAAATGAAAAAACAAAAACAAAAACACGTCGAATCCAGTTGGTGAAAGAAGTATAGATAGATAGATCGTGGGCAAATACTCGAGACAAGGGTTCGAATCCCGGATCAACCAAGACGTGTTATTTGCCCTTTTTTGGGGTGGGTGGGGTAGGGGGGGGGGTGAAGGATTATGGTGCCCCTCGACTTCCAGACTTCCATTTACAGTGAATATTTTGAGTTCTGAGGCGATTTTTGAGTATAGTGAAGATTTGAAACGGGGATAATTTTACCTTCTCTGTTACAAAGGTCTTCCTGTAGTGAGTGAATGTTTATTGTGTGAAGTATAAGGGAATAGGGGTTAGGGTAAGGGGATTGGTGTTCTCTCTCTCTCTCTCTCTCTCTCTCTCTCTCTCTTGTTCTCTATATTCTTTTCTGTCTCTTATTTGCCTTGTCTCTTTTCTCTTCTCCTCACCTTTCTTTGTTTCCTCTTCTCTACTCTTCTCTCTCCTCATCGCTAGAAAGAGACAGACAGACAGAGAGACAGACAGACAGAGACTGTATCGGCAGCCTGTTGGGTGTCTTGGGGGAGGAGGAGGGGCAGTACTCAGGTGGCAAGGAATGGACGGTGTAGTAAAAGAAAATTAGCTTGTTTATGCAAATTAGCTTCACCTTCCCGTCCACCGTCACCTCCCTGGCCGAAGAAGAGGTCCCCTGGGTGTCTTACTAACAGCTCTTACAAGGTTTACACTGCACACACACACACACACACACACACACACACACACACATACATACACACACATACATACATACACACACACACGTACACGTACACATACACACACACGTATATTATGATAGTGTAGGTGGAGGTATTTTATATAACTGTATTGGTAAGGGGAGGTGTGTGTGTGTGTGTGTGTGTGTGTGTGTGTGTGTGTGTGTGTGTGTGTACATATCATACACTTCTCACCCCCAGAGTATTAATCTAGGTTATATTTTATACATATACATACCTGATTATCCCCTTGAAATATAAGTATGCTGTGCAGTATAATAATGTATGATTCACTTCTTTATACACATTATTTAACTCTATACATTTTTTATACTGTACTTATTACTTAATACTATCTCTACGTCATCATGAGGTAGTATTTCTCTATACATATTATTCACTAGACACAAAATCGTCATACACAAACTCCAGGTCATACTTAATATATACTACACATAATACACTTCACTCACCCACCATTCACTATACTATACACACCATACACACCATAGTTCTAGTATAGCCACCCATCGCTAATACACACTATACACTGTAGGCCACACTAATATACAGCCTGGTCCAGCAGAGGTAACACAGGCGGGTGTCAGCAGGCTCCACCAACCTTAATTTCAACTCATTGTCTATTCAAATTAATATGTTTTATGCATGCGTGGAACCTCTGGCTTATATGTAGGTATATATATATATTTTTTGTACCCCCCCTTCCCTCCCCATACTCCTGTGCTGTACTGGAAAGGGGTGTGTGTGTGTGTGTGTGTGTGTGTGTGTGTGTGTGTGTGTGTGTGTGTGTGTGTGTTATCATCATTACCATCACTCATCTTACCCCTTAAGAGGAAGGAAGGAAGGAAGATGTGGAAGGAGGAACTGGAGAATCGGAAGAGGGTTAAAGAAAGGAGGAAGGGGGAAAGAGACGGAGGAGGAAAAACTGGGTGAGGGAGGTAGGGAGAGAGGAAGGATAAGAAAGAACTGAAAGAGGAATGGGAGAAAATGATGGACAAAGGGAGGAAGAGGGAAGTAGAGGAAGATAACAGTAAGGGGGTGAGGTGATGAGGTGAGGTGAGGTGAGGGTGAGGTGAGGTGAGGTGAGGTGAGGGGTGTGAGGTGGGGAGAGGTGGGGAGGGTGAGGGTGAGGTGGGGAGGTGGGGTGGGGAGGTGAGGTGGGGGTGAGGTGGGGTGGGGTGAGGTGGGGAGGTGGGGTGAGGTGGGGGTGGGGTGAGGTGGGGTGAGGGTGAGGTGAGGTGAGGTGAGGTGAGGGGAGGTGAGGTGAGAGGTGAGGTGAGGGGAGGTGAGGTGAG
>NW_024720773.1:8542976-8630476 GCF_018991925.1 Homarus americanus | reverse complement strand
GGAGGAGGAGGAGAAGAAGGAGGAGGAGGATGAGGAGGAAGAGGAAGAAGAAGAAGGAGGAGGAGGAGAGGAAGGAAGAAGAAGGAGGAGGAGGAGGAGGAGGAAGAGGGAGGAGGAGGAGGAGAAGAGGGAAGAAGAAGGAGAGGAGGGAGGAGGAGGAGGAGGAGGAGGAGGAGAGGAGGGAGGAGGGAGGAGGGGGGGGGGAGGAGGAAGAAGGAGGAGGAGGAAGAGGAGGAGGAGGAAGAGGAAGAAGAAGAAGGAGGAGGAGGAGGAGGAGGAGGAGAGGAGGAGAGGAGGAGGAAGAGGAGGAGGAGGAGGAGGAGGAGGAAGAGGAGGAGAAGAAGGAGGAGGGAGGAGGAGGAGGAAGAGGAAGAAGAAGGAGGAAGAGGAGGAGGAGGAGGAGGAGGAGGATTCTCTTAATATTAAGATTACCTACACATTGCTATTATGTTGGTTGTTATATGACCTGAGATTATAATAGTGAATTACACGATTAAGCCTTCATTAACTACCCACTGACGTTTCTGTTGTTAGGTGAAGACAGGTGTTGATGGAGAGATTTAATTAATCTTACTTTATTCTGACATGGCCTGCCTTTTAAAAAAAAAGAAATAATAATAATGATGTTTGTT
Organism: Homarus americanus; assembly: GCF_018991925.1. NCBI lineage: Eukaryota > Metazoa > Arthropoda > Malacostraca > Decapoda > Nephropidae > Homarus > Homarus americanus. The sequence goes on along the minus strand of NW_024720773.1, from coordinate 8,629,844 downwards.
ACATGCCACACACACACACACACACAGCTGACACAAGCCCCCTCATTGTGTGTCTGTGAGCTGGTCCTCAGAGCAGGGGAGGAGGAGGCCTGAAAAATGGAACACGGGTATAATTTATTTTTTATTATTATTAGGCACCTTGAAATTCTCCTCTGGAAATTGGATGGTGAGGGGGGAATGGGCAACGGGAGGGGGAGGAAGGGAGGAGGGGGGGGGAGAAAATGAGCTTGGGATTTAAAATGAATAGAGAAAAATAGGGTGTGTGACAATGAACGTGGAAAGAAATGGGGTGTTAGGGGCTTTGAGGTTGAATAATAGAGAGAGGGAATAAATGGGTTAAAATTGGATGGGAATGAAAATAAAGGAGGTGAAGATTGAAAATTGGAGGAAATTGGGTATAAAATTAAAAATATAATAGAGAGTGAGGAAATATAGTGAAATTGGATGGATGGAGTGTGGTGGGGAGAGGGAGAGAGAGAGAGAGGGAAGGAGAGGGAAGAGGGGTGAGGAGAGAAATATGGAGGGGGAGGAAAGGGAGGTAGAGAGTATAGGGAGAGGATGATGGAAGAGTGAAAAGAGAAAAAATGAAAGATAAACAGAGAGAGAGAGAGAGAGAGAGAGAGAGAGAGAGAGAGAGGAGAGAGAGAGAGAGAGAGAGAGAGAGAGAGAGAGAGAGAGAGAGAGAGTGTGGGACGATAGAAGGATAAGGGAGAGAAAGGGAAGACTGTAAGAAGGGATTAGGGAGTAGGGGTGGGGGATGTTGCCAGGGAATTAGGGAGGGAATAATTTGTCCCCATCATCAGTAGAGGGACTTGTGTATACTTTAAAGGGGGATTATTAAAGCTGGGTTACATTTACGAGATGTTTATTTTGTACGGTGGCTCTTGTTGTTCTTCTTGTTCTTCTTGTTGTTCTTCTTGTTCTTCTTGTTCTTCTTCTTCGTCTTCTTGTTCTTCTTCTTCGTCTTCTTGTTCTTCTTCTTCTTCTTCTTCTTTTTTCTGCTTCTTCTTCTTCTTTTTTCTCCTCTTCATATTCTTCCTCCTCTTCCTCTTCGTCCTCCTCCTCCCCCTCCTCCTCCTCCTCCTCCTCCTCCTATTCATCTTCGCTACAGGAGGTCAGGAAGAGAGTTAATAATGGTCAGTTCTTGCAACATATTACTCACTGTGTATATACTGTAAACACTACGGCTCTAATTAAATGTTTGGTTAGGTTAGGTTAGGTCAAAGGTCAAAGGTGAAATGTGTTCCTTATTACGATTGGAGATTTAAACTTCCATTCGTCAGGTGAGTAAGGGCAGGTGTAAGGCTCATTAAATAGAGCTTTAGTACGGCTTAATTTTACCTGTATGGGAAATAACTTTGCAATTAGCAGTGATTAGTCGTTATAATTAAGGTAATAATTAGTGTGTGTCAGTCATAATGATTAATTTTGGAATGATATTTAATTAGGATTTTGTTAACGCTTCTGATCTGGTGAGAAATTGATGATTATTAAATGTGTTATTTGGTTGAGAAGGTAGACATGATGGTGGTGGTGGTGGTGGTGATGGTGATGGTGATGATGATGTGATGACGATAGTGATAGGTAATAGTAGGTGTGTGTTAATGATGATGATGGTGGTAAAAATAGATGTAAAACTCTCACACCACCTCCTTGTAACCTTCGTCATCACCAAGTAGTAAACAGCCTCCCTTATCACCCTCACACCCCCCCCCCTACCCCTCCCAACTTCCGCTTGACAACCTCCTGCCGGGGAACCTCCAACCAAAGACTCATTTTTACCCCCAGGACAAACAAGGGTGAGGCTTCAAGAACGTCTACCGTTACTATCTAAGGATTTTATGAGTCTCCTATGGTGTTTAAACTAATGCTGTCAATACCGTGACTTCTGGTAACACAAAATAGGGTTCGAAACACTGTCAACACTAAATATGGAGTTTGGTGTTTCTCAGTCAACACTTAACAAAGTTTCGTGAACCTGTCGACACAAACTGGGGTTCCTGGAGCAGAGAGAGAGAGAGAGAGAGAGAGATTACTCATGGTAGGGTAGGATGGGGGTCAAGTTGGCTCTCCTCCCTGTCCCATCCCCCTTCCATCTCACCCTCCCCTGCCTCCTCCTCTGCCACCTCACCCCGCCATGGTACTCTGCTGCGGGTTAAGACGCCAGTGACGCAGAGAAAAGTTGAGAAAGTAATGCCTAAGTATGCCTGCAGGTACTGACTAGTGGAAGACAAAGAGAGAGAGAGAGAGGTGGATAAAGTTTTGAACAAGAACTCACGAAAAGCTGACAAGAACGAGGAGAAGGAGAAACGCTTTTGGGGAGGAGGATTTTAACAAGGTGAATAATATAACGTGAAGAAAGACGAGAAAGTTGGTTTAGGTTTGGTTGGGTTGGGTTAGGTGTGGTGTGGCTTAGGTTGGGTTAGGTGTGGTGTGGTTTAGGTTAGGTGTGGTGTGGCTTAGGTTAGGTGTGGTGTGTTTAGTTGCTAGGGTGGTGTGTGGCTTTTAGGTTGGGTTAGGCTTGGTTGCTGCTAGGTGTGTGGCTAGGGTTGCTAGGGTGTGGCTTAGGTTAGGTGTGGTGGCTTAGGTTGGGTTAGGTGTGGTGTGGCTTAGGTTGGGTTAGGTGTGGTGTGTGGCTTAGGTTGGGTTAGGTGTGGTGTGGCTTAGGTTGGGTGTGGTTGGGTTAGGTCAGGCGCCCCACTGTATGTTTGGAGTACGTCGTATACCACAACTTTTGGGGAAACACGAAGAGGTCTGCGTCTGCCTTTATCTGTGATCAATAGAAACACAGCACCGACTTTCCTCAACTGATCAGTGTCAACAAGGAAACTTTCACCAGCTAGTTAAAAGTAAACACACCACGTCTTCTCGTCAGCTGGGTAATGTAAACACCAAGGAAACTCGTCAGCTAATCAATAGAAATCTGGGAAACTCTAGTCAGCAGATTTGTGTAACCATTAAAAAAAATATCTTGTTCTGTGTGAATTGGGTGTACGAAGGTAGAGCTGTTTCCTACTCCCTAAAAAACTTGTGTTGAGGCAGCGGGGATATTGGTCAGGTTTTGTGTGTGAGCGGCCCGGACTGTGAGGGGAGGGTCTCGTCTGAACCAGAAACGGGGATCTATAGCTGCCTATAACTGACTGATGATTGATGACTGATGATAACTGACTGATGACTGACAATAACTGACTGATGACTGACAATGACTGATGATAATTGACTGATGACTGAGTGATGACTTACAATAACTGACTGACGACTTACTGATGACTAACAATAACTGACTGACGACTTACTGATGACTAACAATAACTGACTGACTACTCACTAATGACTGACAACTGGCTAATGACCTACAATAAACAACTGAAGAAACACAACAAAAGACCTTAACCACACCTATAAAGACCATAAATAACACCCCCCCTGACCACCTGGTCTCATTAGTGAAAATACGTCATTAGTTAATTAAGTCACGGGGTGTAATACAGGTAACGTGTTAACCAGGAAGCATTAGTGTCTCATACCTGTAAAAGAAGGAGTTCCACGTAAGTACACGGGGTCACAACAGGTCATGGGGTCACAACAGGTACACGGGGTCACAACAGGTAATGGGGTCACAACAGGTACACGGGGTCACAACAGGTCATGGGGTCACAACAGGTACACGGGGTCACAACAGGTCGACAACAACAGGTCATGGGGTCACAACAGGTACACGGGGTCACAACAGGTCGACAAAGTACTGGTCATTAGTATCTGTCTCCTGGCGAACACACTTAATGAGTTCAGGTAATGTAGTTATCATGGTGTGTGTGTGGGGGAGGAGGTTACAGAATACGTGTTTGTCCACAGTTACTTCCGCTGAGTTGTGTATAGACTCATGTTTGTTTATTGTTAGTGTTTATTTTATCCCCTTGGACCTGGCTGGGGGGGGAGAGGGAATGGGTGGGTGGTGAGGGAGATTAGGGTGGTGAGGGAGAGGGAATGGTGGGAGGGAATAGGTGGTGAGGGGAGAGGGAATGGGTGGGAGGGAATAGGTGGTGAGGGAGAGGGAATGGGTGGGAGGGAATAGGTGGTGAAGGGAGAGGGAATGGGTGGGAGGGAATAGGTGGTGAGGGAGAGGGAATGGGTGGGAGGGAATAGGTGGTGAGGGAGAGGGAATACAACAATCGATGACTCTATGTAGTTTGTTTGTAATTATATCTTTTAATTAGACGTATTAGCAAACAACATTAACATAGTAACTCTTTAGTCTAACCCTGGGCAGTACTTTCCATGTTTTGCTTTGTATTATAAAAAAAAAAATTCCCCACACATAACACATGCAACATTCAGTACAACAAAACTCGTGCAACACAACACTCGACACAGGTATTTACAACACACGCAATAACACTCGTTTGCAATACAGTGGTAAAACAAAACAAACCTGGTGACCACAATCTGCTGTAATCAAGAGTATGGAGGACTATAGCCCCGCTGTAGTGGTAATCTGGCATATTTACCACACCACACACCTGACCACACCACACACCTGACCACACTACCACTAACACACACACACACACACAGAATACATTTATTAGTTCATACAAAAACAAAGGTGAGTGTGGGGGGGGGGGCACTAAGAGCTTTAGCAGACACAGGTGACCTTCAGTGATCACCTGAGACCAGTGCCGCACCTCCCTACCTGGGGTTGTAAATTCACGAGGGGATTCTGTCCACCAAGAGGCGACCACCCTTGACACACTGACCCTCTTGGGGTATAACGACGCTGAGTGAATGTTTAAAAACTCACACACACACACACACACACTCACAGGTAACGAAGCTGACACAAAGCTGACTCAACAAATTGTAAATAACTAGGAGACACAAAAGAGAGAGAGAGAGAGAGAGAGAGAGAGAGAGAGAGAGAGAGAGAGAGAGAGAGAGAGAGAGAGGTAAAAGCAGTGTTTACATCGTCAAGTCACGTCTTCCTGGTCCACTGGGTAAGGTTTTGTGTGTTTAGGTCGCCAGATTTTTCGTTGAATTTCGGGGGTCATGATTTGTGTCCAGCTGCTGAGATGAGAGAATTGTTTGGTGAGGAGGAGTTTTTAGTCGACCCTCAGTCATTGATTTTAATTCTCTCTCTCTCTCTCTCTCTCTCTCTCTCTCTCTCTCTCTCATATTTAATGCCTCTACTACGGTTGTGAGGGATGGATTAAGGGGTACAGGAACCACAGAGTAAGAGGGACGTGGGAGATGAAAAAACACACATTCTTGCTTGTAGTTTCACCTTGCATATATAATCACGGCACCAAACACTGTCTTCCTTGGCCTCCCTGTCTCCCATGGCCTCCCTGTCTCCCATGGCCTTCCTCAGCTCATGGTATATAGTCCTCATGTGAACTACTTCGCCTCCTGCGTTAGTGAAGGCTGTCCTTAGGTTGGCCCAATATCCACGTCGACAGCGTTAATATGAGCGGCGTATTATACTCACTCCTCCCGGGGCACTACCTGAAGACCTGGCCAGCCGTGTGGTAGGAGATGCCTCGTATAGTCCTATGTTCATAATATCCCGGACGTCGCCTGAGGTAAATGGTGATTTCATTACATCAGTTAGCACATCAAGGACACCAACCAAGACCCTTTCTGTGTGTGGTGGTCGTCCCCCTACTAACGTCAATCTGGCAGTATTGGACGCGCTAGTGGATTCAATCTCTGTGGCTGATGAATGTCTCGTAAGTGAATATTATGAGCATTTAGGCAACCAGGTGAGGCGGGCGAAACAGTGGCACAACATATAACTTGACCAGAGATTCGAACTTATGCCAGCAGCTAACATCATCCAGTGCTGGGAGACGGGGTGTAGGTGGTAGGGGAAATAGATGAAGGGAAAGTTGGAAGAATATCACATTAACAGGAAAGAGAACGTGAGAGAGGAACCCCGACTTAAGTATGTGTCATGCAGAGCCAACGTCCAGAGTCCTAGAGCGTCGTACTGTGATGGTTCCTCGTTAATGGAGATGTGAGAACACTTCTGACTGCTCTCACCTACAGGAATAAAACAACAAATCGAATTAGGAACCTTTGAGAATTTGATCACCTGTTCATTGTTTATATCCCCTCGATAACATTTAGCAGCGAGGAGGAGGAGGTGGTGAAGGAGGAGGTGGTATAGGAGGACTACCGCCCCCTTTCAGCACCCCCCACCCCACCCCATCCTCATCATCATTATCCTCGCCTTGGGGAGTCACTCACCTAGGCCTTAACTAACTAACTTTTTTCTTGAGATAATATCAGGTCTCTCTCTCTCTCTCTCTCTCTCTCTCTCTCTCTCTCTCTCAGATGATATCCTCAATGTAAAACGACTCTGAAGCCTTCATTACCTGTCTCTCGTTCGCTGGATGCCGGTAATGAGACGGGGCCATCTTGAATTACCTTTATTCCAATTATCTTCATCTCCTCCAAGCGCCAGGACGAGGACGATGACTTAACCCCATGAGGACAATGTGTGTTTGTGTGTATGTGTATGTTTGTATAGATATGTGTATGTGTGTGTGTGTGTGTGTATGTGTGTGCGTATAGAAGCCGTTACGTCAGGGAGGAATTTCATAAAGCGGTGTGTGTGTGTGTGGGGCCACTGAACACCGTCACAGAAAAATAATGTGGGAGAGTAAGGGGGGGGGGAGGTCAGCCAATACCTGTCACTCCTGATTACTGTTGTTAGGGGAGTGGGAGAAAGGGATATTATCTCTCTCTCTCTCTCACTCTCTCTCTCTGTCACAGGCGGCTGGTGGACCGGGTTGAAACAATGAAGTCTCGTGTCCAGGGTAACGGCAACAACAACTGTATCCTGTGCGGGGAGGGACTGTCACTTCTGAGGACCTCCAGCCTGGTGTGTGCTGACTGTACCAAGGTGGGTCACTCACTCACTTACCTTCAGTCACTCACTCATTCACTCACTCATCTTCACTCACTAACTCGCTCACTTGCACGCTCTCCTTCAGTCACTCGCATTCAGTCACTCACACTCACATGCTTTCCTACACACACACACACACACACATACACACACACACACACACACACACACACATACTTTCCTCCCGTCACTCACACTGATATTGATTTAACTTTTGTCACCTTTGTAATAATAACTAAACCCTTGTCACTTCTAACATTAATAACGTTTGAGCTTTACCTGTGTCGCGTTTTAATTAGCGAGCCAACACACCTTTTATTGGACGTGTGTTACCTGGAGAAAAAATAATATTATTATTATTAATTTTATTCTTATACATTGCAGTAATTATTTTATTAATTATATATTTGTTATTTTACTGATTGAAATTTATTTTAACGACATAATTTCCACCTATTGGGGATTACTGTTTTTATTGGTAACACTGTATTTTGTTTATTTCGGGTTTATTTCATATTCTTATTAATATTTTATAAAATGGATCAATATTTACACCTTATGTTATATTCACCAAATTGTGGGTCATATAAGGTCATATATGGGTCCCTAATGGTCATTAACTACAAGTCTCTCTCTCTCTCTCTCTTGTGTGGGGGCAGCGTGTGTGTACCAAGTGTGGTGTGGAGACCCCTAGCCCCACCGGTGAGAAGCTGTGGTTGTGTAAAATCTGCGCTGAGACCCGGGAGATGTGGAAACGCTCGGGCGCCTGGTTCTTCAGAGGGATCCCCAAGCACACCCTACCTGTCGCCCCCTCCTCTTCTGCGCCTTCCACCACCTCCAGGAGACCTCGCCTCCCGCCCCGCAGGTCTCACACGCTTGGTTTCAAAGGTAAGGATGGATTCATGTCTTGGCTTCTAGTGATAGGGGTTTACGCTTGGCTTCAGAGATAAGGATTCAGATAGGCATTGGAAGATAACGCTACATGCTACCTCCTCAGAGTCTGTGTCGTGGTGAGTGTGTAAATATAAATCCGTATAAATCGTGTTAGTATATAGCTCGTACAGGTGATAAGTCTTGTTGTAGTCTTAGGTTAGGTTAGGTTAGGTTAGGTTAGGTTAGGCTAGGCGTTTGCATAAAATTTTGGCTTGGGAAAATACCAAAATGATTTAGGACAAGAACTGTTTAGGGAAAATATTGACATGGGGGGAAAAAAACAGCATTTCGCTGAGGCAATATTACGGGAAAATATTTGGTGATCCTCTACGTATAAGGTGGAGGAGGAGGTGAGGGGAGTGTAGGAGGTGAGGGAGGAGGAGGAGGTGGAGGGAGGTGTAGGTGGGGAGGAGGAGGAGGAGGAGGAGGAGGTGAAGAAGTAGGTGAAGGAGGTAATCCAGGACTCGCCAGCCGCGTCTTTTAATATGTTATCTGAAGGGTCCGGTAAGAAGGGGAGGAGAGGAGAGGAGGTTGTTGACGCCAGGTTGTTGCTGGGGCCGCGACCTTCTGCTGTGTGTGTGTGTGTGTGTGTGTTTGTTTGTCGTCTGAGAATGGGAGGAAGAGGGAGAGAAAGAGAGAGGGAGGGTGAGAAGGAGGGAGAGAGGAGGGAGGGTAATGGGGTATTTATGCAAGGCTTCATGGATGTTGTTGGAACTTGTAGCATCTTGTTTGCTTCTCTCGTCTGTCAATGTGAAGAGAGGAAACTATTCTCTCTCATATTCTCTCCCTTTCTTTCTCTTTTTCTCTCTCTTTTTCTCTTTATTTTCACTCTCTTTCTCGTCTTTTCCAGGGTTCCTCTACTTCCCCTTCTCCTCGTTAGGTTTTCCAGGGTTCCTCTACTTCCCCTTCTCCTGGATCTTACGTTAGGTCTTCCAGTCTCTCCTCCAGTTAGCCTCTGGATGCCGACACTCAGGTGATATTAAGAGTTATTTTCATGATATATTTTGATGTAGGAAGATGTGATGAAACCCTGAGATATATATTACCTCTTCTTAGTCATATGTGTGTGTGTGTGTGTGTGTGTCTCTCTCTCTCTCTCTCTCTCTCTCTCTCGTGTTTTAGACAGACAGACAGAGGAGCCGTCGAGTTATATTTTTCTTTTCCTCTCCGTACAGCTGTGAGACGTAGATTATCTCCTTTGTTCTTAACAGACTCTTCTTCTCCTGCTGCTGCTGCCTCTCTGTCTCGTCGTTTGAGCCCATTGTCTTCCTCTCCTCCTCCTCCTCCACGACCGAGGTAGCTGACTGAGAAGGGGTTGTGAATAGGTCTTAGTAATAACGTCGTCGTACCGAGACAGAAACATTGGACTAAGTTGGTATTGATGTTTTCGTGGTTAAGTAAGTCGATCATGTTGGTGTTTTCGTGGTTAAGTAAGGTGGTTGATGTTGATGTTTTCGTGGTTAAGTAAGTTGTTGATGTATTCGTAATGTAAAATAAATTGATGTTTTCTCGCGATATAAAACCGTATGTAAATCAGGTCACATCCCCATGACATAAAACTCAGGTGTGATTTAGTCCAGCAAATAAAAAACAAATAAATGAATAAAAAATTAAAAAACCTCATCGTTGAAATTAGAATCGAATTGGTTTTTCACGCCGCATCAGGAAGGATTTTTCAGAATGAGCCCCCCACCTCCCCACACACAAAAAAAATGTTAATGAGTTAATGAGTGACATTAGGTGCACCATTTTACCTGCCATATTTTCTCAATTAACCGCAGGTAACATGTGTCCCTGGGAGCCGTGTGACTGCTGTGTGGGAATTTGTTCATTAACGAATTGATGTATTTTTCACAAACTTTTTTCTTCACTTTTTTTAAACATAATTATAGATTTTTTGTTTCTGTTTATATTTTTATTCATTTATATAGTTTTTATATTGATTGATTTTTTTTTCCCTCCACACATCGCGTCACCAGCCAGTCGGGAGGTCGGTTAGTCCTCTGTTACTCACTGGTGGTAAGACCGAGACGCGACCACATGTACTGACAAGATTGTTTTTTTTGTCCTGGTAACTCCTTCCTCCGAATGAGTCTTGTCGGGTTAGGTTAGGTTAGTTGCCGTATACGGAGAACCTCCCGGAATGGTTCTACCCCGTCACACGACCATAGGCAGGCTAGTGCAGTATGCAAATGGGGCCACAATAACAATAAATTAATGTAATGCTTCACCCCCACCTCACCCCAGCCATACCTCGTCGACCCGAATTGGCACCAACTGGGGGAAAGGCTTTTAAAGGTTAACAGCACCACCACCACTACTACTACAATCTGAACAATGCCATTACGTGTGACCCCTGAAAGACCAGTTACCTGTGTGTGTGTGTACGTTTGTCTCTCTCACCTTTTGGGGGAAAGAGAATTTTAAATGATTAGTGTATGGTATAAAGAGGTGGACACTGGTTCTATATTTAAAGAGGGATAGGTGATAGGAGGGATAGGTGATAGGAGGGATAGGTGATAAGGAGGGATAGGTGATAGGAGGGATAGGTGATAAGGAGGGATAGGTGATAGGAGGGATAGGTGATAGGAGGGATAGGGGATAGGAGGGATAGGGGATGGAGGGATGGTGATAGGGAGGGGAGGGCTAGGGATAGGGAGGGATAGGTGATAGAGGGATGGTGATAAGGAGGGATAGGTGATAAGGAGGGATAGGAGGGATGATAGGAGGGATAGGTGATAAGGAGGGATAGGTGATAGGAGGGATAGGTGATAGGAGGGATAGGGGATAGGAGGGATAGGGGATAGTGCACAATCATACCCTACGTCACCCGCACCTCCCTACCACTTTTCAACATTTATCTTCAAAACTGTGGAAACGCATAATGATCACAGACAGACAGACAGACAAACAGACAGCGAGACAGACAGACATACACTGACAGACAGACAGACAGATACACACAGACAGACAGACAGACAGACAGACAGACAGATACACACAGACAGACAGACAGACAGACAGACAGACAGAGATACACACAGACAGACAGACAGACAGACAGACAGACAGACAGATACACACAGGCCAGACAGACACACAGACAGACAGATGACAGACACACAGACAGACACACAGACAGACAGACACACACAGACAGACAGACAGACAATCATAATCTATATATTTTGTGTTAAAACTCTTAAATATAATCAATTTATCTTTAAAAAAAAGGTAAAATCTTTTAAATTATTGAGAGAGTTAAACTACACACACACACACACACACACACACACACACACACACACGATATTTCCTGTGCTTTAATCTGTGTTATTATGGCAGCCCTCGTCTAGGTTCCTCCCCCCTACCCCCCTCCCTACACCCCTCCCTCCCTCTTCCCCTACCCTCCCCCTCCCTACCCACATCTACCCCATTGCACCTTATTGGTGGCTAGATCTTCACCCCACCTCCCCCTCCCTCTCCCCTTCCTCCTTCCTCCTGTCTTCCCACTTCCTTCCTTTTCCTTACCTTTCCTATTTCTCTCCCTTCTCTTACTCCTTCTCACCCTCCCTCATCTCCGCTGCGCTGGGCCCTCTCAGCTAGCTTCTGATGGCAGGTATAGCTAATGTCACCTATCACGAGGAAGACCTACAGGTGAGGGGAGATACAGGGCTTTACTGGTAAGATGAGGGAAAGATGCTGTGTGTGTGTGTGTGTGTGTGTGTGTGTGTGTGTGTGTGTGTGTGTGTGTGTGTGTGTGTGTGTGTGTGTGTGTGTGTGTGTGTTTTACCCGAGAGTATCTGGAGAAGAAGCTACACAGGGTAAACTAGAGCTGACGAAGAGTAAACACAGGTGAACGAACATACTCAACAACAGCAGCAGGAGGCGGTGCTGGTAGGGTGGTAGACGCATAAGAACACCCGCAGTAAAATCAATAAAGTGTCAGGTATGAAAAGCTTTTTCTTTGATGTTTGTCCTCAAAAGCTGGAAATATTTTTAGGTTTGTTTTTTCACCTTTTTTTTTTTTAATGATCATTGGAATTCTTATCATCCAGTAGTGCTGACCCTCAATTGACTTGACTCTGTTTGTTTATGAATTTTAAGTTATAAGTTTATATTAATCCGTACGTACATCCCCTTTAACAGGTCTGAGCGAATACTTTTAATCATCCACGTATTTTAAAATCAATACCAAGATGGCGTTGATATTGCGGCGAGACTTTACTATAACTTGATGAAATTTCTTGGACTCATTTAGAAGGAAAATGAATATTGATGTAGGAAGCTTCAAGAATTCGTGTCCTGAGTAGTGTTAGTTTTTGACATGGTTCACCCACCTTTAAGAGTGGGGGGGGGAGGAGGTTCCAGGGTGGTACACGCATGGTGGGAGGAGGAGGGCCTTGGGATTATTATTATTATTATTACTTTATTATTATTATGCAATCTCTCTCTCTCTCTCTCATAAACATTGTGACCCAAAATGGCGTCTTCATCCCTATTGCTTGTCTTGTGTAGTGAAGTAATTGTTTACCTCACGGACAGTTGTTGTAACTTGTACGTCCTCCGCCAGGTGGGTGCTCCTCGGACCTGGAGACGGACACCAGCTCAGAGGACGAGGCGCAACGGAGGCTGAGGAAGACCGCTAGTGAATGTGCCTCTCATGACTCTGACGGCATGCCCCCCATCAGGTAGGTCCTCTCCCCCTTCACCTCTTGGTAATTCTTCCCACTCTGTGTTTAGCAGTTCTTATAATTAATTCATATTTTTTCCTTAATTTTTTACTTTTTTAAGGTGTGTGAAAACTATAGATGTATTCAAGTACCTGTGTAATAAAATGTTTTTGTGAGAATTGTATTACTGGAGACCTAACACACCCTCGCTCCTCCTACCCCACACAGCCCCAATCCCAGGTCCCGTAGCGTCTCCCCTTCGCCCTTCCGCTTCGACTCTCAGGACTCAACTGGTGCTGGGGGCGCCACTAGGGACAGCTCCGACGATCACGGCTCCGACAAGTCCCCCGTCTCACCTGGTAAGTGGTTGTGTTTACTGTCTCCCTGTCTATCTCCCTGTCACCTCCAATACAAATACAAGCAAGTCTCCCATTCCACGTGGTGAATGTCTGTCAGGTCGCGTCTCCCACACTCCATCCTGACAGTACGGGCGGCGGGTAAGTGCACATAACGCTATTGACTATTTTCATTACCGTACTCCAAATCTTGCCTTGTGAGATATAATTACCAGCTCCTCATCTTTAATGCTGTACCGATTTCTATTAAGATTTCTATTTTTTTCCTTATTTATATAACTTTGAATGTGAGAGAGGTATGAAGTTAAAGTAAGTACCTCGCGCGTCACACTACTGGCCGTGTTAAGTGAGGCATTCCAAGCTTTTATTTACCACATACAATTGAAACTATCTATCTGTCACGTGCCGCTGGTTGGATGGTCATTGGCTGGTATTGTTTGTCAGTCTGTCTGTAATTGTTATTTTTAGGTTATTGAAGCTTGAAAAAGAATCAACCAAGATGTGAGATCAGTGTTGTGTTCTTTGTTCAGTCATTCAACACCTTGGCTTCTAACTGGACATATTACACCCGTGTTCCCGCTCTCATAGGTCAAAGGTTTTCGAGACTATTAATTAGGTGTGCGCCAGAGTAAACACCTGTACCTCGCTCGGGGGGAGAATGGGAGGTTGTCGTTGATACGTGGACGCCATCACTCGGCGACTCCAATTAGAGCGAGCTGTTGTGAAGCCCCAAGTTTATTGTTACTCAGCGACCTTGCACTACTACCACCACCACCACCACCATCACTACCACCATCACTACCACCACCACCACCACCAATCACCGTTAAGATCATCGAGCCACCGACCAATCACCCTTTAGATCATCCAGCCACAGACCAATTACCCTTTAGATCCTCTAGGCACCGACCAATCACCATTTAGAACCACAATACATCAACCAATCCTCTTTAAGACTTAAATTCCTCAACATGTTCTTCAGTTTCTGGGTAGGAGGAGGACAAATGGGTCAAAATAGGTCATTGCAAGATGGAGGAGGAGGAGGAGGTCACGCGAGGTCAACTATATAGAGAAGTGGGTCAAGGAGAGAGTGGAGGAGGGGGAGGGACTGTGTGTGTGTGTGTGTGTGTGTGTGTGTGTGTGTGTGTGTGTGTGTGTGTGTGTGTGTGTGTGTGTGTGTGTGTGTGCCAGGAATACACGTTATACTGTCTCATGTAATGGAAGTTAGTTAGGGAAAATATTTATATCATGGCAGAGACTTAAAAAAGGAATTTAAGTATACGTTCAAAACTATTTCAAGTTGATTAGAAAGGAGGATTTTTTTTTATTTTAATTTCTGTTGCTTCTTACCAGTTTCTTATCTTTCCCCTCCCTTTCGTTCCTCTTTCCCCCTTCCCTCTCTCTTCTATTCCTCCTTCACCCTTTTCCCCCCTTCCATTCTTTCTACCACCATTTCCCCTTCCATTCCTCTTGCCCCCCTTCCGTCCCTTCCATTCCTCCTTCCACCCTTCCCCCTCCTATTCTTCTTGCTACCCTCCTCCCATATTTCTTGCCCCTTTTCCACCTCCTCTTACCTAATCTTCCTTCCCTCCTCCTCCTTCACGCTCCAGGCCTCTGTTTGTCCCCGACCAATTAATTCCATCTTTCTGGACTGTTCGTAACTTGACAATCGCGGAATTAGTTTCATTATACACCCAGAACCTCGTAGACCCCTTGGCTGGCCTTTCTCACTCCCACTTCACAGTCAGAGGCCACAGTTACCCCTCCAGTCAGCTCTCTTATCCCACAGTCAAAGGCCACAGTTACCCCTCCAGTCAGCTCTCTTATCCCACAGTCAAAGGCCACAGTTACCCCTCCAGTCAGCTCTCTTATCCCACAGTCAAAGGCCACAGTTACCCCTCCAGTCAGCTCTGTTATATAAGGCATCGAATCATATTTACTCCCACCTTTTGAGACCATTAAGCATCGTTACACCAGGTTAAAAGTGCCGCCAAGGAGTGTGTATAGTGAAGTGTAACAGGAAGAGTAACTAGTGAGGCTGCCTTGTGATACTGGCGACCTCTTGTGGCGGTATTTGATAACAAGTAACAGTTCTTCATTGTAATATAGGTTTGATTTATTGTGTTATTTTATACCCGTATGTATGTATGTATGTATGTATGTATGTATGTATGTATGCATGTATGTATGTATACTCGTGTGTTGATACAGCTTCAACTACAACACCACCATAGTTCCATGTTTGTATTTTTAATTACGGTGTGTGTGTGTGTGTGTGTGTGTGTGTGTTATTCTGTTCTTTAGCCTCGCGTTATCGGGTTACATGGCACAATATTCCTCGTTTATTGTGTGTGTGTGTGTGTGATTGTCATACCGCTGTTTTTATTGGTTACACTTCAACACTGTGAGTGATTTTCCGCCCGTGGATTGCTGCTGGTTAGTCTGTCTGTCTGTCTGTCTGTCTGTCTGTCTGTCTGTCTGTCTGTCTGTGAGGTGTATGAGTTGAGAGAGAAAAAACTTGTGTGTATGTCTGTGTCTGTGTGTATATATATTGATGTATGTATGTATGCGTATGTGTGTATGTGTGCGTCTGTGTGTGTGTGTCCGTTTATGTACCGTGACCAGATGTGTATGTATGTGTGTATAGAGTATAACTAAGTGACCTACAAGACGAGACGAGAAACGAGACGAGACGAGACGAGACGAAAGAAGAGTTGACTGTCCCATTGTAATCTAGGCTTTTGTATAGAGATCTTCACAGACTATTTATAAGGGCAGGTTGGGTCGTCTCATCTGAAAGGCCATTGTGGGATTGGCTGAGTTGGTGTGGGTAAGCCATAGTGGGGGGGAGGAGGAGGAGGGGGGGGTGTACACAATATACGGATCATATAACCTAACCTAACCTTGCCTTGCCTCACCTTACCTTGAAATACACTGTTATAAATATGTAGAACACTTTATATATATCTTTCTTAGTATTATTGTTATTATTATTATTATTATTATTATTATTATTATTATTATTATTATTATTATTATTATTATTATTATTATTATTTGTGTTATTATTTACATATACAACTTCAATTTATTGTTTAGTTTTTATTTACCTGTTATGTATTCATTCTTTTATTTTCGCAGATAAAACACCCCGCCAGGTGACCTATTAAAACACAAACAAAACCTCAGCGCTTTATTGCTCGTACTTACCACAGGAGGCGATGCTGTTGCCCATCTCTCCCCTCTATAAACACTTACCCTGATGCTGCTGACGTAAACAATTCTTAAAGGAGACGCGATTTTTTTGTGATTTTAATTGCAAGTTTGTGATTTTTTCGAAGCTTTTTTTTTGCCAGATGCGTGAAATGAGACGTGATTTTCTGGTGATTTTCCTGAGAATCTTGATAATTTCGTGATTTCTCTCTCTCTGTATGTGATTTAGTGGAGATTATGCTGCTAAACGGATCTTGAAGATGGAGAGTTTACTTCTGATTAATGAAATCAAGTCAGTGATTTCTAAGTGATTTACGCGTGACAATTACTCCCCAAGTGTATAATGGTGATTGGATTTACTTGTGACTTAAAAAAAAAAATTGACTTATTTTGTGACTTAAATGCAAAATGAAGAGGACATTTACTTGTGTTTCTATACACAAAAAAAGTCAAATTTCTTGATTCTTGATAAGGTTTGATTATTTTTAGTTTACATGACGTCACAGTAATGGTGGTGGGCCTCGTTGTATGTAACTTAACGATGTGTTTTAACTTTTGTTATTATTTTAAGTTAACGAAGAGGCATATTTACAAGATAATTCCTCTCACATTATGCTTTCAGATATATATAACGTAAGTACAGTGTATAATATTGTAGTGAATAACCCCCCCCCCCTCCTTAAGGTCTACTTTATAACCATTTCAATAGGCCTACTAGAATTTGTACTGCATTACTAACACTTAAGGCCTATGCAATTTCTACTTATATTAACCCTAAGTTGCTTTTAAATGGTAAGAGATGATGTATGTATGTTTATCTAACAATAAATAAAAGTATATTGGAGTTGTTGATAATGAATGAATTTTTTTAGGCCTAATAACCTAAATTACCTAATTAATAGATGACCAGGTGTACACAGGTAGCTTAATCCTGTTCTTAAGCTCACCTGTGTCTGTACACTTAAGAGGATTGTAAATGATTAAGTGGAACTATGTATGAAGGTTTAGATTCTGATTAAAGCTTGAACTCTGATTAAAGCTTGAACTCTGATTAAAGTTTGAACTCTGATTAAAGCTTGAACTCTGATTAAAGTTTGAACTCTGATTAAAGTTTGAACTCTGATTAAATCTTGAACTCTGATTAAAGCTTGAACTCTACTTAAGAATTGAACTCTATATCGTAACAGGAAGCTTAAACTAACCTAAAGCTTAAACTCTACCTAAAGCTTGAACTAACATAAAGCTTTATTTTTGTTTGTGTACCGTTACCTTAAATACCATCTTAATTAACAATATAATCAAGGTGTTTAGTGTGTGTCATTTGTGGGAGTCATTGTACACACACACACACACACACACACAGAAACACGGACAAAATTTCTCGGGAATCAGAATTTATTTTGTCTGCCTCAGCGATCAAAAAGTCCCCGTCATTTAGGGTAGAAAAAAGAAGAAGATATATTCTGTCTCCTGTTCCATAGACTACCATAGTTAACTAATATTTAAAAACAGTTGAACCAAATATAGGAAAGAGAATTTACTTGCTGGGAACATAATAATAATAATACTCTTAGATTGGATTACACCTATAAAAAAAAACGTATATATGCACAGAGTAATGGAGGTGGTCTTGTGGCATATATATGAAGTGATATGTACTGTAACTAAAATCTAACCTAACCTAACCAAACCATAACCTAACCAAACCATAACCATAACCTAACCGTAACCTACCCTAACCATAACCTAACCTAACCTAACCAAACCATAACCATAACCTAACCTAACCTAGCCTAACCATAACCTAACCTAACCTAACCTAACCTAACCTAACCATAACCTAACCTAACCTAACCTAATCCCCCAAAAACATAGCAGTGGGATTTCTCTGTTATGTTGAGGGATTAGGGACGTCAGTCAGCCAACAAGATCTCCTCCTCCCCTTCACTCCCCCGTGCCATACACTCCACACACCCTGAGTTAGTGCACCTCTAGGTATCGTTAAAGTCGTGTTACATTATTGCTGGCATCCCACACGATACCAAACGAGCGGCAGAGGGGTGACCATTACCTTACCAGAGACACTCTCCCTTACTCCTCTTTGTCACTCCCTCCCACTCTGCTCTCAGTCACTCCCTCCACTACTCCGCTTCCCTCTCTCTCTCTGTTCCTCCCTCCACTTCTCTCTCTCTCTCTGTTCCTCCCCTCCCCTCCTTAATACTCTTATTTATCCGTCTATCCGCTTATTTCCTCCTCCTCTTCCTTCTCAGTCATTTCCCTACTTATTCTTCACTCACATATCGATCCTACTCCCCACCCCACACCACCCTCACCCCACCCCACATACCCCCACCCCACCCACACACCTCACCCCACCCCCCTCACCCCACCCCACACACTCCTCACCCCACCCCACACACCCTCACCCCACCCCACACACCCTTCAACCCACCCCACCCCTCACCCCACACACCCCTCACCTCCCTTCTCCCCACCTTCCCCCCGTCTCACCCCCCTCTTTCACCCCAGCTCCCGTACACAAACAGAAAGGCCACCATTCAGTACAGTACTCTCAGGACGCGCCATACACAACATCTGACCACCTGATGTCCCTCTCTTTCAGGCCTGTCCTCTACCCCTGTGTGACGAGCTGAGAAATAATATATGTTGCCAATTGAAGGAAATATACTTTACCTTTTTTTCTTCCTCTCTTCTTTTTCCTCATCCTCATCCTTCTTCTTCTTCTTCTTCTTCTTTTTTTTCTTTACTTCTTTTTTCGTTTTTTTCGTAGTAGTAGTAGTAGTAGTAGTAGTAGTGGTAGTGGTAGTAGTAGTACCAACTCTTCCAATTTCTCTTTCCTCTTCCACCCTCCCCTATTCCTACTCCTCCTCCACTTCCTCCTTTTATGTTTTCCTTCACTTTCCTTCTTTATCCTCCATCCCATCACTTCTTTTTTTCCTTCCCTCTCATCCACTGTTACCCATCCACCTTCCCTCCCCCTTCCTTTGTCGTTGTCTCTATGGCAGGTAATAAAACCCGTCCCTCAACACGAGCACCAAAAGAAGTAGGAATCTGGTGAGAGAAGAGAGAGAGTGAGAGAGTGAGAGAGTGAGAGAGAGAGTGAGAGAGAGAGAGAGAGAGTGAGAGAGTGAGAGAGAGTGAGAGAAAGAGAGCTCACTGTGGGTTCCGTGATGCTGATGGTGGCAGTAGTAGGTTTAGGTTAGGCGAGGTTCGATATGACTGGTGCTTCACATAGATTGGTCTAGTCAGTGTTTGGTAGCGAGAGTCACACCCTTCTCACATGTGTCCGGACTAAGCGGGATTCGAACCCATGACATATTGATGAAAGATACAGACTTTGCAGAAATAGTATCAAGGTATAAAATGGCAAAGTTGTGTGGTATTTTTAGCAAAGTCTTACAGTAAATGATGTAGTTAAGTTGATTTGAGTTTCTTGTTTACGATTTTCGCGGCTTTTATTAGTGCCGTTAAATCACCCCTTTTACGACCAGACCAACATTAATTAACGTCAATCTGTACCAAAACTCGTTGGGAAATTTTTAAATAAGACGGAAAAAAATAAATCACCTGGAAAATGTGTATCCCCAGTACGATACACCTGAAGATTAACCACATTAATCTGCCCTAACTTAACCTAATTGTATTTAAACTCACGTACTGTAGTAATTGAGCCTCTTTTATATTATTATTATTATTATTATTATTATTATTATTATTATTATTATTATTATTATTATTATTAATTATATATTATTTATTTATTTATTTATTTATTTATTTATTTATTTATTTATTTATCTATTTCTCATTTCACCTTTCATTCGTGTTGCAGCAGTCGGTCTGTTCAATGCCCAGTGTTAGTACAGGATACGGTATTAAGACACACGTATTATTTATTATGTTAAAGTGTGTTTGCATTGATAACGGTTGAGTCTACCCCGAAGCGTGCTCTATGATAAGCCTTGCGGTAATTAGTGGTCGTAATGACGTTTGGAAGATTTTAATGACATTTTTCTCAATGATGATCCCTGTACTTGTTAATTAATGGTTTATGGGGTGATTGGTCGGCGTTTAAGTGTTCTTTTGGATGCAAATTTTAAAGTGTGAGAGAAGAGTCATATTTATAAGCCTCCCTCCTCATCACAGAGAACGGTGGAGGGAAAACTAAAGAAATTGGCTTAGTTAGAAATGCTATTCCCATCGTGCAAAAAAATAACTGTCTATTACCTAACAAAGTGACAGCATTTAAAGGCTGTGACCCCCTCCCTCTCTCTCTCTTTCCCTCTTTCCCCCTCTCTCTTCCCCCTTCCCTCCCTCTCCCTTCCCCCTTCCCTCCCTCTCCCTTCCCCCTCCGTAACGTTTAAGTGTTTATCAATCCCTGTGGCGTCATCTTTCCCCTCCCACCCTCCACACATATGTAAACACGACCAAAATGTTACTCGGTTTTTTCCCCTCCTCTCAAGTATTTACCAGTTATGTAAGTGCCAAGAAGAGCAGGAATAAGTGCCAAAAAAGACCAGGAATAAGTGCCACGAACCAAAGGAACTGATACAAATTCCAGGGAAATGAATGTGGAGGCCAAAGTGGGAATTCTAAAGTGGGGATAAATAAAAACGAATATTTAATGTAGTAACTGGATAAACTAACACAGGGTTGGATGGTGTATATGAAGGAGCAATGCGAAGACATCCTCGAGGAGAAGAAGAAGATGAAGAAGAAGAAGATGAAGAAGAAGAAGAAGAAGAAGATCAGTTTAAGGTACCACTACACTGTACCAAGACCCAGTAGCGTATTTCCCTGTCATGAGGGGAAACACGTGAAACAGGACTTATGAAGAGGAATTTTTTTGAGGGGGGATTACGTTCTTTTGAAGAGGGGGAAAAAAAGAAGTCTTGTAGGAAAAAACAGGTTAGGTATTATGAAAGGTAACAAAGACTTGCCTGTCCGCCAAAAAGCCAACGCAAGCACAGCCTCCAGGATTAAAATAAGAAGATTTTTTTTTAGGGGGTGGGGAGAGGGGACGTTCCTAGATGACTTTACTTTTTAGTTTTGTTTTGAGGTATTGTGTTGTGTGACCCCCTGCAGGTGTGTGTGTGTGTATGTGTGTGTGTGTGTGTGTGTATGTGTGTGTGTGAGTGTGTGTGTGTGTCTTGCTAAAAGGGGGGGGGCTCATTTTCCTGCATATGCGTTTGGACATTATGGCGTGTGTCTGTCTTCCTGCCCCCTGCCCCTCCCCTCCCCCCCTCCCCTCCCCTCCCTTGACAGTGGTATAACCTTCTCACTGTTGCGTCACGTACCCCACTCCCTGTCCTCCCCCATCCCCACTCCCCACTCCCTGTTCTCCACCATCCCCTCTCCTCACCCCTCTCGACAGGACAGAGGGCCGTGCAGAACAAGCTGGACTGGGGATTTACTTCCTTACCGGGGGAATATAATATAACATTAACTTGATCCTGAAACCATTGTTCACCTCTGTCAATGGGGCTGGATGGCTCACTTGTTGGGGATGTTATGTAAATTCTAAGTATCGGGAGTCAGTAAATTGTGTTGATCGTAATTTTTTTTTTTTTTTTTACGATAGAAGAGACGAGACACGAGAAGATAGAGATGAAGACCACAGTTAAAGGTCGAACACTATGACGAGACCAGTAACACTATGAGGAGACCAGTAACACTATGACGAGACCAGTAACACTATGTCGAGACCAGTAACACTATGACGAGACCAGTAACACTATGACGACACTAGCACCTCCTCCACAGTAAAAGAGCTCCTCCTGCACACACACACACACATTATTATTATTATCTACTCTTTCACTCTGGCGTCGTTAATGGCGGGTTATTAGTAGTTATAAGCAGCTGTGACTGTAAGAAAGAACTCAGGGAAACACAAGAGCAATATACCAGCGTCTTCATATGTTAGCTGCAATTTTACGGCTCAAGTTTTTCTCAATAATTCACTAAATTGAATCATTACCCACGCGGGATTAAGTTGTAGCAGCCCCCACCACCCCACCCACCACCCCCTACTTTCCTACCCTCCACACCTCCACCCCTCCCCAGCCCCACCCCGACCCCGTCCAACCCCCACCCTGTGATCTGTGTCTTGGAAGGAGGGTTGTGGTTCCTATATTTGCTTTCCAGGTTCATGATTTTTTTATTTTTTAGGTTGAGTCTTGTAGTGCCTGAAATACTTAGCTTTGATAATTATGTAAGTGTTGTTATTATTATTATTAGGAGTAGTAGTAGTAGTAATGATAATAATAGAAATAATATAGTTATACCATAAATCATCACCATTATCATCATCATCATCATCATCATCATCACCACCATCATCACCACCATCACCACACACTATAGTACATGTTAGTGCCACATACCAATAGGCCCTACACACACACACACACACACACACACACGCACACTATAACAGCACTTGACCACTCCTAGACATGTTATTCCCTCTCCCTCCTGACTCTCGGTGGCACTATTTAAAGGTCATCTTGGGGGTCAACCTTGAAGTATGAATGCAGACTCGTGTTTCTAGACGTAGTGGAAGTGTCATAGGTTATCCTCAACACCAGACAGGGGGTAAGCAAACATTAGGAAGTGCACTTACAAAAAAAAAAGAATTCCTCTGTTAATCGTGTTTCCTTAGTGCTGTATATGAGAATAGGTCGTGTGTCTGTCTGTCTGTCTGTCTCTCTCTGTCTCTCTCTCTCTCTCTGTTGTTTTGGCTCTCCTCTTCCTTTTTTCCTGTCACATAAACCGTTTCTGTGTGTGTATGTCAACCCCTCACACCATCTACGCCCCTTCCTCCCCTCCCAGTTCCCCCCCTCCCCCCCCCCACCTCCCCCAACCCTCCTTTTAATGTTTCACAGTTTTCCCGCTTAAAGACGATCCAGCTGGAGCAGCAGGATGGCCATCCTCTTTGCTCATTGGTCCCAACGACGGCAGCTCAGAATTATAGTTTTCTGTGGATTTACCAGACAAAATGCAGGGAAGTGACTTTATGCTCTCTCTCTCTCTCTCTCTCTCTCTCTCTCTCTCTCTCCTACTCTCTCTCTCTCTCTCTCTCTCTGGTACTTTTTCTCTTCCATGTCTTCTCCTCACTCCACCTCCAATCTCCATCCCCCCTTCTTTTCTCTCCTTTCCCTACCCCTCCACTCCACTCCCATTCCCTCTCGTCCCCTCCCTCTTCCCCCCACTCCACTCCAGAAAAAAAAACCTCAAACCAGATCTCTTAACATATCCAAGTTATCTGTGTCGTAGCAACATCCACAATGACATCCACCTTCAATTGTGGGTTGTTGGATTCATTGGTTTTGTTCGGGTCTATGCTATCGTGTTGGATCTTTCTTGGAAATCGAATGAAAAGGTGAATATTATACACAAGTTCATGGTGTGTTAACTGTGGGCTGCTTAGGGACGGGACCTACAGCCCACCTATTGTTAGTTTGTTTTATTTATTTTATTTATTTTTTAAATAAATTGTTCCCTTGTTTCAGCGGTGACCCAGCGTGACCTGAGCCGGGCGCCGAGTCGGGAGAGTGCTGGAGGGGGAGGGGGGGAGGTGGGGTCGCTACTCCTCAGCCCTTACTACTCCCCCTCCCCCCACCAGCTGAGTCCTCGCACCGAGCTACGTCGTGACCAAGCAATCGATAGGTCCCCCTCCCCGCTACTCAGGTAAGACTACAAGACTCATCAAAGACTCCAACCTCAGTAAAAAATATATATTGGTAAAGTTACTTATGAGACACCCTGTATTTGTGAGATATAACGTGACCTGGACCTTTCTCGCGGGTGATTATATTCGGGTTGTGACAATTGGTTTCATTAAGGTAACTGGGCAGTGGTGCAGCAGTTCCCCGGAGGTCCTCGTGGTGATCAAGAGTTTCTGTGTAAGAGAATTATTTACCAATTAAATTCCTTGGTATTTTTGTTGTTGTAAAGTGTTGGAGGCGAGGCTGGTGTTGAGTGGACTGTTCTTGGTTTATTGTATTCTTACTGACGTCTCTGCCTTCATCTTTGCTTTCAATTTATCTTCTCATTCTTAGTCTTTAGTCTTTCTCCTTTTCTTAATTTCTTCTCATTTTCTTCCTCCTTCTTCTACCTGACTTTAGATGGTGAAGGAAAAGTCGAGTGTTTTATTGTCATATAACACGCGCGTATGCACACACACACACACACACACACACACACACACACGAGATTGTCTTTTTTTTATTGGTAATTTCTCCCTTTTTTCACACTTCTCTGTTCTTTCTGTGTTCCTCCCCTCATTTACTGGGTCTTCCCCACAGGGTGGCGTGGAGGGACTCAGGTCGGGGGTCCAACTCGTCAGTGAGTGACTCTCCCAACCACAGCCGAGAAAGCCGGGAAGACGGGGAGGTTGACGGCAGCGCCCCGGGGACGCCCGGCACCGGGGGCATCACCGACCACCACTCCACCTCTGCCATCGTCACGCCCACCCCCGCCACACCTCGAAGCCCACACCCGTCGCCCCTGCCCGTTAACAGAAGCAGCAGTAGCAGTAGCGGCAGCACCAACATGGGGGGCGTAGGCGGGTCCTCGCCCACCGTCAATGGGTTCCGCTCCAGACGGGAGTCTGAGGCCTCCAAGAGTAGCGACGACCGACGGCACCCTAGACTAGCCAGGAACACTGGTGACTCACGCGACTCTAGGTGAGTCACCACACACTTATCCTACATGGTAAAGATGTTACACTTCACCCCCGTTGACATTCTTTACACCTCTGGACACACAGACACACCTGTTGTCACACTCACCTCCGACACACATTAACTTTAATGACTCATTCTTGACTTGTGTTGTCCCATTCCACCTTCTTCTGACACCCTCATCCTGATCTTAGTTGACATACAATTAAGTTTTACTGTCACTCTCCTCCTAACGCTGCCCCCTGCCTCTCTCTCCCACCAGAGGTTCTCGGGACTCACGCGACTCGCTAATATCACGAGAGTCGTCGACACGGGACGAAGTGACTACCAGCAGCAGTGTTGACGACGTGTTCACCGAGGAGCGCACCGCCCCACACTCCTCCCCCAACACCAAGGACTCCAGCTCTCATGGTGTGAAGTGTTGGATAAAATAATGTGTCCTGTAGGCGTATCCTATTACCCTGCCTACAGCTTATATCGCTTGTTTAAGTGTCTGTTGTTAGCCTCGTTGAAGAATTAATAACCTACGTGTATTATGGACTCACTGCAATGAACTTCCGTCACTTATTGTCCCTCTGAGTCGAAATGATTTACGAGTAATACCTAAAACTCAGCTTATTGTCATAACAATTTCACTAATGAGTCACCAGGTGTTAACAGGTGGTGTGTCTCCCTACAGGTACGGCAGAGATGGGCACCGTCGAGTTTTCCCTCCTGTATGACTCCCACAACCAGGCGCTCCACTGCACCGTGCACGGGGCCAGGGTAAGTCACCCACACTCACTGCAGAGGGTTGGGTTTTAGGTGTCTCCTTTCCTTTCCTTCAAGCTCTACCCCCTTATCTATAATTACCACGATAATCCACGTCCCTGTACCATATTATTTGTCAGTCGTAGCCAGCGTTGACCACCTCGCAGCAACAACCAGACAAGCGGCAGGATCCCTTGGTAAACACTTGGCGGAGTTTGTGTGGAGCTTTCGCCGCGTTTGCCGTCGAGTTGGTCTCTGGTACAAATATTCACGAGGAAAGAGGAAGGTGGTTTATTTACGTGCGTTGCTTTGAAAAAAAAAGATACTAAAACACCTCCACTCCTAAAAATATCCCCTTTAAGAGCTCGTCAGACGTAAATTCTAATCTCAAAACCTGATTCTTTAGGGCGAGTTCACATGAGGTGTATTACTACGCGCCAAATTTGACCTCATAACAACTAGAGCCTTTACACACGTCATGAATTTTCTGAGAAGAGATAAATATAATAGTCATATGATCCAAAACTTGCTTGTGATAGATTATATTGGGAAGGAAAGACAAAATTTCTTACACAAAACTGAACGGCACCTCTGAGTGTATGAGTAGGTATCCAATGTCAACAGCCGCTAGTAAATATTAGTACTAGCTACCTTACCCCCCCCTCAACTAGCATACTAATAACACATCTCGTGATAATAATATATATCTTGGAGATTGTTTCTGGCGCTCTCCCATCATCAAAATTCCTTCACCGTGAAAATTTAAAAATGACAAGGACGGTAAGAATTGGTCATTTATTTTATTAAGCCGCCTTGAGACATCTTCCTCACGCTCCAAGAAATCTTTTTACTCAGGTCTGGTGCAGCAGATTTGGGCCCCGACTTAAACACAGCCCTCCCCCTCCCCCTCCCCCCCCCCCCCCCCCAAAAAAACCCGCCCATAATAACAATGTTTCATGGTAAGTTTTGGTACCACGAATTAGACTTTTTTTCCCCACCACTGTTGCTAAACTTGTTATATTACTAGTGTGTTTTTGCTAGTTTAGGTATTATCTAGTGTGTTGCTGTGTTCCTAGATTTGTTGTTACTAGTTTATTGATAGTTTAGGTTAGGTTAGTTAATGAGTTTGTTAATTTATTCAATACGTCTGTACCTGCCTGATTATAGGTGTTAGTTGCTACGCGGTCACTTGATTGTAGTGGGTGATTGTGCCTAGTGAATGGTTGAGGATAGTGGTTGATGCTACGATACTTATTGGATGGTGGTGGAGGGTGTAGGTGGGTGGTGTTGGAGGGTGTTGGAGGGTGTAAGTGGGTGGTGATGGAGGGTGTAGGTAAGTGATATTAAAGAGTGTTGAAGGGTGTAGGTGGGTGTTGTTGGAGGGTGTTGTTGGAGGGTGTAGGCGCTGGATGATGGACAGGTCAGGACAGGACACACAACACATGTAACGGATTCCACCACACACACACATACAGATCAGACCATGAGGAAGGGAGAGAGAGAGAGAGAGACAGTCATGCAGATGTTGTATAGAGAACCGATACTTGTCTGGACACCTGCTGGGTACACCTCTCATCTCCTCTACACACACACACACACACACACACACGCAGATACACATACTCATAAGCATATACACACAAACCTCTCTCTCTCTCTCTCTCTCTCTCTCTCTCTCTCTCTCTCTCTGTTCATTAATCACTCTTACATCAAATATTTCTTTCTACTCCTCTTTTTTTTTATTATGTTTCCTTTCATTCGCTCCTCAAGCATTCTTTTTATCTCCTCTTCCTCCTCCTCCTTTGTTCCATCATCCATCAGTTATCGTCTTCTCTGTTTCTCTCTCGTTTATCTCCCTTTCTCCCTCCTACTCATACAGGACATCAACCTTCATTCCTTCTTTCCCCACCATCTCCTCCACGTGTGTGTGTGTGTGTGTGTGTGTGTGTGTGTGTGTGTGTGTGTGTGTGTGTGTGTGCTGATCCCATGGTGCTTAGTGTCTTATATTTTAATCTCTTGTTTAGCGCCAGACACTCGAGGAAAGACAGACATTCCCGACTTGTAACCTGTTAACCACTGTCTTTATACTTACACTGCCTCGGTCTGTCTGCCTGTCTATCCGTAACATCATAATACTGCGTAATGCTAATGTTTTTATTTTTCCACAGAACCTGAAGCCAGCAGACAGCGGCAGCAGTAAGCAGGCCGACCCATACGTCAAACTTCACCTCCTACCTGGCGCCAGCAAGGTAAGTACCCCTCCCGAAGTGGCACTCTTGAGGCACTGACCCGAGGCACTTAATTATGACCAAGTAAAGGTTATTATACAGTATTGGTAGTCAAATGAATGTCTATATTTTTGGATTTATTTTAGTCCGTCAGTTTTTTCACTTCTTTAGTTGGAAAATATATATATATATTTTTTTACCAACGTTAAAAATTAAGTAAATTGTATTATATAACATTAGTTAACAGAGGAATTTATGTCAATCTTTTTTGGTGAAATTTAATAATAATAATAATAATAATAATAATAATGTAATACTAAAAACATTACTTAACCTCTCACATGTTTTCACGGTTCATACATCTGGCAGTCCAACAAGTTACGAACGCGCACGATACCCAAGACGATTAACCCAGACTTCAACGAGACGCTCACATACTATGGCATCTCTGACCAGGATATGGCGCGGAAAACTCTACGCCTCAATATCCTTGGTAAGACACATGGCTAATCAAAAAAGCATATTTTAACCACTGTTTATTATACATACAATAGAGTACATACAGTTTTAAAGATAATCTCAAGAACGTGTATCTGTTGACTGTTTTCCTTGCCTGTTGATAGTAATTTCTTGTCACAGATGAGGATCGTTTTGGCTGTGACTTCTTGGGTGAGGCTCGTGTTGCTCTTAAAAAGGTTCGCCCACATGAAACTAAACGAATTAGGGTCAGTTTAGATAAGCGAGCCAACGTGAGTATTCTAGATTATGTTTGTATTCAGTATGTCTTATCGTGTAGTGAATCTTTTAAATACATGCATTATACCTATGTTAGCTTCTATATAAAGTTCATCTTATCTTTATAATGACTAAATTAAACTGTCATGGGTAATAAATATTTTCAGCTTTTGGAGGACGAGGTGAAGGGAGAAGCAGAGAGAGGAAAGGTGCTACTCAGTCTGAAATACGCCACACAGAGGAACGCTCTTATTGTCGGCATCGTCCGCTGTGCCCATCTCCCTTCCATGGACTCCAATGGCTTCTCTGATCCCTACGTTAAAGTGTATGTTCGCCCCCGTCTTTCGTCTTGTATCTTACGTTGTATGTGTAACCTAAAGTTGCCATATTATAAGTTTCACTCTTGACTGGCTATGTTATGTTCACTGTGAAAAAAGAATTCTAAAAGCTTATGAACATTCAACATTCAGTAATTCCTTAAAATATGTTCCTCTGTCCATTATAATTCCTTGTGTTTATTCCTTATTGGTGTGGTGGGGAGGTCTTAAGTGTTTGTAACCAGACATAATGTTTATCTATTCCCTTAATTAAACTAATTACCATACTGTAAATTATTTTATTTGTAAATGTTCTCTGTAGTTTTAGCATATATTTACTACTACTACTACTACTACTATTACTACTACTACGACGACGACTTGATTTTATTACAGGCAACTGAAACCAGACCCGACACACAAGAAATACCGTACCGCAATAAAATGGAAAAATCTCAATCCAGAATTTAATGAAGAGTTTGTGTTTGAGGTCCGCAGGAATGAACTGCCGAAGAAACTTTTAGATATTCGCGTTTATGACAAAGATGTTGGACGTAGTGACGATTTTATTGGTAAGTGGCTAGATTATCAGTATTTATTATTGTTTTGGTAGGTCTCCAATTTTATCCCGTTCCATATTATAAAAAGGTAAATGCCACGTACAGATATTTTATGTACTAAGTTGGTTTTATAGAGAGTACGTGTGTTAGTAAGAATTTTTTTGTGTTTCCAGGTGGTTTGCAGTTATCGCAGGACAGCAAAGGCTCTGAGCTGCGTCACTGGTACGACGCTCTGCAGTACCCTGACCGTCGACATGACCGCTGGCACCAACTCAACAGCAAGTAAGGTGGTGGCTGGCGAACAAGACTGAAGCAGCAATGACAAACATAAATAAAACAACAGTTAACGGCGAAAAACAACGTTAGAACAGCAATGACACTAACAGTTCTTAGGTTGAAATTAATGAAGAACGAAACATTGAAAATTATTATGAAACTAGATCAAGTAGGGAAGAATGAAAACAGCGATTAATTTTTTGATATTAAGTGACTTATAAAACAAGAATAAGCAATAAACACTGAAATAAAGAGAGGGTAAATAAAGGAAAACTATGGTAATGCAAGTAATAAACAGAAAAGTGGAGGCGGAGCACAGCCGTTGACGTGATCAGCTGAGGTTTACACTGTACAGTAGAGGGGAGGGAGGGGGGCTGATGGTGCTCTATAGTTTATTATTATTATGAAATGACTACACAAACATTTGAGAATAAGAAAGGAAAACAACTCGGTGATCACAAGGGAGAATAAATAAATCACAAATCACCATAAATTACCGGTAGTGTTGGAACAATTTATTTATAGGCTACAGATATATATTATAATTTATAGCAAGAATTATAATAAACTGAGGACCAGGAAGCATTTAATAGTATTTAATGTATAGAATATGGAGGCTTGAGGTGACACATCATACACAGGAATATATTTACCTTTTCATTGATACTTTTTAATAGTATAATGTACAGCTGGAGACGGACCAAAGCATAACGTTGTTGGATAAGGTCATACTCAGCAGAATTTACCCATAATGGAATGAGTGTAATACTGTACTTGAGTAACAACTTCCGTTATCATGTAATGTATCTTTTATGTGTTACTCATTATATCATGTGAAGACTAGTGTATGTATACGTCACATTCATTCCTCTCCTCTTAATTTTTTGTTGAAGTGAATAAGTTTTAATACAACCTGTTAGTTAATTAAGCGACCTTGGGGTTTTATGAATGTGGTCACTGTAATAATTAGCGTATCAATTACTACTAGTTATACTGAAATATACCCAAAACACAGAAAACTTAAGGAAATCGAATGATGATACCAATTTGAATCTTTATCTGGTATAAATATGTGACCTAACCATTGTAAACGGGTTGTCTCTTGAGATTATAATGTAAGTACTCCAAAAAAATTTAACCCAAATGACTTGACTCTTACCTTCATATTTTATTGTTTCTCGTGATGTTGGTAATGATAGCTTGTAAAATAAAACAATAACAATAGAATTAAATGGTTACCTGAAACACTAATTACGACACAAGTTTTACAAAAAAGTTCGTTTCAGGTGAGCAAAGGTGACATGATATATTTTGTTCCTGTATATGTGTAAGCAAGATGTTAATTGTGTATCTGTAGGCCTAAAAAAAATCTCAGGCCCATAGACACAATAACCATTCAAACATCATATACACATAAAGATTCCAATAAAAACAATACCTTATCATCTTTGAACCCCTGAGGAAACGAATATTATTTCAGTATATTTATATTTTTTTTATTATTACTGTAGGTGTAAAATTCGGTTTTAAAAATAGATCATATATATTTTGTATATTTCACATGATATTAAGAAGATATTAGTTTGATGTGAATGAGTTGGCTGAAGAGGTGATTCTAAGCTGATCCACAGGAGAAAGATATCTGGTCAAGCTTATACAGTATTGGAACGTTCGGAGGCTCTGGTCTTATTTTGAATTATTTTTGTATAAAGTGTGACAGAGCTTCATGGAAGAATTGCCTTATGGTATTATAGAATTAATTTATTATTATCATCAGCTGTTGGATGATATGGTACAAACTTTAGTGGACATTGTCAGTTTTTACAAGACAATTTAAGACACTGTATCTGCTGCCCCCCCCCTTTTTGGAAGACTGTTAAATATATTTTGAATGACTTTTTTTAATAATATTTTATAGATTTAACATTCAATGGATCATTCTACATGAGTTGTATTTACACATGACCACATCTACTGTAATTCTGCATTTCCAATCAATCACACACATTCTGGTAATCACAGTTAGACAGATACACATAAGCACAATCAGATCTCGTGAAATTTATGGACATTAGTATTATGAATATGTTTACCAAAGCATATATCTGCCTCATGTCTTTAACAGATTTATATATTTAATACAATGTGTCAGGCTATGGTATAATTTCATCCCAGTCAGTATGATTATAGAACATCTTTACGGTGATTATGGAAATTATATCACACTTTTTCTGAGCATCATTAGGTAAGGGATAATAATTATAATGTCAACAGTGGATAATGAATGGTGCAGTGCATTTAGAAAACATTTGAAGTACCATGAAAAGCATTATAGATTTCTTGAGATAGATTTTCTCTATATAATGACTTGGTGAAGAGAGTTCCGAGTCCCCCCTCCCCCTTTTCCTCTCCTCCTTTAAACACTTCTTCATTACTGTTGTGGGATATGAACTGTGCTAAACTAAGAGCATGTGTCTCTTAGAGTGTTAAAGATGTTGGTCTGTTTAGTTAAGGGTGAAATATCCCACTAGTGATAAAATTCAACTTATCTACCGTAGCTTAATAGGTCTTGCTAGTCCAAATTTGTGTTCAGAGATGGACGTTTGCCAAATTGTGCTTGACTGGCTAGTGAGAAGGATCAGCCCCGTCCTTCTCTCAGTGGCCAGTCAGTCATAAGAGCCTGTGAGACTCCTTCTGCTGACTGTAGATATTTAGCTTAGTAACACCTGAAAAAAAAATATATATATTACCTGTAAAGTCTCTGTGAGTCTGCGGGTGACTGGATGAATATATTGACAGATGTTTATAGTTCCCCCCTAAAAATGTTTATACAAGTATATATGTTTAACCCAAGTGTTTTCAACCCACGAGTAATGTTCCAACAAAGTTTCTCTTCAACTGGTGTATATACTGTGCTGTTGTCACTGTGTGTGTCTTTGTAAACTGACTCTCGAATCAAATGAATACTGCATCCTTCAGTCAGTGTATAGTAGTTGGGTGGTGTTCTTCAGAAACAACAACAAAAATAAATACTGATTGGCCAGTGAACAAGCATTTCTGAAAGAGCTTTTCTTTCTGAAGATGGCCGTCAAAAGTTCTGAAAGCTTGTAGGCCAGAAAGTATAAATTCATATATGTCCATAATCTGTGTATTTCCATTTGATATGCAGATATGCTGAGCCTTAGTGAAGCTTTATTCAAGGTAGAGATTATCTTGACCACAGGCCTGTGTCATTCATAATGTATTACGTATAGTGTATTATGTATTGTGTGTGTATTTTCCTTGCCTCTTCAGTGCCTCCTAATCCGTATATGTCAGGGTTCATATTAATGAGTTTTATTAGGTCAAGGTTCACTGCCGAAAAAGGTCATCTGGTTCTGTATTAAGTTAACACATCTACCCTCTCTAATTCTTCTCTCCGTCGACTACTTACGAATCATAAACTATTTGAAGTTTTGAAATATATATTAAAAATTTTGATCAAGAGCAAAATTTATATTCGTGTTAGTAAAATATTCAAAACACCAGCCATTTCATCACACTAATTAATAACCTCGTACAGGTACCACTGTGATGGCGCCACTCCTCCTCTGAGCCCTGAGTAACACGAGAAGATTTGACCTTTTTTAGCCGTGATCCGCTGAATGATGTGGTGATGGCAAAACGTTTTCCTTCAACTTGAATGATGCCCAACTGTCAGGAGATAGGGAGTAAGAACCCTTGACCTTAATGTGTCATAATGCCTTACAAATGGGGGAAAAGATATTCTCTAGACCATAAGATACTTGTACAGGGCTATTCTATATAAATATACATGTATGTATATCTAATATACATACCTTAGAGTCTTGCATAAGCGTCCCATTTGAAAGTGAAGAAATATATATATAAATATACAGTATATATAATATATATAGTATATACATAGAGATATAATGTTGATTCTCATTCCTCCAGTGTTCTCTACTAGATATTACAAGTGTATGATCTGTGCAAAGACTGTACATTAACTCGTATAATGTGTGGGAGGTAAGGGGCGCGTGTGTGTGTGTGGTCACTCTTGCCTCCTGAATGAGCTATGGGCAAAATTCACTCCTCTGTATTTTGTTCTTGTGAAAAGCTTTCGAAAAAAAATCCCCGATATGAAAGGTTAAAAAAAAGTAATATAGTTTCCTTCACATCCTTACTCTCAGGTGTCCGGTATAGAGAACCTTTCGTTTTAGCAGAAGGCGACATGATATAAAAAAATAATTAATCCAAGTTTTCTTTTGAGACTACCGTGGCTTGTGACCATTTTCTATGGAGCGTATGTGTTGCTGTCAGGCAGACTCGTTTTCTTTCACCTGGGTGGATAACTAGAGAAGAATTTACAGTAATATATTAGGAAAGAAAAGACATGTATAAGAAATGGTTTGAAATTTTTGTATGCTTGTAATGTCATATACAGCATAGAGATATTTTAGTGTCCTTAGTTACATTTTTCATTGTTATATTACTCATGATTCATTGAAAACTACCTGTACGATTCCACAGTATATTTGTGTTGAATGATTTGTGATCTTCCAGTAATTACTGCCTTTACTGTGTTCGTGAATTGTCAACACACAGTAAAATCACAGAAGAGGTCAAATCAGGGGTTAAAGGTAGGCACAATACTGTTTTGAAACCTTTGGGTCTAGGCCTATGCGTGTTAAACGAACATTTATAATACAATTTGTCTATGGGCCTAAAATTCATTGTCATAATAACTTCGAACAAATTAATTTTATTTAAATCCAGAGGTTCAAAGTTGGAATTACACTGAATTTTAGGCCCAAAGTCACAATATAAAATTTTCATCTACACTTATCAACAAACTAGATCCCCAAAACAAAAATTGCGCTGTGAACTCTTGATTTATCCTCTTAATTAAATAATGTCATTGGTAATACGTGAATTGTTTAATATGTGCAAATATTTAGTACATTTTTCTTCTGTTTATTTAACCCCTATATTTACTTATAAAAAAATAACCACATTTACCAGGAGACTGATATATATATATATATATATATATATATATATATAAATATAATCTACCAGCTCAGCCTCAAACAATATAATCGGTAGTTTAAATCACGCGCATGCGGTAAATATGTAAATCTGTTAAAATATTCTTTCTTTTAACATATCAGAAGTAGAGGTTTCATATCACAAGACTCACGATAACGTCAAACAGCGAAATTTATGAGAAATAGAAAGGCTCTTGCACACTTTAAATGCCACTTAAATACTTAATTAGTTTATTCAGTTAGATCGTGTTTTTTTTACTAGGCTGTTGGGTACTGTTGATTAAAATTGCAAAAACACCATAACATTATCTGAATTGTATCTTATGTTTTATGTTAAGATATCTATTTTCAGTGACAATAGTGCCATAGCATATAGTACTGAGATCCCGCGTCGTCACCAGCCAGAGTTAGTGTTTGAGTCAGTGTTACCAGGCATCGTTGAGCATCGCACCTTTCAGCAAGTAAATTATTTAACTCATATATGTGTGGTTATTTTTGGGAGTAATCTCGTTCAGTTGTATAGCAGTGGGCGATACAGTATAGACGGAGTTATATCATTATTCAAAACCCAGAATGAACAAACGAAACTTAAATAAGATAACTGGCTTAGGGTATTTCGGTGGGACATAGCGGTGATTATAAGAGTATACACACATCTCCCTATTATACTGCACTCACTGCTTACATTTTTATTAACGTTTTATTACACATTGATTTCCTGATTTCCATAAGTTAAGTCAATCAGAACGTGACATCAGAAGCAACTAATCAATAGCATAACAGTTGGATATAAAACGGTGATATTTTAAAACACCATAGATCATAAAATCGATTGAGAATGTGAGAGATGAGACGAGGAAATGTTTATTGATCTCCGGTGAAATATGTAAACAAATAAATATGTAAAAGGCAAAGCGGTATATTTAAGTCTCTTCCTCGGCTCCTCTTGGACAATCCTACTGTGTATTTTACCAGGGTTTATATCATCTTTTTTTCCTAATAAACGTGTTGCCAAATGTCCTGCGTGTTATTGACCAGTCGACGATGTAGCAGCGAGAGAGAAGGGTGATCGAGCCCTCTCACTCCCAACCTACTGAAGCCATTTTTTGCAATAGTGAATCGTTATTTTTTTTCTGATATTATCTGTGTATTTTAAGTTGTGTGAATTCAACATTTCTTGTTTAGTCTTATAGAATGGCGAATCACATGAAGTATCTTTACCCCAGCTTATTTCCCCTAAAGATTAACCTAACTTAACCTGTTCTCTAAAATATGCCAGAGAAACGCCGTAGACTTTTGACGTATACGAGTACAACTTATGCATGGTCAAGATTTTCCTTTGATTAATAAAAATGAGGGAAGTTGGTTTTTTTGTTGCCAGGAAGAAGAAAAAAAAAGAGAATAACGAGCAAAAGAAAATTGGGAACCAGATCAAACGTAAAATACTTAATAATTATGGAATGTCTCATATAACTTGAACTTGTGACTTCTAGCATCGTCTCTTCTCATCCTCTAGCACGTGTGGTACCATAGTGGCATTATAGATGATGAGTCTGAATGGATAACAGGGTCATCACGTGTGACTCATGAGTACGTGGTGACTCTTAGTAGTTTATGTAGTGTGCTTAAGACATATCCAGTTGCATCAAATTGGCGAATCCATGAAAGGTTGAGATGATGTGTCCCGTGGTAAGGATGGAACAGAAGTATATCTTAATTTCCACCATACCTGAAAAGGCTCTCCAAATACTTCATTGCCATCTCATTCTCCTTAGATGGTCCCACTCTGCCCCTTGTTGAGTTGGTGTTGACACTTCTCGGTGATGCGTTTGACCTGTGTTCCCTACAGTCTTACCATGTGAAAAGGTGCTGCCGTCATCCTCCTCCCCAGATCATTACTTAGCCATGTAATGTATAGTACTCACCTGGTCCGTACTATAGTGGTCCTCACTTCCTGTTACACTAACCTGTCTAGATACTAAATATATTTTGGTGTTCTCAGTAGCCTAGGTGGGTGCACACATACCCCTGGCTCTAATAGTGTATAAAGAATCTTCCTTTGCATTTCGCGCGCAATGGCATCCAGACAGACAGGTCACACCACTGGCGGCAGTGGAGCGCACTAGCTGCGGCTGGGTGGCTCCTACTGCCCTACATCTCAAGAATCACTCTCAGTTACGTTATTTTTCCGAACAAAAACAATTCCCCTAAGTTTCTCTGTTATAGGTTTGAAAGGTTTAGATTAATATATGTGGAGTAGCTATATAGCTACCTATGTTTGGTTCAGTAAAGGCTGCTAATTGCTAGGCACCTTGGCTTGGCGACCTACTTTCGAGGTCCACTTTTTGGTGGTGGACGCAGGAAACTCTCGCCTGGGCCCACCAGTGCTCTCCAGGCCACTCAGGCAGCATAATGGCGGCTCATCCACGTTTAATTCGTTTAGATCGCAACAAGTGTTGCTGTGTTCACTACAACATAACACTATTATGCATATTAGTAACTTGATTCGTTTGCGGCTGTTTTTATTCCCGTGAATATAGGAGTCATAAGATCTGCATAAGCGCTAGTTACAAAAGGAATTACAAGGTTTAACTTGAATGTTGATCTAATTAAATAATAAGTTGTGGAACTGATAAAAGTAGAGACTTTATACAGGGAACATTATTTTGGTCTATCACATGTACAGTATGTTAATGTCGGTGAGCAAATAAATGGTGGGGAAGGCTGACATCAACAGATGACATTCTGGTGTTGGTGAACATTCCAGCGCGCGTTCCCACCACGGTGATTAAACCCGCCCGTGGCTTCCTGACAACCATGACGTGAGGCTGACCAAACAGCCCTGCCGCTAATGTCCACTGGCACAAGGTCTAGATGCTCAAAGGTTCTCACGATGAATATTTTTTCTAAAGGAATTAAAAAACACGTAACTGGTACACATAATTCCAAGAACAATAGTAACACTCAAACTCTACACTGAAACGTTACTGTAACTGAAATAATCACTAAGCATCAGTTATGATACAAAATCAACATTAAGGAAATACCTCTCGAAAATGCTGTAATTTCTTTCCCCAAACTGGTGATAAATATGAACATTCGCTTTGTGTTGTAGATTAGATGCACAAATTATAGGATTCTTAAATATTTAGTCACGAAACATAATCAGCCTACTAGCCTTTAAGAAATACGACCAAAGAACATTACTCTCATCATTAAATTTAAGTATTTCCTTATACAAAACTGTTTACCACAAGCCTTGCCAAGTATCAACCAGAGATTCTTGTGGTAGAGTTAAACGTAATAAAGATAAATGGTGAAATATAAAATAACTGGGTGAAGTAACATAGGTCTGTATCCCAGCCATAGCGTGTGTTTACAGTATTGGTCAAATTAATTAAGTAAAGATTATGGATAAATAAATAACGTCTTGGAAAAAATTACTCAAGTGATATAGAGTTTTGTGAAGATACTGTAATACAATATCTAAGTTTAGTGATATTAATGATGTGGAAAATATCTGTTGATTCATACTTGGGCGGTCAAGAATATCACTTAAATAAACCTACATTAGATTGAACATATCTCAGGGCAGTCTAAACGTCATTTTCAACACCATCGATTCTCGTCACTAAAATAAGCCCGTATAAATCGTGCTCATATCATCAGCTAAAGGGAAAAAGTTATGATAATTATCGAAATCAAGAAACCCAAGCCCAGAGAAGTTGTGAAGGTGGTGGTCATGTGGGAGAACCGGGTGTATACGTTTGTTACATCATGGGTAGGTAGTGTGTTTCTGGAGGGCGAACGTTCCTCTATTTGGACTCAAGTTCGTAGAAGTCAGGGTTGAGCATTAAGGTGCAGTATGCAGGAGTGAAAGTGATGGTGTAGGAAAGTAAATTAGTCTTTATTGGAAGAGAAATTGTTTGTCTTTGGCACAGCGCGGGTTTTCATTTGAACAAAATTGACAGCCGTGGGCGTAGCTTCACGGGTAAAATGCCAGTCTTGAAAGTGAATTGTTTTTAATGTTGTTCACAGTTGAGTGTACAAGGAAAAACTGGTAATTTCCTGAACTAAACTTAGTCTGCGTTGATGTAAATATTGAATATAATATCGGGAGGAGCATAACACGTAAGGTTGGTGCTCTAGCGGCGAAGAACAAACACTCTTAACCCGCTGCTGGAGAAGACTACCACTGTGACATGGAGGCCGTACTCTTAACAATTTACTTCGCTTCATATAAGGTAAATTAGATTTCTCGAAGTTATCTTTGTTGTCACTTGTGTATCCAGAGGCGGAGAGAGCTTTCAGAACACACCCTACCCCTCTCTCCTCGTCATTAAGTATCACCTCATTTTCTCAGGGGTTCATACATTAACTTTCCCCTATAAAGAAATATCACAACACATTTAAAGGGTTCGCTGAGTACGACGTCAAATTATCTGTCAAATAAACTTTCTAAACTTTCCTGCAATAACCGTAATTAGATGTAATAGTTAAGGCCCAGATTACTTCCTCTGTTGCGACGTTGGTGGTCTTAAAGGGTCATGAGATCTAGATGGAGAAACAGACAAACGGGTCAGGTGTAAGTAACCTTTTTTTTTTCTTTCTTACAATAGTTCAGGAAACATGCAATTTTGTGGTTGTCATCATATATTACCTTTTGTTTGGCTTCTTTTGTTTGGTCTCTCCCTCGAGGTAAGGCTGTAGGAGGTCAACCACCGAGAGTCCTGCCCTAGATCCGTAGCTGGTGCATGACGGGGCAACCATCACCGCCAGTAACCACAACGCACGACGGATCATGATCTTCGCCACACACCGCTACCACCACGAGGCCGCCTGTTGGACCTCCCCGCCCCCAGCTCCTCCACCTCCACCTCCCGCCCGCCGGAAGCCTCACACGCCTTACCTCCACGACTGACATCTACATAACACATTGCCAGCCCCTGAGACACATTTAGTCTTCAGATGATGTGTCAGGCATGAAACAGGTTAGTTAGCATGAACGTTTTCTTTTGTAGATAAAGTGACTAACATAAGTGATTTAATCTTTGTGTTTCTTATTTTTTATTGTGATTTTATTACTTTTAACTCTTTGTTTTATGTTATATTTTAATGACTATTAAAATTATATTATTATTATTCTCGTATCATTTTATAATATTTAATCATCGCTATTATTATTACAGGTATTATTATTTATGTTACCAGTATAAGTAGTAGTATACAGCTCACATCTGTTAATTCTAGGATAATCGACGATTTATTTGGATGTTTTATTTCCTTCTGTCGCTAACTACATTATCCTATACTCCCGTAAGACCATTGGCTGACAACACTGTGTTCCTCTACTGATGTATGTGTCTTTGTCCACATGAAGATTAGCCTCCTGCTTCTTTCGCCACGTGAACGCTGACATGACCTAATCTACCATAACCTAACCTGACCTAACTGAGACTAACCTAACTCCTGGTCAGTCAAAAGGTGAAATAAGCATGGGACTAATATTTGTGTGATTGCGGTAGTCAACAGATGGGAAGAAAATGGAAAATTGTACACGATTGTTACATTAGTACAGCATTTGGGTTCATAGTCATAATTAATTATTAGTTATTAAAAAAGGCTTCAAAATTGGAATCAATGTTCTGTATCTCTAGAAATAGTTGTTTTCATTATCTTACATTGAGGGCTGTAGTACTCTTGTATTTGAAAATCGTGTTACAGCGGTGTCTAGATTTAAAAAATATATATAAATGTTTAGGGATCCAACATGAGGTTAGCGTAAGGTGTAGGCGGAAAGAAGGTAGCTGGCAACACTAGTTGAGAGGTCCCAGTGAGCGAGCGGTACCAGTTACTGCCGAGCCCTTGTCTAGAGCGCTAGGTCAGTAGTGCCCATGTTAGCCAGCATTGTGAGAGATACGGGGTCTCCCGTTTGTTAGTGGCCTTGTGACGTGTTATTACAGTGCCCCTTAAGTACACTCGGGACACTCAGATACACCCGCCAGACAACTACACGCGCCTACACTCGTTGTGGCACATGTCTGCAGGGAAAATGTGCCAGTGTGTCAGTGAAGGTGTGACCAGGTCGGAGGAAACCCGACGGTGAAAAATTGAAATGCATATTTTTTCATGAGATTAAGAAAACTAACATTACCTCATTTAATAAACGTTTAATTGTTTGCGTAAATTATGATGCTTGTAGAAAAACTGTTAATGAACCCTAGACGTAGGTGTTTGAGGGTATAAATAATATTACTGTGTCCCAGTCAAGTGGTCTAGTGAATACCCGGGTGTTGTGTTGCTCCAGCGAATGTGTCACGCCAGGGAAGTTCATCATTAATAATCTGTGAGTGGAGAATGCAAGAGAGGACGTATTAGCGGGGTGCACTGCGTCATGACCACCCCGATATACCGACTCCTTCCAGCACTGACCGTAAGTACCGGCTGGTCCAAGTGACACCTCCCACACCCCTTCAACACTCACTACTCCATCTACATAACCCTCCCACACCCCTTCAACACACATAACCCTCCCCCACAACTCAACACTCACAGTATGAATTATTGTATAGTTGCATCTTTCCCTCGCAACAATATCATGAATTTCATTCTCAAATTATTAACAGGACGGTAACCAATTAAACGCGTATCTGAATATTGAAAATACTCTTGCCGACAAATTCGCATCTAAAACCGATATTTTGCCTGGTTGTTAAACGTGTATATATGACCTAAATCCAGTCAAGAGAAAATGCCTTAAAAGAAGTTTATCCAACATGACTCACGAACAATTTAGGAATGTGCACCAGAAATGGTTGACGTGCCGCTGACCCACAACATGGTCACACCGCCACACTCTTAATGTTTAGAATAGTTCTCACATGTATTCTTTAAACAAACTTGTCCCTCAGACTTGGTATGTGAAACAAGACTTGTGCTGTTACAGTGACTAGGGGTAAACGTGAATTCGTACCCCGCTGGTTGCGTTGCGTGGTTCACTGACCTCTGTTCAACCTTAGTACAGTACAATATTGTTCATTACAAGCACTTAAGTAAATAACTTAGTTCTAACTCATGTTAATTTGTGCTGGGAATATTTAGAAGTTCAGTTACTGAATAAGGATTGTATAAAACATTTATGTGGGAAACGGTTTAGGAAGAAAATTTCGTGACGTAACTTAATTATCTACGTCAACTTCGTATTATTTATATCATATTAATATTTGCAATTAATTTACCTTATTTGAGACCCAGGTCAGCTAATTTATCCCCAAGTACTGGTTGTTGGTTGTATGGAGACATTAACTGTATATAGATAATGATCCCAACAAGACTGGCCAGGAAGGTGTCTTGAGTGTGGATAAAGATAGCTTACCACAATGCTGTGTGAAGTCTTTTATTAAGCATAAATATATGAAACTTTTAATGTTATTTATTTTATCTACATGAAAGTCTAATCGTTGGTATGAATAACGTGTTGGCAGCACTGTAGGCAAAGAATCAAGCAGAGTTGTTCTCCCGCTCGGCGTTGGCAACACTGGGAGCGAAATCGGGGTTAGTGGGGTGGGACACCCGTTGTTAGCGCCTGTCCCTTTCCTTGCATCTGGCTTGGACTTCGTCTTAATAACGTCATTATTCCGTAAATCACCAGTCTTGTCTGTCATTTTATAATATATACATATTTTGTAAATGAACTAATTACCATACTCTAACAACGGGATGTAGAGTATGATTCATAATAAAGGCAGAAAGACGACAGATCTCGGCTGGGTTAGGACCGGTTTCACTTTTTCAAGGAAGGCTTCTGAGCTGTCCCGTTACAGGACTTTTACTCCTGGGTATCTACGTGCCATATATACCCAGATTACCATAATGAGATAATTTGTGAAACTTTAGTAATATATCTTATTCACTAAGATAGCTTAAATTAGAAGATGCAAGGTGTATACTGCTTGAGCCGAAGACAAGGCCGGGCAGGGACCCCAGAGAGCATCCCTGGCTGGGAAGAGAAAGTTTGATCT
This sequence comes from Homarus americanus, assembly GCF_018991925.1. Lineage (NCBI taxonomy): Eukaryota > Metazoa > Arthropoda > Malacostraca > Decapoda > Nephropidae > Homarus > Homarus americanus. The sequence goes on along the minus strand of NW_024720773.1, from coordinate 8,587,113 downwards.
GATAGACACAAAAGAAAGTTTTGAACAATGACAGACAGCGACAGGGAATGGATGCCGCGATGATGATGGTTCTAAATGATGGCAGTTGCAGTACCTGCTCTCACAGTTTGTGAGTTCTCGCTTTACTGTATAGTGTGTATATACTGCATGATGTACAGTATATATGTTCACAGTACTTATTATAATATATTTTGAAACATGTATGAGAAGTTACAAGTGAGAAGCTCTCCAGGAACCATTGGCACGGTTCACACAAACATTGAGGTGGTGGACGGCAAAATTAACGTTGCTCCATAATTATACAGTACATTAGTAGTGGCTGAAGGGACAGTTAAACCACCATTTGTTCACCCCGTTAAATTCAGAATTACCATATTAAAGATTACAAATAATGATATAAATGAATATAATACAATTGAATTAAAATACCCGCAGTATATTAATTCTTACTGTACAGAATGAGGTCACTCGTCACACAAAGAACGGACATTGCGGTTAGGTTTCGCAATAGACAGGCTTTGTGGTAGTACCCGTTTACGTTGACACAGTATTTCATCGATTACTTTAAATGCTAATATGAACGAATATACCTTTTAATGGTGAGAAATACTCCTAATACTATTACTTTACATAGTTTATAGTGCATAGATAAGTGAATTAAAATCAGATAGGGATTTTTTGAGTATATATTTTCACTTTCCTTCGCTCCCGTTACCCATCGACAGACCTTTCTAGTTTTGACAGATTTTTATCGGGTGAAATCGGCAGAAATATTATACCAATTTTTGTCGGGTGTTATATAACTAGTTAGATATGAGTTAATAGTTCTGCCTGTTCTCCATTCATCCCCTCACCCCTCCTTCATCCATATACCCCTCTCCCTCACCTCCATACCTCCGTACCACCCTCCCTCACACCCCATACCACCCTCCCTCACACCCATACCACCCTCCCTCACACCCATACCTCCGCACCCACCCCACCCCTCTCCCTCACACCCATACCTCCCCCTCCCTCTCCCCCATACCTCCTACCTCCATGCCTCCCTCCCTCCACCTCCCCACACCCTCCTCCGTCCTCCCTCCTCCACCCCACACTCTCTCACCCCCCCATACCTCCCTCCCTCACACCCATACCTCCATGCCTACCCTCCCTCACTCACCCCCTCCACCACCCCCCCTCCTCCTCCACCCCTCTCCTCACCCTCCCACACCCTCCTCCTCCCCCCCTCCCTCCACCCCCTCTCACCCCCCCTCTCTCCCTCACACCCATACCTCCGTACCCCCCTCTCCCCCCCACCTCCTCCCTACACCCATACCTCCGTACCTCCTCCCTCACCCCCCACCTCTCTCACCTCACCCATACCTCCTACCCCTCTCTCCACCCCATACCTCCCTCCCTCACACCCCCCCCCACCTCCTCCTCCTACCTCCTCCTCCCTCACCTCCCCCCCACCTCCCTCCCCCTCCTCCTCCTCTCCTCCTCCTCCCCTCCCACCCCACACCTCCACCTCCCTCCCTCCCCTCCCTCCCCCCTCCCTCCCTCACCCCCCCCCTCTCTCCCTCACCACCCCATATCCTCCCCTCCTCTCCTCCCTCCTCTCCCTCCTCCCTCTCCCTCCCCTCACCCTCCACCATACCTCCATGCCCCCTCCTACCCCCATACCTCCCTCCCCTCACCCCCCTGCCCCTCACCTCCTCACCCTCCCCCTCCCTCATCCTCCCATACCTCCCTACCCCCTCCACCCCCCCCACCTCTCTCCCTCACACCCATACCTCAGCCCCTCTCTCTCACCCCCACCCTCCCCTCCTCCACCCCATACCTAATACCTCCCTCCCTCACCCCCCACACCCTCTCCCTCACACCCATCCGTACCCCTCTCCTCACCCCCATACCTCCCTCCCTCACACCCATACCTCCGTCCCTCCCCCCCACCCCCCACCTCTCTCCCCTCACACCCATACCTCCCCCACCCTCCCTCCCCCCCACCTCCCCCTCACACCCCTACCTCACCCCTCTCACCCCCCATACCTCCCTCCACACCCCTCTCTCTCACCCCCCATCCTCTCCTCCCTCCACCCCCCCACCTCTCCTCCCTCACCCCCCTCTCTCTCCCTCACCCTTCCCTCCCTCCCTCCCTCACCCCCCACCTCCCTCCCTCACACCCATCACCCTCCACCCATACCTCCGCCTCCTCCCCTCACCCTCCCCCTCTCTCACCCCCATACCTCACTACTCCTCCTCCACCCCATACCTCACCTACCCCCACACCTCTCTCCTCCACACCCATACCTCCGTACCCCTCTCTCTCACCCCCCATACCTCCCATACCCCCATCTCTCACCTCTATACCCCCATAAAACACGTCTTTGTTTATACCGCCATCAGATATTCATCGCTCATGTCCAAACAAAACCTACATTCGAATTTATTTTTGTCTGTATAATTGTGTAAATAAAACCTGAAATAAACACCACCGAGATTCAAAACCCATGATGCCTCTCTTGACCGTCACCATCATGCACCAAACAAGTGAAAGTAGGGCAGTTGCAAAGCCACTTACACCCACCTTAAGACATAACCTAACTCCTTCTGTTTAAGCGCTACGGAAACACCATCCTGGATTGTGAAAGTAGGAAGGTGTTAGCGTGGTGGGGGTGGTGGTGAGGGATGACGCAAGGAGAAAGTTTGTGGGGGTATTGTCACTTGTGTTTCTTATCCACCGTCCCTGCCAAGGTCTTTAAGGTAGTGGTGGGCAGCTTGTATAGTCAGTAAGGCTTCTGAGTGTGGCCCATGAGATGTAATAACGTTGTCCATACACATGAAACAAACATACAAGAAGTGGTGGTGATTTGACCATTTGTCGATATTTTTTTTGAGGGGGTGGGGGGACAGTTATTAATTTATTAGAGGTCTTTGAGTTTTAATGTGGCGTTCTGTTCATTACCAGCGATCCCAAATATCTCTCAAGGGCCCCATCCAAGGTATACCAGTTATCATTTCTCTCACATAGGAGAAACTGAGGCAGACGGGAGAGATAATGAACGAAACCCAGGGGCACGCGATACTCTTCCCCCAGCCCGCCCCATTACCCCTCGTTCCGTCCCCACCTATACATTCCACCCCATTCCACCCTATCCCCCTTGTCCCACCCTACACCACCCCTCCCCCTCCACCATCACCCTATAAGCCTCTCTCATTTCTCCCTCTGTCAACTTACCTGGACCAGATTCGTGTAGCAGTGAAAGCGTAATGCGTTCTTTGTTGACGGACTTGTAAAAATTCTCGTACACTCGAATGTTTATCTATATTTACCCATTGCTGTCTCGTCCACACACACACTAGAATTCGAGCATTAAATATAATCATTATTAACATCACCAAGACAAACCAAATGGCGCTGATATAAACCTTGCATTATACACATTATATTTTCTACTTGGTGTTTAATTATTTTGTTTACACTGCTCTTACCGCTTCTTGTTTACCCATGGCTTTTTAGGGGCAGTTATGTAAACACACCAGGTACTGTGTCCTCCTCTTACAAGTGTTACGTCAACTCAGAGACTCCCATCACCTAGGTATAGCTCTTTCACCCACCCATCAGCCCCTTCACCCACCCATCAGCCCTTTTCACCCACCCATCAACTCCTTTCACCCACCCATCAACTCCTTTCACCCACCCATCAGCCCCCTTTCACCCATAATTCCTGTGTACCCAATGCTCCAGGTAACTACACAGGTGCGACTAAATGCTCATCCCAGGAACCATTACTGTTGAACTAATTTATCTTTTATGACAAGAGTTCCTGTAAGCAGTGTGAGTTAAGAGTTGGTAAACAAACTTATTTCATGGTAGAATGTAACTTTCACTATGGTGTCACCCCCCCACACATGAGGCGTTCACCCCGCCCCCACACTGCAGTATATACCTGACGTCATGTTCCACTTGCCGCCACACTGTCCACCCACGAAGTAGTTCCCTTCACTCTTGTAGCAGCTCACCACTCACTCACCTTCACGGCTACCCGGACACACACCATCGACATGACCCGGATGTTATATTTACATTCACTCGTTTTGTTTTGTTTTTTACCTAACCTAACCTTCTTACCGTTCTCTTTGGGCCTGTCGGTCTACCGCCTCCCTCCCTTCTCACCTGCCTTAGCTTCCATCATCATCCTTCCTTCGCATGATTAACTAAAGTCTTCTTTGTCCACCGAGAAAGATTTTCCTCCTGTTTATTCTTGCTATACAGCTAAGGCGGCACCAGTCTTGCCTCCATTGTTTTGCATCTACATAAATCACTTGTCTCGTTCATTTTATTTTTATTACGTTGTTATGTAACTCATTGTCAAAATAAATGACCAGGCATGTTTTGTTTTTTTGCGGGGGGGGGGCGATAAAAAATAATCAAGACAAGTCTTAGGCGGGAAACATGTTTTAAAAGTTGTTCTGGACCAGAGTTCCTCGACCTTGCAGACTAGGCAACTGTGTTACTGCAAATCACCCCGTGTTTATGCTACTAGATTATTGTCTTTGCATAATCCTCGGGTTCCTGTGTGTACATTATGGTAGGTGATGGTTGTAGGGTGAAGCAACATAATCACCTGGGTTTGTCAGTGCCAGAGGGTGCCGGAGGGCGGCCACAGAGCCCGCAGGCTGGAGGTCATTGACCCCTCCTCCACGCTCCGCGCATTGTCACCACACCCGCTGCACTCACGCTTCTTGGAGTGCCAAGTCAGTGATGGAGCGATTGTCGTTCACTGTGTCTGTGTCTGTCAATGTTCCTATTCTAGACGTTCTGGTGATGTGCTGAGGGTTGGAGCGTGTCTTTGAGTGTCTGTGCCTCTGTAGTATGTCCTTGTCTCTGGCTGTGTGTGTATGTGGTCCAGGAGTTCTGAGATGATGGAATAAAGTTGAATATAGTACTGACCGTCAGGGTAACGTTATAAACAGAGGGAACAAACAAACAAGGGGCGGGGAGGCTTGAGACATTGTGGGGGTTAGACTAAAGGGTTCAGGATTGAGGCCCCAAAGAGAAACAACTTCAATTACAAGACCACATATTTTAGAAGTCTGTTTAACAAGTCATCTATAAAAATAAGTTTAATTTAGGTGCCTTGAATACAAAGACAACACAAGAAAGCTTTAGTTGAACGGGAGAGCCTTCAGATTAATCATATTTTTTTAGGGAAATTTAGAGATTGAGTTTGAAATAATTAACAGTATTATATAATTAGTTCATGGAGTGTGATGACTGGGATCTGAGTCGAGCTGCTTAGCGTACAGGGTGGAGGTGGGTGGAGTAGTGGCAGTGAGCAGAGCAGCTGAGGGAGATCGCTGTCAACATTGGTATAAAGGAACGAAAAATCAAAACAACTTGACCCTGAAATACTCCATCACTAATAACAAAAGAATATGACCCCCAAAAAATTTGTTTACTAATTCTCAGTTATTGTTACTGAATATAATTTAAAGAACGATATACATTACTACTTTAATCGTATTTACTTGACTGTATTTAGATAAGGGATACTCAAAGGCCAGATAGCTAGTGCATCTTCGTAATCGAGTCAAGAGCAACGAGTTTGGTATCAGCTGCAAGTAATTAATATATGACTAAATTACCTCAGCATTAAGGTTCATTTTTGCTTAATGTGAATCTCTCCATACTTAGGTTCATATTCACCTCACCAAACACCTTTAATACACAACATTACCAAGAAAGGCTTAACAAGAGAAACTAAAACAGGTCAGGGGGTGTATGTACATTGTTGGAACCTACGACTTGAATAAAAAATAAGAGGTCGCTTGTATCATTAACTGAGACTGTTTATGAAATCATGTGGAAGGAAGACACTGGATGATTAAATGAATAACTGTCTAGATGTTTATGTTGAGGGGAAAACAATGGAATCACTGTCTAATAAGGATAAGAGCTATAATCACTGACTGTAATCTGAATTTAACTGGTTGTAACTAGCCATTTGACCTCTGACCTTGAAGCCAAAGAAAGTAAGAGGTGAGGCATCAGAGGATAATAACTTGTGACCTTGCTTGACCTTCGCCAGACACGAGAGGGAATGAGGATAATCGTGAACAATCTGTTTTATAAGTCAGATAATGATACAGGTTGTTTGAGTAGGATGTGTGTAGTGTGTTTCAATATGTGATGTTTGGTGCGCTTATCAGTCACTCAACCTTGCTGCTCTTCTCGATTCTTGTAGGTCTTTGTTCGTCCTTCTCTCTCTATCTCTCTCTCTTTCTCTCTTACTCTCTTACTCTCCACCCTTTCTCCCCCTCTTCTCTCCTCCCTACTAGCATTGCACCCTAGCTCCCCTCCTCTCCCCCACCCCACCGCAGCCAACCCCCGTGCCTCCAAGCCACCAAAGAGAAAGTGGCTGACCCGCCGCTAAGCACGTCTTGTTCTTGCCTGTTCTGAAAGCTGACCTGGCCTAGAAGAAAGCTTAGCCCAACGTAGCGTGAGGAAAGAGAATGCAAGAGGGAGGAAAAGATAGGAAGAAAGGAGAGGGTAAATACGAGGATTGAAAAGGAAAGATAGGAGGGAGAGAGGGGGATAAGAGGAGGTGGGTGGGTAAAAGGGGAGAAAGGAGGGGAAATGAAAGGAGATGGAGGAGGTAGTTATGACAACGGGAGAGGTGAGGGTGAGGGAGGAGAAGATGGGAGGGTGTGTGTGTGATGGGATGGAGGCAGTGAAAGCGGAGATGGAGGTCACTCGGTGCCTAGGAGTATTTGACCCCTGGGAACATTGTTAACTATCTCTTGACTCCGCGTTTCATTGGGTTTTTTTTCTTCGTATTTTTGAATTATATAGATTTCTCAACCAAGACAATCCAGAATATAACGATCTTCTCGCTCTGTTTGTGTACTGTGCTATGATTAGGGGAGGATATGAGGCGGTGAGGAAGGTGGTGTGGAGAGAGAGCTCGTGTATACATTAATGGTGCAGAACGAGCCAGCGTTGCCAGTCATAATAGCGCTGGGGTGTTCACGCCTGAGGGCTCCATGGACACACCAGCTTCATCTCATCTCTTCTGTGTTGTATATTGTATCGGGAGTGTAGCTCAGTACCCACCTGTAGCTCAGTACCCACCTGTAGCTCAGTACCCACCTGTAGCTCAGTACCCGTCTGTAGCTCAGTACCCACCTGTAGCTCAGTACCCACCTGTAGCTCAGTACCCACCTGTAGCTCAGTACCCACCTGTAGCCTGCCTAGTAGCCTGCCAAGCAGTACCCGGCCAGCACCCACCTGTAGCTCAGTACCCACTCAGCCTGTAGCTCAGTACCCACCTGTAGCTCAGTACCCACCTGTAGCTCAGCCTGGGGCACCCGCCTGTAGCTCAGTACCCAGCACCCACCAGCTCAGCACCACCTCAGCTCAGCACCCACCCAGCTCAGTACCCACCTGTAGCTCCTGTAGCTCAGTACCCACCTGTAGCTCAGTACCCACCTGCTCAGCACCCACCTGTAGCTCAGCACCCACCTGTACCCACCTGTAGCTCAGTACCCACCTGTAGCTCAGTACCCAGCCCAGCACCCGGCCTGTGCACCCGCCTGTAGCTCAGTACCCTGTAGCTCAGTACCCGCCTGTAGCTCAGTACCCACCTGTAGCTCAGTACCCACCAGTACCCAGCTCACCTGTAGCCTCAGCCTTGTAGCCCGAAAGTACCCGCCTGTAGCTTATTACCCGCCTGTAGCTCAGTACCCGCCTGTAGCTCCTGCCTGTAGCTCAGTACCCACCTGTGTCACGCCTGTAGCTCAGCACCACCTGTACCCTGCCTCCTGCCTGTAGCTCAGTACCCACCTGTAGCTCAGTACCCAGCACCCACCTGTAGCTCAGTACCCACCTGTAGCTCAGTACCTGCTCTGTAGCTCAGTACCCGCCTGTAGCCTGCCAGCCCCCACCTGTAGCTCAGCACTCCTGTAGCTCAGTACCCGCTCAGCTCAGCACACCCGCCTACCACCCAGCCCACCCAGCACCCGCCTGTAGCTCAGCACCCACCCAGCTCACCTGTAGCTCAGGCACCTGTAGCTCAGTACCCACCTGTAGCCTCAGTACCCACCTGCACCCTGTAGTACCCGCCTGTAGCCCGCCTGTAGCTCAGTACCCGCCTGTAGCTCAGTACCCACCTGTAGCTCAGTACCCGCCTGCAGCACCACCCAGCTCAGTACCCGCTCAGCCCAGCACCCGCCTCAGTACCCAGCCCGCCTGTAGCTCAGTAGCCAGCACCCGCCTGTAGCCCCTGCAGCTTAGCCCGCCCGCTCAGGCAGCCCCCAGCACCCGCCTGTAGCTCAGTGCACCCACCTGTAGCAGCCCACCTGTAGCAGTAGCACCCAGTACCCACCTGTAGCCTCCTGTAGCACCCACCTCAGTAGTAGCCCCTGGCCTGTAGCTCAGCACCCACCTGTAGCTCAGTACCCACCTGTAGCCTCAGTACCCGCCTGTAGCTCAGTACCCGCCCAGCACTCAGCACCACCTGTAGCTCAGTACCCACCTGTAGCTCAGCCCAGCCTGTAGCTGTAGCTCAGCAGCACCCCTGTAGCCTGTAGCTCAGTACCCACCTGTAGCTCAGTACCCGCCTGTACCCGCCTGTAGCCTCACCTGTAGCTCAGCTGCCTGTAGCTTATTACCTGCCTGTAGCTCAGCACCCGCCTGTAGCTGGGTACCCACCTGTAGCTTATTACCCGCTCAGTACCCACCTGTAGCTCAGTACCCGCCTGTAGCTCAGTACCCGCCTGTAGCTCAGTACTCCACCTGTAGCTCAGCACCCACCTGTACCAGTACACCTGTAGCTCAGTACCCACCTGTAGCTCAGTACCCACCCTGTAGCCCAGTACCCGCCCAGCCAGTACCCACCTGTAGCTCAGCACCCGCCTGTAGCCCAGTACCCACCTGTAGCTCAGCTCAGTACCCAGCCTGTAGCTCAGTACCCACCTGTAGCTCAGTACCCACCTGCCCAGTACCACCCAGCTCAGTACCCGCCCAGCCTCCACCTACCTGTAGCCCACCCGCCTGTAGCCCAGTACTGTAGCTCACCCACCTGTAGCTCAGCTCAGTACCCGCCTGTAGCTCAGTGCCTGTAGCCCACCTGTAGCTCAGTACCCACCTGTAGCTCAGTACCCGCCTGTACCCGCCTGTAGCTCAGTACCCACCTGTAGCTCAGTACCCACCTGTAGCTCAGTACCCGCCTGTAGCTCAGTACCCGCCTGTAGCTCAGTACCCACCTGTAGCTCAGCACCCACCCAGCTCAGTACCCACCTGTAGCTCAGTACCCACCTGTAGCTCAGCCCGCCTGTAGCACCCACCTGTAGCCAGTACCCACCTGTAGCTCCTGTAGTACCCGCCTGTAGCTCAGTACCCACCTGTAGCTCAGCACCCTGTAGCCAGCCTGTAGCCCAGTACCCACCTGTACCAGCACCCGCCTGTAGCTCACCCACCTGCTCAGTACCCACCTGTAGCCTGCACCCGCCCAGCCCAGCACCCGCCTGTAGCCCAGCACCCACCTGTAGCCCAGCACCCACCTGTACCCGCCTGTAGCTCAGTACCCGCCTGTACCTGTAGCTCAGTACCCGCCTCAGCTCCACCTGCCCAGCCCAGCTCAGTACCCGCCTGTAGCTCAGTACCCGCCTGTAGCTCAGCCTGTAGCTCAGTACCCACCTGCCTGTAGCTCAGTACCCGCCTGTAGCTCAGCCTGTACCCGCCTGTAGCTCCGCACCTGCCTGTAGCCTCAGTACCCACCTGTAGCTCAGTACCCACCTGTAGCCCAGTACCCACCTGTAGCTCAGTACCCACCTGTAGCTCAGTACCCGCCTGCAGCTCAGTACCCGCCTGTAGCTCAGTACCCACCTGTAGCTCAGTACCCGCCTGTAGCTCAGTACCCGCCTGTAGCTACATCTCGGTCAAAATTAGTCTATAAGAATCTAATCATTCGTTCTTGGATAAAAGGTAACTAACAATAATTGCGCCTAAATTTAAAGAAGTTGACGGTATTGAATTTTAAGGGAACTGAGTACCCGTGCTGGATACAGGACACCATGATGTGCTGTTTATGGTAACACTGGTAATAGCATCTGTTTGTATTTTGAGTCCAAGATGACAGTCGAGGTCCTCTGCTGAGAGAGGTCCTCGAGACGATGTACCGACCTAACACTGACCTTGGCCATGATCACCTGAAGCATCTTCCCTCTGATGTTACCTTCTTTGTGTGTCAGATTTAATTGTTTCCAGGATTATTTTGTAAGGTATAAAAATTTAAACTTTAGATTTTGTTAATACTTGAGTTCAGGAGTCGTCTTCCGAGCTGCAGAGAACATCTGTCTCGCCATTACACTAGTAACATGGCACACTGTTGTTCCAAAGCATTCTACAGTAGAGACATTGGTTATTAAAGCACAGTAACCAAGTAGCTGAGGTGGCCTAATCAGTTTACGGTAGTGTTTTATGAGGTGGATGTTAGGAACAGTGAAAGTGAAAACAGCAATCTCCCGGACATGGCCTGGTGCATACGGTTCCTGCCCCATCCTCCTCTCACCATCCACCTCCCGCCTCGTGGGTCATGGCCTTTCTTACTGGTGTTCGTTGCCGGGTCTCTTCTTGGAAGGAAACTACTCTCCTCCGTGCAAATAACTTTCTCTCAGTGTTGTTTAGTAGAGCCCCAGACCTGGCTGTGCAATCCCACTGCGCGTCCACTGCCTGCCATTGCATTGTACCATCGCCACGCTGACCTTGTACTCGGGACAAGTGAGACCTCTTATCTTCGATACACCCCAGTGACTCCACATAGCTTCATCCATGCCAGTCCCTTGGAAACTTCATTATATGCCTTCCTGGCTTCCTTTTGTAAGTTGAGTGATGCCTTCAGCACATTCAGTGTATTAATAGGTTCTTTGTCTCTGAGTGTTTTTATTTATTTTTTGTAGTTTAGAAAAGTTGTGAATTTTGCTTTGTTACATGGAATGTGATATGCGGACTTTAGTTCAGAGTATGGCCTACTGTTATGATGTAACAGTTGACTAAGTACTATATTGGGTCGTCATTGGTGATATTTAATTCAACTATCCCCGTTTACAAAAAGAGTGCTTTACACTTTCCTTTAGCAAAATAAAATCTATAAATTAACTTGAGCATTATTTTTTGTTATGCTACAATCGTTTAGAGTATGTCCAGGTTAAAAAATTGATAATTTATCAAGAAAATGTATTCATTAGCGTTAAGAACAAAGTGTTTCGAACAACTTAAGAATGATTAAAGTATTACATATGAGATCCCTGACATAACAGTGGGCGTCGCCGAGACGTAGACTCCGAGACTTGCAGCGTCGGTAACTTCATCGCGTTATCGGAATGGAAGGTAAATTACTTGGATGTTTTATGAATCAGAGTATTCGCAAAGGAAGATACACAGAGTAAATAGTTCTTCTATGGACTCCCAGTTGATCCTCAGTAATGAACAAGTTCCTTGAAGATATCTCCACCGTTAGTGGCGCGTCCTCTGTTTTGTTTACACTCGTGACGTAGACCAAATTTACTACACTCTGTGACTGCTGAACTGTTTAAAGGTAGTTAACACAAACCACTGTACAGTACAGCACTATTAACCTGTTCACTGTGGCCTAATTGTGACCTAGCACATTTTTAAAGAGGTAAAAGGAAATGCCATTTTGAAAACGGCATCAAATATAATACCTCACTCTTCGTCAAAGGCAGCAGTGAACTCCCATTTATTTTAGTCTTTACCTCGTCTTGTAAGGTGATCAAAGAAGGCTGTATAACACCTCACCAAGCCTGCCTACTGTACTTGTCATCATGGGGCAGGGGTCTATTAGCACTTGGAGGCCAAAAGTGACATTGTATGTAACATTGTGTAGGTAGTAGGAGGTTACAGCAAACATTCATATGATCCGCTCACTGTTACATGTAGGTTATTCGGTAAAGTTGCGGGTTTCAACAACCTAACCTAACCTATGATCATAGAAAAATAGTTCTATCGATTGAGTGTAGTAAATTTCCGGAATTCTGTGGTTGCTGTTTACTGTAATATTACCGATTATTCTACTCTAAAAGAAAAACTGTACAGTGAGGGTGCAGTGAACAGAAAAAATGGAATGAGTCATATATGCTAAGCTTACAGTCAGTGGATTGAGATCGGTTGAAAAACATGGCGTGTTAAACTTTTTTTTAAACTTTACTAAAGTAGTTTGCCTTTTTTTTTAATTTTGACATACAAGTTACATTCCTGTGTTTTAGAAACCCTTATTAGCGGTAGAAATTTCTCAGCTGTTAAGGTACAGAGTGCTGTTAGTGCTGGCATTATGGAGTCTGCCAAGAGGCTGAAAGCTTTTAAATGTGAGTTACAAAAAGCTGAATATACTTTACAGTAATGTAAATGAAAGTGAAAGCAACTTGATTAAGATTAAGAGGGGTCTTATGGCATGACACATTGTTTCATAATAAGTGGCATAAAGTGACAGGAATTTTTGTACAGTATGGTACAGGATATTTCACATTACAGTCGTAAATGTTATGGCCGATACTGGATTTGTTTTTAGTTCTTATATATAAAATTATTTGATATCTTCATCCTGTATTGTATGGTATTTGGTCACATGTAAATGCAAAAATTAGGGTAACAAATACTGTACATTATTTTTGTTTTACACAATACTTACATCATTCTTGCAGTATTTAACATGATCAAAATCTTTTTATCCTTACAGGCATGGTGGGTGTCTGTGGGGATGGTATGGGCGGGTTACGACGAGTACATGACGTGTGGAAGTGGCAACGAGCGCTATGGCAGGCAGTTTCACCATTTCCCTGAACTTCCTTGTGATATTTCTAGGAACAGCTGGTGTGAGAATGCTGGCACCCAGTACCCATGGTAAGTGTACTATGATTTCTTTATTTTGTTTACTTTTTAGTGCTCAGAATCCTTATTGGTGCTTGAGTCGTCCACTTTGTCAGATAGCATCAAACCTTTGGCCTTGAGCTATTGGATATGAGAGTGCTATTTGTAGTAAGAATATCATCTGAAGGCTGCTTTGTGATTTAGATTTCACAGGTCACTCTCTGATGATTCTTGGTTCATAGTATACCCGTGCGGTTTTCTTTACTCGTTTTACATTTTTTTTATCCGAGGAGAGGCTGCTAAACACACAAATGCTTAGTTTCTGCTGCTGTATGTAATTGATAACAGACACTTTGCTGGATATATACCGTCTAAATTTACTTGCTTGTGTTCAGGACATTTATCTATGTGTGGGTTTGTCACTTAGGTATATTTTGAAGTTTTTATTTTAAGATTTAATTTTAACTCCTTCACACAACCATGAGAGGAGTATTTTTTATCTCACATCAATGTAAATGAAAGATACTTTCCCATGTCTTGTTACAGCTGGGAATTGTATACTGTGAGAGAAAATAAAGGTTTTCAGTCAGACTACAAATACTCAATACATTGTTTTAGAAAATAGCCAGAATCTTATGTTGGACTAAGTATGGGTTTTGTTAATAAGTCTGGGATTAAGTTCTGTACTGTATTGATATTTTAAAAGTAGTATGTTGTCTAGGTACAGTACTCTCAGAACTTACATGCATTAGTTATATCAACCCAAGGAGCTAGTGGTGAGTCTTGAGTGTTCAGTTGTAAACCATGATGTTAGGAGAGTTTGTTTAATAAATACTGTACTGTTTTTATTCTCCAAGTACAGACAGTCCTCAAGTTACAACCGTCCGACTTACAATCATCCTCACTTATGAACGGGATCCCAGTACATTCATCGTAAAAATTTTTAATTAAATTCCCAATTTACATTATTTTCATTATATTCTATATTGTTTAACATCACTTTATTTACATTATTTGTTATGTTTGGGATATTAATGTATGGGCAAGGTTGTGCTTTAACCTAACCTAAACTATGGAATCACACTGTTCTGAGTTATGTTCAGGGTTCAGGGATGTATCCCTGTATAGCCCATATCTCTCGCTCTCTCTCTCCTAACACTTTATTGTGAAACTAAATTATATAAATAAATAGGTTTGGTAAAGAAATGGATATAGTACGTTTTTGTATACCCATTTAAAGTCAGAATTGTTACAGTTCATGTTTTTACTCTGTCTGGATGTTCAGGGACTACAGTAACACTTATAGTACTGTACTCAGATGAAGCACATTGTGAATGTGTATCAACACTAGAAAGTGCAGAAAATCAAATACAATGCTTTCTTTTTAAACATCAAAGTCATAACTGGAGGTCACAGTTTCTATTTTGTACCCATTTGTGGTCTTTTCAGCATGAGTTTCCGAAGGTTGCGATGCATATAGATATGTTAGTAGGAAGATGAAGGTACTGTAGCTGGAGATCTAACATAGCCTTACCACCATAACAAGATAATAACCATTCACATTTACAGATATAAACCACCTCACCAATACAAGACTGTTGCCGCATGTCTCAATTCATTGATCTTGATTTGATTCGGGGCACGGGGACACATGACAGTACGTAACAATGCCCCTGCATAAGAGTGTACAATTTGCAGTGATGTAGATTGCCAACCAGGATAGTGGGAAAGAATTGTAATTTTTAATGCAGATTCCATTTTTGGTAATTACTAGTTTGTTTCCATCAACAGGAGTGCTGTTCGCCGTTTTGTATATGAAAATCAGGGCCTGATGAAGCGTATGTATGGCAACCAGCGCCACTACAATGTGCTGAGGGCAGAGTTACTTAATGACTTGTATGAAGACATGTTTGATGAAATGCCCACACGACAGCATCAGTACCGGCATCCATCACCACCTAGTGCACGGTCAGCCAGGTACCAGAATCCCTCGAACTCAAATACATTGAACTCCAAAACTGCAAAATCAGATAACAAACAAAGGGATCACCAAAATGGCCGAGCCATGAAGGTAACCATTGAGCCAGAGTACAACAGTAGAGAGCAACAAGTTCCCACTACTACCATGCCAAAATCCCAGTCTAAAGCTTCCAAAACTCAGGGAAAAACTACCACAACTGACACAAATACCAGAATGAGTGATACTTCAGGTAGAATTACCAGTAGTGCAACCACCAAGAGCACCAGAACAACTTCCAGGCAGACTTCTACCACTGGGACCACCACTAGTGACCCCCCAACTACATTTATGGACAATGTACCAACTACAACAAGTAAGGCTTTAACAACTTGTTGATGTTGTTGAAATGTTTTTATTTTTTAAGATATTTCATTTATTTATTTTTGAAGTCTGTTTGTTTAAAGCAAACAAAAGAGAAAATGAGTCGCTGATTAGCAAACTTATATGTGTATAGAAATGTTATTCCCTGATCAAAAAGTCAGTACATAGCCCTTTCTTCTTGATTATTATTTCTTGACCCCCTTCACACTACAGACCATTAATGGGCTGTCAGACCTGTACTGTAGGATCCACATTTTACTTTGTGTTATACGTGTTGTTTAAAATTTAGTAGCAACCCGTCTTGATTCACTTGAGTTTGTTTGTGGGGTGTATGTAACCTGTGGTGAATCACAGGGCTGGGTAACATATTTTTTACCGTAGTGAAAATTCAGGGAAATTGCTTACACCTTATATATTGGACTGCTTGATCAAGGTAAAAAAAAAATTAGCATCATGCTCTTAATGTAATTCATAGTGGCAGTGCTCTCTGAATATCCTATTAATACAAATATAATTTTTCATAGCTATTGCATTTCCATACCAGGACTTGGGCATACAGTATATACACTACATACCAGGTATCTCTGATATTTGAAGTCGAGCATAGAACATTTTTAAACTCTTTGTGGAAATAGGATTTACGTCTTTATGTTATATCTTATATTTTTTCTACAGATAATCGGTGGAACGAAGAAACCGAAGATGGAGTAGAAGCATCACTTACAAGGGAGTACCTGGCAACAGTAGAGAGAGACACCCAACCCACGCTCCTTCCTCCTGAACAAAGAGAAGAAGTTGATCTCTTTGGAGACTTGTGGACAACACTCTCAGATTCTTCCACCGACTCCTCTAGTTCATCCTACACCAACCCTGGGTCAGCTGAGACTTACAGCAGTTATACATATATAACAGTACCTGAGGTAAGGTTGTGTTTCTAATTAATTTAATTAATTTTACTGGACAATGGGGTCAGGCCTTTGTATCCTGGTTTTACTCTTCATTTCATCTTCCTGGATTCAAATGAAGAAACCAGAATACTCAGAGAAAACCTGCAACACCTTTCTCACATCCAACCCAGGTGGGACTCAAACCCAGGTCACAGTAGTGAGAGTCAAGTGGTGGTACAGTACATGATTCTGTCAGTAAGACAGGTTGACAACCTAAATATTCATGTGATCTGTAGTGAGGTCACTTGACATCAGGTGACCTCATAATAGCGTCAAGGCTAAAACAGGTGGAAATTGTGAAGTCATTTAGTTAGGTGATGAGTTTGGGAGGAAACAGTCAGTAATCTTTATAATCAAAGAACATTCCTAATATAATTTGATGTATTTTTTTGTAATATAATTCATATTCCTATAATTAATTCATCTTAATATAATTCATAATATATTCATATAATAAACACAGTATTTATAATAGAATTTGTGAGATTTGGATGATTTTTAGCTATAATTGTCCATATGGGAAGAAATCATCAATCTGGGAATCGTCTTAGTGGTACATAAGCTATCATGAGGCAGTAGATGACCAGCGTGTCCGGGAGGTTATGTGGTGTGCCACCTCATCAGTTGAGATGCTTAGCACCTTGTTTTTTAGTAGTTTTGTTGGGATAATGTTGTTAAATGTGTTGATGGAAATATTAATCTGAAAGATTTTGAGTAAGTAAAATTAATGCATTTTGTGATAAATTGTACGTAAACTATTATTGCATCGTGGACGCCCGTACGTCTGACAACACCCTGTTGTTTACTACTCATGCGCCATACGTGGTGGATGCTAGTGATATACCTGTACTGTAGTTTAGTGTTAATTCTAGTGAAATGTCCTTGAAGAAAAATGTTTCTGTTAACATTAAAGGAATGATTTGAAATTAATTTTCAGTTAATTTTAAAATATTTAGAAATTATAATGTTAAAAGACAATGGTTTAGTGGTGTTATTAATTTGTGTGCTGTGTAAGTGCTGTGTCACCTCACTTAGCAATGTGTTACATTAATTTATTATTGTACTGTATTATTTACTTTATTATTACTGTATGTCTATTTAAAAAATACTTATGTTTGCACAGGAATTACAAATACAATATAATGCTTTATGTAGCAGCCAAGGCATGGTAACTGAGTATGTTTGTTGGTTGGAATAGTGAGGAACGGTCCAGAAAACAAACACAAAAATTCGGAAATTGTCGCATACAGTAATGTCAGAATATTCCGAGCTTGGTTAATTCGGATTTTTTGGTAATTTGAGTGACCCAGAGCCCCCTTTTCGTCAAATTAACGAGGGTATAGTGTACTAGAATACACATCTAATTGCTTATTTTAAGTGTATTAACTTCATGAACCTGTGTGTTGTTATATATTTCAAAACAATCTTTTCTTTTACAGACCTCTACCTCAGAATCATCTACTACCCATTCAGGTGTACTTTATGACAACCTTGAAAATGATGATGGCCACTTCAGTGAGGGTTTTGTATCCACTCCTTTAGATGAGGATGATTTGACAACACTTACCCTCAGTGATAGAGTTGACCAGGAGATGAAGAGTAACAAAGATGGAGTTGATTTCAATAAAGATGAGATAGACATTGGCATAGAAGAAGCTTTAAGTGGAGATGGAAGTGTTGGTGGAGGACTCCCTAATGAGGAAGGAGTGATCTATGGTGAAGATGACTCAGTGGCAGAGAGTGCGGGTTTACAGTTGGAATTACGGGAACAGGTCTTCGATGAACTGAGGGTCGAAGGGAATGTTAGGGAGGAAGTCAAGACTGAATCACCTGAGGAGCCTCCTAGAATAAAGAGACCGGTTCGTGGGATGTAAGTGATACAGTACATTATAAAAGTTTACAGTTTATAATAGTAAAGGTAAGGACTACAGATCAAATTTATGCTTAGTTTTGGTGGTTGGAAGGAAATTACTGTGTGGTACTCAAAATGCTTGCGTGAAGTAGAATAAATTAAAACATACCTGTAAAT
The DNA here is from genome assembly GCF_018991925.1 of Homarus americanus. Lineage (NCBI taxonomy): Eukaryota > Metazoa > Arthropoda > Malacostraca > Decapoda > Nephropidae > Homarus > Homarus americanus. Next base: position 8,568,925 of record NW_024720773.1, on the reverse strand, counting down.
ATGTGAAGGCGTGAGCTTCTAAAGTGCAAGTAAAATGTACCGTCAATTAAAGAAAATACCAGACATGCAGTAATTGGCTGTACGTACGTGGTGTGTTATGATCAGAAGAAGAACTTTGAAAAGGGAGAAATTGCCAAAAGAGATGTTCTATTATATCTAGAATTTGAAAATATAAAATACTTTCACTTTGGCAAATAGTTTAAATGTGGCACCATGGAAAAAATATACAGTACTGTAATATTGCACTCTTGAATACCCAGTCACACAGGTATGAGTCAGTTTACATTCTCTACCAATAACTTACTAAGGCCATTCATGTCCGTGTTTTAATTTGAACTTTATGTTGTCAAATGACTTAGTTACCAGCAGTGTGTAAAGTTGTGTTTCAAGGTCATTATTTTGAACTAAAGAAATTTTATTCTAATGTTGAATCATAGGACAGATTTTTTTTTCTCTTTAGTTTCAATGTTGCAAATTGTAATGTACCATTTGTTCTGTGAGTTTGATTGGATTTTACCTTTTTACAGAAATGCTTGTCCAGTCAAGGAAGAGTTCGTAGCACCTTATTGGGCCAACAACACACGTGGAGAGACCCTCGCCCTTCTCAACTTGTACCCCTTCGAGCAGTTTGTCCAGTGGGAAAGATGCATGTGCGTAATCCAGGAATTTTCTTTGAATTATAATTTTGTTAATAGAGTATAATACAGGGTCTTTTTTCTTTTTTTACCAAGAGCCTGATATGATTACAGTGGGGTCTCATTTTACATAGTTATCGCTTACTCAGTTGGTTGAAATGTGATCATAGTTATATCTTATGCAGAAAGCCATGGGTAGCACAGTTAGCGGTTTAGCATTAATTTAGTGATCGTTTGCTTATTTAGGTTAATCTGGTGTTTCATAGATGGTGAGTGCTGGCTACATTGATAGAGAGAGCAGGAACGATCAGCTTATATCGCTCTGTACTATAAACAAGAGACCATAATTGCTCATCTAGGAGGAGCAATTTTATTAACCCAGTACCAAATGAACCTAAATAATACGGGAATTATGGTAAAGTTGCATGCTATTGTTATAAAGGGATCGCTGGGTGTCGACCGGGAGGTGGTGAGTTGTCCTCCCTCCATCCTCCATCACCCTTACCTACGTACCCAAATGTGGTTTTGTATCTTAATATACTTCATATTTTATTCCTATAGTTTATTCATCTTAATCCGTTTCATATATTCCTATAATAATAATCAACTTTAGGGAGGTGCACGTTACCCGGAAAATTCTGTGGATGAGGGTTTTTTCCAGCTTTGAGAGAGTCGTCTCGTTACCCGGAAATCTCTCATTTCCGGAAGTGCTCTGCACCAATTGTTCCGGCTAACAGGGATATCACTGCATATTTCTCTTCTTTTTTTTTTTTAATTTCTTTACATGATTTCTCTTACCTTATCTCTTATTCTTGTTCTTATTTACTTCAACAGTTAAGGATTGTATAGATAGGAGGTGGGGGGTGGAAGAGTTGGTTAAACTGAATTCTTGGTTTATGAAGTGCATTAAGAATTAAATCTTTTGCAGGTATGAGCACCGTCAGATGTACTGCAGAGCTGGGTGTCGCTGTGAGCAGCAGTACCGCCTGCACAAACTGTTAGCCTTTGACCCAACTAACGAATGCCGTGGTATTTTCAGGTAAGCACTATTGTATTAGGGTACACCAGCCACGTAATCTTCCGTAAAGAATGTGATATTACAATATAGTAGGCCTTCTATATATTGTGAGAGTGGGACTGAGAATTGCTGTGTACTGTAATAGCCAATTGCAATATTTCAATAGTAAATATCGGTATGGGACTGCAGCCTAAAAAATACAGCAGGCCAACTTAACTCGTCTCACTACATATTGTCGGCAGATGTACCCTGGGAGATGAAATTAAATGTTTAATGCATTTCTAGGAAAAAAAATTAAGCATTGTTAGTTTTATTGCATAACCAACTGTTCAAGCACTTAGACAGCTCATCAGTCATGAAGAGGATAAGGAAATTTCATTGTATTTTTTTCCATGCATATGTAATAAAAAACAGTATTTTAATTCATCTGGAGGAATTGGCATGAAGAATCAGTTGATCTACCTCTGCTTCTGGTAGTGGATCATCTTACTGTATCTAGAATTTTGTGTCATTGTAAGCCAGTGTCTTCTATAGGGAGAGTTATGACAACTTTAGGTTTGCAAAATGGAGGTTGGTAACAATACTGTCACAAAAATATAGAAAATTAAACTTTCTCACTAAACTTTACATCATTTTCTTGCATGGTGGCATTAGGCTAACAATAGGAGGGCTTGAGCAATCACAGCCTTATGTATGCAAGTTCACAGTGTGAGGTTTACAATATGGTTTTGCCTTGTGTAAAGTTGGCTTAACTCTCCCTATAGAAGGCACTGGTACAAATTTGGCTGTGCTGCCGTCAAGTGAGACTCGTCCTCAAGTGATGAACGCAGTGATCCATTTAATTATATTTGATTGAATTTACCATTTAACTGCTTATTAGCTGTTTTGATGGTTGTCTGTTCTGAGTTTTGGACTTCACTGTCCAGTGTTAGTACTGTACAGCTTTCCTTACCTAGCTATTTTTGTAGTTACTTGGCCATAAATATTGCTCTTGTAGTCCCCCTACTTCGCATGAACTCAGACTGCATTTCATCATTTTACACTCTCCCATATAAATGGTCACAGCGCATTGTCTATGATTGGGCTGACATTTTAGGAAGTGGGGCAACCTTACACTGTACTGTATGGGTATAGAGGTAGATATTGAAATCATAGGTACAGTATATTCAACCTTTGTGTCCACACTCCTCTTGCTTCTATCAGCATCATTTTTTTATGGCTTGCCCTACCCTAGAAAATTTTATACCAGTGAAATGTGCTAGCTCAATAATTTTAGGTTATGGTAATGTCAATCTGAGGCTCTAAGCAACATTTTTCTTGTTGGGTCCAAATACTTGGCGCCCCTACGCCCAGGCTACTTATCCCATACGCCCATGATTGAAATGAAAAGTGACCTGAAGTTAAAAGCAGAAAGTATGCTGTCATTTGACAAATTTATTGCATTTCTTCAACGGAACCTTTGAAAAAAGTAAATGTCTTGCCTTGTAGTCATAGTGTTGTTGTACTAATGAAGTTGGTAAAAAAGAAAATATTACTCCTCAGTGACTGGTTCCGGTTCCCATCATGCTGTGTGTGCAAGTGCTATGATCTCCCCCAGGACATGTTCACCATGGCGTCTTCATCCAGAAAACCACGAGTCAATCAAGTAAGTTATAGTTACCTTATTGCAGTTTCCTTAATCTTTTGAATGTTGCAATATCTCTCAATGAATTTCCAGCAACAACTAGATAAGATTTGTTGATGGTATAGTTCTGAATTTGTTTTTGAATTAATCTTAGCCTCTGAACCCTTACGTGACGGCAATCATGAGTAGATGATGAGTGCCTTTTGTCCCGCAACAACGGTGTTCATCTACATAATTCAGGATTTTTCTACGCCATAATTTTTAAGTTCGGCACCTTATGCCTTATTGCTGTGGCTTGTGGCAACTTTTCCTCCGTGCTGAAAATTTTTAAGTACATCCTGTCATGGATTAATGTTCATTATTAAAATGCACCTAAATAAATACTGACACCTTTTTTCAGGCTGCTTAATATTTGTGAAAGCTTGGCTAAAGTCAGCATTTGTTTTTACCAAATCATTTTAAGTGAATTTTGGCCCCTTATGACTTGAAAATAAATATGCTATGCCTGTAGATTCATTTTCTAGATGTATAAATAACAGTTATGAAACTTAGTAAAAGGGGTGCATATTGTTGATTGTTACAGAACGTCATCTGATTGATATTTTTTATTCAAATTCTTTTGCAAATTATGAATTTCAAGTAAGTTCTGTCTAAACTATAAGGAAATACTATACTTTAAGCACCATAGACTGTGTTTTGGCACCAGCATTCATTACCTCCACTGATTGTTCTAGATCTTATTGCAATTTTGTTGATGATGATTACCATTATCTACACATGAACAATATGATTGCCAATGGTACAAGATTTCTTAATTTATTAGCAAAATTTAACCCTGAATTTTTTTTTTAAATCAATTTTACTGAAATTGTTTTGAAGAATTGTCAGACTATCTCTCTTACAGTATTTCATTAAACTTATTTTTTATGAATTAAAATACAGTTTCCCAATGGATACTTTGTTCAAAAATTTATTCTTTGAAGGATGAAGATGAAGAAGAAGAATATGGTGTTTACTTTGATGACGACGATGCTGACTCCAAGGAAGAGGAAGCCGACTCGGGAGATAAACGCAAGCACCCTCCTGTCAAGCCAGGCCCTCCTCTAGCTAACATACCTCCTCAACGCCGACCTCGCCTACCCCCTAGACCTCATTCTCATATTGCTCCACCAAGTCCTGGCCTTCTTCCACCACCACCTTCTCCAAATACCTTACCTGTTAGATCTTTCAGTTCTTCAAAGCCAAGCAGCATGCAGACAATACCAACAGAGTCACCTGAGGTATCTACTTTAGGCACTGTAGATGTTGCTACTCCCCATTACTTCTTTAATATCTCAAATTATGCCCATGTTCTCTTTGCCAAGGGTCACCCACTACCTCTTTCAAGAGTACCAAGAAGTCCTGGGGTTTAGGTCATACACTGCTCAGTTTTCATCTTATTAAATGAAACTTATTTAAAATTCTAATGCAGCTGCAAATAGTGTATATTAAATTAATGCAGTTTTTATATAAAATAGCAGATACAGTATTTTCATATTAAAATGATAGTTAATTTTTGTAGTCATTCAGGGTGCCCAAATTAGTTGTGGTGATTACATTTATAAATTGTTCATACTCCATCAGTTATTTAGGATTTTATAGCCATAATAGTTTAAGAATATAATACACAGGCAGTACCCGAGTTATGAACGACTGACTTACGAACACCGCACTTACAAATGGGATCCCAATACTGTATATTCATCACAATAATCTGAAACTAAAATCTCAATTTTTCCACAAGTTAATTATTCTATATTGTTTAACGTCCCTTTATTTACATTATTTGTTATGTTGGGGATATTAACGTTGTTTTGTAAGGGCAGGGTTATGCTTTAACCTAACCTAACCTAACCTAATCTGTGGAATTAACACTGTTCCGACTTACAAACAGGGTTGAGAGACGTAACCCATTCATAACTCAGGGACTGCCTGTATATATGGCAGTATACATTGTTTAACTTATTTGTTATTGTAAGTTAATGGAGCTGGTATCCATTACTATTTTATAGAATATATATACTTTTATTTACATAGACTACTGTAGAATACTAGAGTATAAATGCAGTTCATTGGATTATTTATACAGGTATATGAAATTTTCCTAACAAGGCAGGTATGTACTGTACATGAAACCAGACTTGTTGCAAAACTGAAAAAGTAAAATTATAAATGATTTATTTTGAATTACTTATCCCTAAATGCATATCAGTATTGAGCGTTTAAGTACGTATTGCCATCAGACACGGAATGTACTGCATAAGATTTCTTGAGCATGTTGACCATAATCATTGAGGTGTCAAAGGTACGGGAAATAGCCCACCCTGGCACAGGTCACCGACCCACAATAGGGCCTAGGGGGTGAAAAAAATAAGAGTAAAAAGAAATTAAAAATAGAAAAGAAAATGATTGTACCTGTATTTATCTACACCACGAAGATGACAGAAAACCAGCTTCTTGAAGTGAAACAGATTGTATGAGTAGGTATGGAAACACAGAAGATGGCAGAGGACTCTACAGTTTGGCTGAATGGGGAAAGAAGGATGTGCCTGTACTTTAACAGGTTATTCTAGTGTGACCGACATCCACAGAGAAATGGTGGGCATTGTGAGCAAGGCGAGTGTTTTGAGCCCACGACCTTGCCAGTGGTACACAGGATGCCACATCCACCAAACATGGATAGAATGGATAGAATTAGTCGTAGTGTGAAGTAAATCATTGATAAAAAGTAGGAAGAGAGTAGGTGAAAGAGCAGAACACCTGTGGGACACCACTATTGGTAGAGAAAGAATGAGAGATTAAATCCCTCAACAACAAATGCCATGAAACGTTTCTCAAAGAAGCTAGAGATTAGCAAACAAAGTGGGGGAGAGAAACCATAAGAGGGAAGTTTAGAAAGCATAGTACAAAAACAGCTGCCCCTAGAAACCCTACAGGGCTGGCGCTACCAGGGCCCCTCTCAGGTGCGGCAGGGAACCTCCTAGGAGTGGCCAGGTCCGTTGGGACCTTTCCAGGGGCACTGTAGGCTCCAGGGACTCACCCACAGGCAGCGGGGGCCCCTGAGACCCACCCAGGTAAGTTGGTGCCCCTGGGACCCTCCCATGTGCGTCGAGGACCCTCCCAAGGGTGGCTGGGACATATTGAACCCTCCGAGGGACGGCAGCGCCCCCTAGAACCCTCCCACAGATGGCGTGGGCCCCCAGGAACCCTCCTAGGGGCAGCAGGGCCCGCGCAACCCTCCCAGAAGCGTCGGGTACACCAGGGACCTTCCCAGGGGTTGGTGGGGGCCCCTGGTACCTTCCCAGGTGTGGTGGTGCCCCTAGGGACCCTCCCAGGATAGGCGGGGCTCCCTGAGTCCATTCCAGGGATGGCAGAGGTCCCTGCGACCCTCTAAAGGGTGGCGAGTTCCCTGGGACACTCCAGGAGCCGCACTTGCTGGGGCCCTATAGCACAATTATTCGTGCTGTGGTACATATTATATACGTCCATCGACTCCTTACTTAACTGTGATTGGTGGACTAAAATATATCCCCACCAAATTACAGCCAATAGGAGAAGAGAACAGCCAGTCAGCACAACACCCCAACTTATGTTTTTCTGTTGGATATTATTCTCCATTCCGTTGTTAAGTCGGTGATAATACTGGAAATGTGATGATGGGCGTTGTAGTTACAGCTACCAGCGTTCTAAATAGTGCAAAAACAGCTGCCCCCAGAGACCCTACAGGGCTGGCACTCCTAGAGACTCTCCCAGGTACAGCACGGAACCTCATAGGAGTGGCCGGAGCCCTTGGGACTCTCCGAGGGGCAATGGAGTCCCCAGGGACCCACCCAGAGGCAACGAGGGCCCCTGGGACCCACCCAGGTAAGGTGGTGCCCTCTGAGAACCTCCCAGGTGCGTTGGGACCCTCCCAGGGGCGGCTGGGACCCATTTTACCCTCCGAGGGACGGCAGCGCTCCTTGGAACCCTCCTACAGACGGCAGGGGCCCTAGGAACCCTCCTAAGGGCGGCAGGGCCCATGCAATCCTTCCAGAAGCGTCGGGTGTACCAGGACCTTCCCAGGGGTTACTGGGCGCCCCTGGTACCTTCCCAGGTGTGGTGGTGCCCCTAGGGATCCTCCCTGGATAGGCGGGACTTCCTGAGTCCCTCCCAGGGATGGCAGGGGTCCTTGGGACCCTCTAAGAGGTGGCGAGGTCCCTGGGACACCCCAGGAGCCGCACTTGCTGGGGCCCTATAGCACACTTATTCGTGCTGTGGTACATATTATATACGTCCATCAACTCCTTACCTAACTGTGATTGGTGGACTAAAATAAAACCCCACCAAATTATCAGCCAATAGGAGAAGAGATCAGCCAGTCAGCACAACACCCCAACTTATGTTTTCCTGTTGGATATTATTCTCCATTCCATTGTTAAGTAGGTGATAATACTGGAAATGTGATGATGGGCGTTGTAGTTGCAGCTCTCAGCGTTCTAAATAGTGGAAAAACAACTGCCCCCAGAGACCCTACAGGGCTGGCGCTACCAGGGCCTACCTCATTTGCGGAAGGGAACCTCCTAGGCGTGGCTGGGTCACTTAGGACCTTTCCAGGGGCAGTGGAATCCCCAGGGACCCACCCAGAGGCAGCAGGAGCCCCTGGGACCCAACCAGGTAAGGTGGTGCCGTCTGAGACCATTCGAGGTGCGTTGGAGACCCTCCCAGGGGCGGCTGGGACCCATTTTACCCTCCAAGGGAAAGCAACGCTCCTTGGAACCCTCCTACGGACGGCGGGGGCCCCAGGAACCATCCTAGGGGCGGCAGGACCCCTGCAACCCACCCAGAAGCGGTGGGTGTACCAGGGACCTTCCCAGGGGTTACTGGGTGCCCTTGGTACTTTCCCAGGTGTGGTGGTGCCCCTAGGGATCCTCCCTGGATAGGCGGGGCTTCCTGAGTCCCTCCCAGGGATGGCAGGGGTCCCTGGGACCCTCTAAGAGGTGGCGAGGTCCCTGGGACACCCCAGGAGCCGCACTTGCTGGGGCCCTATAGCACACTTATTCGCGCTGTGGTACATATTATGTACGTCCATCAACTCCTTACCTAACTGTGATTGGTGGACTAAAATAAAACCCCACCAAATTATCAGCCAATAGGAGAAGAGATCAGCCAGTCAGCACAACACCCCAACTTATGTTTTCCTGTTGGATATTATTCTCCATTCCGTTGTTAAGTCGGTGATAATACTGGAAATGTGATGATGGGCGTTGTAGTTGCAGCTACCAGCGTTCTAAATAGTGCAAAAACAGCTGCCCCCAGAGAACCTACAGGGCTGGCGCTACCAGGGCTTATCTCATTTGCTGCAGGGAACCTCCTAGGCGTGGCTGGGTCACTTAGGACCTTTCCAGGGGCAGTGGAGGGTCCAGGGACTCACCCAGAGGCAGCCGGGGCCCCTTGGACCCACCCAGGTAAGGTGGTGTCCTCTGAGACCCTCCGAGGTGCGTTGGGGACCCTCCCAGGGGCGGGTGGGACCCATTTTACCCTCCGAGGGACGGCAGCGCTTCCTGGAATCCTCCCACGGATGGCGTGGTCCCCAGGAACCCTCCTAGGGGCGGCAGGGCCCATGCATCCCTTCCAGAAGCGTCGGGTGTACCAGGGACCTTCCCAGGGGTTACTGGGTGCCCCTGGTACCTTCCCAGGTGTGGTGGTGCCCCTAGGGACCCTCCCAGGATAGGCGGGGCTCTCTGGCTCCCTCCCAGGGATGGCAGGGGTCCCTGGGACCCTCTAAGAGGTGGCGAGGTCCCTGGGACACCCCAGGAGCCGCACTTGCTGGGGCCCTATAGCACACTTATTCGTGCTGTGGTACATATTATATACGTCCATCAACTCCTTACCTAACTGTGATTGGTGGACTAAAATAAAACCCCACCAAATTATCAGCCAATAGGAGAAGAGATCAGCCAGTCAGCACAACACCCCAACTTATGTTTTCCTGTTGGATATTATTCTCCATTCCATTGTTAAGTCGGTGATAATACTGGAAATGTGATGATGGGCGTTGTAGTTACAGCTCCCAGCATTCTAAATAGTGTAATAACAGCTCCCCCAGAGACCCTACAGGGCTGGCACTCCTAGATACCCTCCCAGGTGCAGCAGGGAACCTCCTAGGCGTGGCCGGGGCCCTTGGGACCCTCCCAGGGGCAGTGGAATCCCCAGGGACCCACCCAGAGGGAGCAGGGGCCCCTGGGACCCACCCAGGTAAGGTGGTGCCCTCTGAGACCCTCCCAGGTGCGTTGGGGACCCTACCGGGGGCGGGTGGGACCCATTTTACCCTCCGAGGGATGCCAGCGCCTCCTGGAACCCTCCCACGGATGGCGTGGACCCCAGGAACCCTCCTACGGGAGGCAGGGCCCATGCAACCCTTCCAGAAGCGTCGGGTGTACCAGGGACCTTCCCAGGGGTTGGTGGGGGCCCCTGGTACCTTCCCAGGTGTGTTGGTGCCCCTAGGGATCCTCCCTGGATAGGCGGGTCTCCCTGAGTCCCTCCCAGGGATGGCAGGGGCCCTTGGGACCCTCTAAGAGGTGGCGAGGTCCCTGGGACACCCCAGGAGCCGCACTTGCTGGGGTCCTATAGCACACTTATTCGCGCTGTGGTACATATTATGTACGTCCATCAACTCCTTACCTTACTGTGATTGGTGGACTAAAATATAACCCCACCAAATTATCAGCCAATAGGAGAAGAGATCAGCCAGTCAGCACAATACCCCAACTTATGTTTTCCTGTTGGATATTATTCTCCATTCCATTATTAAGTAGGTGATAATACTGGAAATGTGATGATGGGCGTTGTAGTTGCAGCTACCAGCGTTCTAAATAGTGCAAAAACAGCTGCCCCCAGAGAACCTATAGGGCTGGCTCTACCAGGGCCTATCTAATTTGCGGAAGGGAACCTCCTAGGCGTGGCTGGGTCACTTAGGACCTTTCCAGGGGCAGTGGAATCCCCAGGGACCAACCCAGAGGCAGCAGGGGCCCCTGGGACCCAACCAGGTGAGGTGGTGCCGTCTGAGTCCCTCCGAGGTGCGTTGGAGACCCTCCCAGGGGCGGGTGGGACCCATTTTACCCTCCGAGGGACGGCAACGCTCCTTGGATTCCTCCTACGGACGGCGGGGGCCCCAGGAACCATCCTAGGGGCGGCAGGACCCGTGAAACCCTCTCAGAAGCGTTGGGTGTACCAGGGACCTTCCCAGGGGTTACTGGGTGCCCCTGGTACCTTCCCAGGTGTGGTGGTGCCCCTAGGGACCCTCCCAGGATAGGCGGGTCTCCCTGAGTCCCTCCCAGGGATGGCAGGGGTCCCTGGGACCCTCTAAGAGGTGGCGAGGTCCCTGGGACACCCCAGGAGCCGCACTTGCTGGGGCCCTATAGCACACTTATTCGTGCTGTGGTACATATTATATACGTCCATCAACTCCTTACCTAACTGTGATTGGTGGACTAAAATAAAACCCCACCAAATTATCAGCCAATAGGAGAAGAGATCAGCCAGTCAGCACAACACCCCAACTTATGTTTTCCTGTTGGATATTATTCTCCATTCCATTGTTAAGTCGGTGATAATACTGGAAATGTGATGATGGGCGTTGTAGTTGCAGCTCCCAGCATTCTAAATAGTGTAATAACAGCTCCCCCCAGAGACCCTACAGGGCTGGCACTCCTAGAGACCCTCCCAGGTGCAGCAGGGAACCTCCTAGGCGTGGCCGGGGCCCTTGGGACCCTCCCAGGGCAGTGGAATCCCCAGGGACCCACCCAGAGGGATAGGGGGGCCCTGGGGACCCACCTGCTGCAAGGTGGTTCCCCTGACACCCTCCCAGGTGCGTTGGGGACCTCTACCGGGGGCGGAAATCCATTTTACCTGAGGGATGGCAGCGCCTCCTGGAACCCTCCCACGGATGGCGTGGACCCCAGGAACCCTCCTACGGGAGGCAGGGCCCATGCAACCCTTCCAGAAGCGTCGGGTGTACCAGGGACCTTCTCAGGGGTTGGTGGGGGCCCCTGGTACCTTCCCAGGTGTGTTGGTGCCCCTAGGGATCCTCCCTGGATAGGTGGGTCTCCCTGAGTCCCTCCCAGGGATGGCAGGGGTCCTTGGGACCCTCTAAGAGGTGGCGAGGTCCCTGGGACACCCCAGGAGCCGCACTTGCTGGGGCCCTATAGCACACTTATTCGCGCTGTGGTACATATTATGTACGTCCATCAACTCCTTACCTAACTGTGATTGGTGGACTAAAATAAAACCCCACCAAATTATCAGCCAATAGGAGAAGAGATCAGCCAGTCAGCACAACACCCCAACTTATGTTTTCCTGTTGGATATTATTCTCCATTCCATTATTAAGTCGGTGATAATACTGGAAATGTGATGATGGGCGTTGTAGTTGCAGCTACCAGCGTTCTAAATAGTGCAAAAACAGCTGCCCCCAGAGAACCTACAGGGCTGGCTCTACCAGGGCCTATCTCACTTGCTGCAGGGAACCTCCTAGGCGTGGCTGGGTCACTTAGGACCTTTCCAGGGGCAGTGGAATCCCCAGGGACCAACCCAGAGGCAGCAGGGGCCCCTGGGACCCAACCAGGTAAGATGGTGCCGTCTGAGTCCCTCCGAGGTGCGTTGGAGACCCTCCCAGGGGCGGCTGCGACCCATTTTACCCATCGAGGGACGGCAACGCTCCTTGGAATCCTCCTACGGACGGCGGGGGCCCCAGGAACCATCCTAGGGGCGGCAGGACCCGTGAAACCCTCTCAGAAGCGTTGGGTGTACCAGGGACCTTCCCAGGGGTTACTGGGTGCCCCTGGTACCTTCCCAGGTGAGGTGGTGCCCCTAGGGACCCTCCCAGGATAGGCGGGGCTCTCTGGCTCCCTCCCAGGGATGGCAGGGGTCCCTGGGACCCTCTAAGAGGTGGCGAGGTCCCTGGGACACCCCAGGAGCCGCACTTGCTAGGGCCCTATAGCACACTTATTCGTGCTGTGGTACATATTATATACGTCCATCAACTCCTTACCTAACTGTGATTGGTGGACTAAAATAAAACCCCACCAAATTATCAGCCAATAGGAGAAGAGATCAGCCAGTCAGCACAACACCCCAACTTATGTTTTCCTGTTGGATATTATTCTCCATTCCATTGTTAAGTCGGTGATAATACTGGAAATGTGATGATGGGCGTTGTAGTTACAGCTCCCAGCATTCTAAATAGTGTAATAACAGCTCCCCCCAGAGACCCTACAGGGCTGGCACTCCTAGATACCCTCCCAGGTGCAGCAGGGAACCTCCTAGGCGTGGCCGGGGCCCTTGGGACCCTCCCAGGGGCAGTGGAATCTCCAGGGACCCACCCAGAGGGAGCAGGGGCCCCTGGGACCCACCCAGGTAAGGTGGTGCCCTCTGAGACTCTCCCAGGTGCGTTGGGGACCCTACCGGGGGCGGGTGGGACCCATTTTACCCTCCGAGGGATGCCAGCGCCTCCTGGAACCCTCCCACGGATGGCGTGGACCCCAGGAACCCTCCTACGGGAGGCAGGGCCCATGCAACCCTTCCAGAAGCGTCGGGTGTACCAGGGACCTTCCCAGGGGTTGGTGGGGGCCCCTGGTACCTTCCCAGGTGTGTTGGTGCCCCTAGGGATCCTCCCTGGATAGGCGGGTCTCCCTGAGTCCCTCCCAGGGATGGCAGGGGCCCTTGGGACCCTCTAAGAGGTGGCGAGGTCCCTGGGACACCCCAGGAGCCGCACTTGCTGGGGTCCTATAGCACACTTATTCGCGCTGTGGTACATATTATGTACGTCCATCAACTCCTTACCTTACTGTGATTGGTGGACTAAAATAAAACCCCACCAAATTATCAGCCAATAGGAGAAGAGATCAGCCAGTCAGCACAACACCCCAACTTATGTTTTCCTGTTGGATATTATTCTCCATTCCATTATTAAGTAGGTGATAATACTGGAAATGTGATGATGGGCGTTGTAGTTGCAGCTACCAGCGTTCTAAATAGTGCAAAAACAGCTGCCCCCAGAGAACCTATAGGGCTGGCTCTACCAGGGCCTATCTAATTTGCGGAAGGGAACCTCCTAGGCGTGGCTGGGTCACTTAGGACCTTTCCAGGGGCAGTGGAGGGTCCAGGGACTCACCCAGAGGCAGCCGGGGCCCCTTGGACCCACCCAGGTAAGGTGGTGTCCTCTGAGACCCTCCGAGGTGCGTTGGGGACCCTCCCAGGGGCGGGTGGGACCCATTTTAACCTCCGAGGGACGGCAGCGCTTCCTGGAATCCTCCCACGGATGGCGTGGTCCCCAGAAACCCTCCTAGGGGCGGCAGGGCCCATGCATCCCTTCCAGAAGCGTCGGGTGTACCAGGGACCTTCCCAGGGGTTACTGGATGCCCCTGGTACCTTCCCAGGTGTGTTGGTGCCCCTAGGGACCCTCCCAGGATAGGCGGGGCTCTCTGGCTCCCTCCCAGGGATGGCAGGGGTCCCTGGGACCCTCTAAGAGGTGGCGAGGTCCCTGGGACACCCCAGGAGCCGCACTTGCTGGGGCCCTATAGCACACTTATTCGTGCTGTGGTACATATTATATACGTCCATCAACTCCTTACCTAACTGTGATTGGTGGACTAAAATAAAACCCCACCAAATTATCAGCCAATAGGAGAAGAGATCAGCCAGTCAGCACAACACCCCAACTTATGTTTTCCTGTTGGATATTATTCTCCATTCCATTATTAAGTAGGTGATAATACTGGAAATGTGATGATGGGCGTTGTAGTTGCAGCTACCAGCGTTCTAAATAGTGCAAAAACAGCTGCCCCCAGAGAACCTATAGGGCTGGCTCTACCAGGGCCTATCTAATTTGCGGAAGGGAACCTCCTAGGCGTGGCTGGGTCACTTAGGACCTTTCCAGGGGCAGTGGAATCCCCAGGGACCAACCCAGAGGCAGCAGGGGCCCCTGGGACCCAACCAGGTGAGGTGGTGCCGTCTGAGTCCCTCCGAGGTGCGTTGGAGACCCTCCCAGGGGCGGCTGCGACCCATTTTACCCTCCGAGGGACGGCAACGCTCCTTGGATTCCTCCTACGGACGGCGGGGGCCCCAGGAACCATCCTAGGGGCGGCAGGACCCGTGAAACCCTCTCAGAAGCGTTGGGTGTACCAGGGACCTTCCCAGGGGTTACTGGGTGCCCCTGGTACCTTCCCAGGTGTGGTGGTGCCCCTAGGGACCCTCCCAGGATAAGCGGGTCTCCCTGAGTCCCTCCCAGGGATGGCAGGGGTCCCTGGGACCCTCTAAGAGGTGGCGAGGTCCCTGGGACTCCCCAGGAGCCGCACTTGCTGGGGCCCTATAGCACACTTATTCGTGCTGTGGTACATATTATATACGTCCATCAACTCCTTACCTAACTGTGATTGGTGGACTAAAATAAAACCCCACCAAATTATCAGCCAATAGGAGAAGAGATCAGCCAGTCAGCACAACACCCCAACTTATGTTTTCCTGTTGGATATTATTCTCCATTCCATTGTTAAGTCGGTGATAATACTGGAAATGTGATGATGGGCGTTGTAGTTGCAGCTCCCAGCATTCTAAATAGTGTAATAACAGCTGCCCCCAGAGACCCTACAGGGCTGGCACTCCTAGATACCCTCCCAGGTGCAGCAGGGAACCTCCTAGGCGTGGCCGGGGCCCTTGGGACCCTCCCAGGGGCAGTGGAATCCCCAGGGACCCACCCAGAGGGAGCAGGGGCCCCTGGGACCCACCCAGGTAAGGTGGTGCCCTCTGAGACCCTCCCAGGTGCGTTGGGGACCCTACCGGGGGCGGGTGGGACCCATTTTACCCTCCGAGGGATGCCAGCGCCTCCTGGAACCCTCCCACGGATGGCGTGGACCCCAGGAACCCTCCTACGGGAGGCAGGGCCCATGCAACCCTTCCAGAAGCGTCGGGTGTACCAGGGACCTTCCCAGGGGTTGGTGGGGGCCCCTGGTACCTTCCCAGGTGTGTTGGTGCCCCTAGGGATCCTCCCTGGATAGGCGGGTCTCCCTGAGTCCCTCCCAGGGATGGCAGGGGCCCTTGGGACCCTCTAAGAGGTGGCGAGGTCCCTGGGACACCCCAGGAGCCGCACTTGCTGGGGTCCTATAGCACACTTATTCGCGCTGTGGTACATATTATGTACGTCCATCAACTCCTTACCTTACTGTGATTGGTGGACTAAAATAAAACCCCACCAAATTATCAGCCAATAGGAGAAGAGATCAGCCAGTCAGCACAACACCCCAACTTATGTTTTCCTGTTGGATATTATTCTCCATTCCATTATTAAGTCGGTGATAATACTGGAAATGTGATGATGGGCGTTGTAGTTGCAGCTACCAGCGTTCTAAATAGTGCAAAAACAGCTGCCCCCAGAGAACCTACAGGGCTGGCTCTACCAGGGCCTATCTCATTTGCGAAAGGGAACCTCCTAGGCGTGGCTGGGTCACTTAGGACCTTTCCAGGGGCAGTGGAGGGTCCAGGGACTCACCCAGAGGCAGCCGGGGCCCCTTGGACCCACCCAGGTAAGGTGGTGTCCTCTGAGACCCTCCGAGGTGCGTTGGGGACCCTCCCAGGGGCGGGTGGGACCCATTTTACCATCCGAGGGACGGCAGCGCTTCCTGGAATCCTCCCACGGATGGCGTGGTCCCCAGGAACCCTCCTAGGGGCGGCAGGGCCCATGCAAACCCTCCAGAAGCGTTGGGTGTACCAGGGACCTTCCCAGGGGTTACTGGGTGCCCCTGGTACCTTCCCAGGTGTGGTGGTGCCCCTAGGGACCCTCCCAGGATAGGCGGGGCTCTCTGGCTCCCTCCCAGGGATGGCAGGGGTCCCTGGGACCCTCTAAGAGGTGGCGAGGTCCCTGGGACACCCCAGGAGCCGCACTTGCTGGGGCCCTATAGCACACTTATTCGTGCTGTGGTACATATTATATACGTCCATCAACTCCTTACCTAACTGTGATTGGTGGACTAAAATAAAACCCCACCAAATTATCAGCCAATAGGAGAAGAGATCAGCCAGTCAGCACAACACCCCAACTTATGTTTTCCTGTTGGATATTATTCTCCATTCCATTGTTAAGTCGGTGATAATACTGGAAATGTGATGATGGGCGTTGTAGTTACAGCTCCCAGCATTCTAAATAGTGTAATAACAGCTCCCCCCAGAGACCCTACAGGGCTGGCACTCCTAGATACCCTCCCAGGTGCAGCAGGGAACCTCCTAGGCGTGGCCGGGGCCCTTGGGACCCTCCCAGGGGCAGTGGAATCTCCAGGGACCCACCCAGAGGGAGCAGGGGCCCCTGGGACCCACCCAGGTAAGGTGGTGCCCTCTGAGACTCTCCCAGGTGCGTTGGGGACCCTACCCGGGGGCGGGTGGGACCCATTTTACCCTCCGAGGGATGCCAGCGCCTCCTGGAACCCTCCCACGGATGGCGTGGACCCCAGGAACCCTCCTACGGGAGGCAGGGCCCATGCAACCCTTCCAGAAGCGTCGGGTGTACCAGGGACCTTCCCAGGGGTTGGTGGGGGCCCCTGGTACCTTCCCAGGTGTGTTGGTGCCCCTAGGGATCCTCCCTGGATAGGCGGGTCTCCCTGAGTCCCTCCCAGGGATGGCAGGGGTCCTTGGGACCCTCTAAGAGGTGGCGAGGTCCCTGGGACACCCCAGGAGCCGCACTTGCTGGGGCCCTATAGCACACTTATTCGCGCTGTGGTACATATTATGTACGTCCATCAACTCCTTACCTAACTGTGATTGGTGGACTAAAATAAAACCCCACCAAATTATCAGCCAATAGGAGAAGAGATCAGCCAGTCAGCACAACACCCCAACTTATGTTTTCCTGTTGGATATTATTCTCCATTCCATTATTAAGTAGGTGATAATACTGGAAATGTGATGATGGGCGTTGTAGTTGCAGCTACCAGCGTTCTAAATAGTGCAAAAACAGCTGCCCCCAGAGAACCTACAGGGCTGGCTCTACCAGGGCCTATCTCATTTGCGGAAGGGAACCACCTAGGCGTGGCTGGGTCACTTAGGACCTTTCCAGGGGCAGTGGAATCCCCAGGGACCAACCCAGAGGCAGAAAATTCTGGGACCAACCAGGAGACATGTTACTGGAGTCCCTCCGAGTGTTGGACTCCCTGGTGGGCGGCTATGACCCATTTTACCCTCGGAGGGACGGCAGCGCTTCCTGGAATCCTCCCACGGATGGCGTGGTCCCCAGTAACCCTCCTAGGGGCGGCAGGGCCCATGCAACCCTTCCAGAAGCGTCGGGTGTACCAGGGACCTTCCCAGGGGTTGGTGGGGGCCCCTGGTACCTTCCCAGGTGTGTTGGTGCCCCTAGGGATCCTCCCTGGATAGGCGGGTCTCCCTGAGTCCCTCCCATGGATGGCAGTGGTCCCTGGGACCCTCTAAGAGGTGGCGAGGTCCCTGGGACACCCCAGGAGCCGCACTTGCTGGGGCCCTATAGCACACTTATTCGTGCTGTGGTACATATTATATACGTCCATCAACTCCTTACCTAACTGTGATTGGTGGACTAAAATAAAACCCCACCAAATTATCAGCCAATAGGAGAAGAGATCAGCCAGTCAGCACAACACCCCAACTTATGTTTTCCTGTTGGATATTATTCTCCATTCCATTATTAATTAGGTGATAATACTGGAAATGTGATGATGGGCGTTGTAGTTGCAGCTACCAGCGTTCTAAATAGTGCAAAAACAGCTGCCCCCAGAGAACCTATAGGGCTGGCTCTACCAGGGCCTATCTAATTTGCGGAAGGGAACCTCCTAGGCGTGGCTGGGTCACTTAGGACCTTTCCAGGGGCAGTGGAATCCCCAGGGACCAACCCAGAGGCAGCAGGGGCCCCTGGGACCCAACCAGGTGAGGTGGTGCCGTCTGAGTCCCTCCGAGGTGCGTTGGAGACCCTCCCAGGGGCGGCTGCGACCCATTTTACCCTCCGAGGGACGGCAACGCTCCTTGGAATCCTCCTACGGACGGCGGGGGCCCCAGGAACCATCCTAGGGGCGGCAGGACCCGTGAAACCCTCTCAGAAGCGTTGGGTGTACCAGGGACCTTCCCAGGGGTTACTGGGTGCCCCTGGTACCTTCCCAGGTGTGGTGGTGCCCCTAGGGACCCTCCCAGGATAGGCGGGGCTCTCTGGCTCCCTCCCAGGGATGGCAGGGGTCCCTGGGACCCTCTAAGAGGTGGCGAGGTCCCTGGGACACCCCAGGAGCCGCACTTGCTGGGGCCCTATAGCACACTTATTCGTGCTGTGGTACATATTATATACGTCCATCAACTCCTTACCTAACTGTGATTGGTGGACTAAAATAAAACCCCACCAAATTATCAGCCAATAGGAGAAGAGATCAGCCAGTCAGCACAACACCCCAACTTATGTTTTCCTGTTGGATATTATTCTCCATTCCATTGTTAAGTCGGTGATAATACTGGAAATGTGATGATGGGCGTTGTAGTTGCAGCTCCCAGCATTCTAAATAGTGTAATAACAGCTCCCCCCAGAGACCCTACAGGGCTGGCACTCCTAGATACCCTCCCAGGTGCAGCAGGGAACCTTCTAGGCGTGGCCGGGGCCCTTGGGACCCTCCCAGGAGCAGTGGAATCTCCAGGGACCCACCCAGAGGGAGCAGGGGCCCCTGGGACCCACCCAGGTAAGGTGGTGCCCTCTGAGACCCTCCCAGGTGCGTTGGGGACCCTACCGGGGGCGGGTGGGACCCATTTTACCCTCCGAGGGATGCCAGCGCCTCCTGGAACCCTCCCACGGATGGCGTGGACCCCAGGAACCCTCCTACGGGAGGCAGGGCCCATGCAACCCTTCCAGAAGCGTCGGGTGTACCAGGGACCTTCCCAGGGGTTGGTGGGGGCCCCTGGTACCTTCCCAGGTGTGTTGGTGCCCCTAGGGATCCTCCCTGGATAGGCGGGTCTCCCTGAGTCCCTCCCAGGGATGGCAGGGGCCCTTGGGACCCTCTAAGAGGTGGCGAGGTCCCTGGGACACCCCAGGAGCCGCACTTGCTGGGGCCCTATAGCACACTTATTCGCGCTGTGGTACATATTATGTACGTCCATCAACTCCTTACCTAACTGTGATTGGTGGATTCAAATAAAACCCCTACCAAATGATTGGGCCAATAGGAGACGAGATCAGCTAGTCAGCAGCAAATAATTCCAACTGCGTTTTCCTGTTGATATTATTCTCCATTCCATTAGTTAGTTTGCGATAATACTGAAATGTGATGATGGGGCGTTGAAGTTGCAGCTACCAGCGTTCTAAAGAAAAGAAAACAGCCCCAGAGAACCTATAGGCTGGGCTCTACCAGGGCCTATCTAATTGCGGAAGGAACCTCCTAGGGCGTGCCACTGGCCATAGACCTTCCAGGGCAGTGGAATCCTAGGACCAACTCCATAAAGCAGCAGGGGCCCCTGGGGACCCAGCAACCAGGTGAGGTGCCGTCTGAGTCCCTCCGAGGTGCGTTGGAGACCCTCCCAGGGGCGGCTGCGACCCATTTTACCCTCCGAGGGACGGCAACGCTCCTTGGAATCCTCCTACGGACGGCGGGGGCCCCAGGAACCATCCTAGGGGCGGCAGGACCCGTGAAACCCTCTCAGAAGCGTTGGGTGTACCAGGGACCTTCCCAGGGTTTACTGGGTGCCCCTGGTACCTTCCCAGGTGTGGTGGTGCCCCTAGGGACCCTCCCAGGATAGGTGGGTCTCCCTGAGTCCCTCCCAGGGATGGCAGGGGTCCCTGGGACCCTCTAAGAGGTGGCGAGGTCCCTGGGACACCCCAGGAGCCGCACTTGCTGGGGCCCTATAGCACACTTATTCGCGCTGTGGTACATATTATGTACGTCCATCAACTCCTTACCTAACTGTGATTGGTGGACTAAAATAAAACCCCACCAAATTATCAGCCAATAGGAGAAGAGATCAGCCAGTCAGCACAACACCCCAACTTATGTTTTCCTGTTGGATATTATTCTCCATTCCATTATTAAGTCGGTGATAATGCTGGAAATGTGATGATGGGCGTTGTAGTTGCAGCTACCAGCGTTCTAAATAGTGCAAAAACAGCTGCCCCCAGAGAACCTACAGGGCTGGCTCTACCAGGGCCTATCTCATTTGCTGCAGGGAACCTCCTAGGCGTGGCTGGGTCACTTGGGACCTTTCCAGGGGCAGTGGAGGGTCCAGGGACTCACCCAGAGGCAGCCGGGGCCCCTTGGACCCACCCAGGTAAGGTGGTGTCCTCTGAGACCCTCCGAGGTGCGTTGGGGACCCTCCCAGGGGCGGGTGGGACCCATTTTACCCTCCGAGGGACGGCAGCGCTTCCTGGAATCCTCCCACGGATGGCGTGGTCCCCAGGAACCCTCCTAGGGGCGGCAGGGCCCATGCAACCCTTCCAGAAGCGTCGGGTGTACCAGGGACCTTCCCAGGGGTTACTGGGTGCCCCTGGTACCTTCCCAGGTGTGGTGGTGCCCCTAGGGACCCTCCCAGGATAGGCGGGGCTCTCTGGCTCCCTCCCAGGGATGGCAGGGGTCCCTGGGACCCTCTAAGAGGTGGCGAGGTCCCTGGGACACCCCAGGAGCCGCACTTGCTGGGGCCCTATAGCACACTTATTCGTGCTGTGGTACATATTATATACGTCCATCAACTCCTTACCTAACTGTGATTGGTGGACTAAAATAAAACCCCACCAAATTATCAGCCAATAGGAGAAGAGATCAGCCAGTCAGCACAACACCCCAACTTATGTTTTCCTGTTGGATATTATTCTCCATTCCATTGTTAAGTCGGTGATAATACTGGAAATGTGATGATGGGCGTTGTAGTTACAGCTCCCAGCATTCTAAATAGTGTAATAACAGCTCCCCCCAGAGACCCTACAGGGCTGGCACTCCTAGATACCCTCCCAGGTGCAGCAGGGAACCTCCTAGGCGTGGCCGGGGCCCTTGGGACCCTCCCAGGGGCAGTGGAATCTCCAGGGACCCACCCAGAGGGAGCAGGGGCCCCTGGGACCCACCCAGGTAAGGTGGTGCCCTCTGAGACTCTCCCAGGTGCGTTGGGGACCCTACCGGGGGCGGGTGGGACCCATTTTACCCTCCGAGGGATGCCAGCGCCTCCTGGAACCCTCCCACGGATGGCGTGGACCCCAGGAACCCTCCTACGGGAGGCAGGGCCCATGCAACCCTTCCAGAAGCGTCGGGTGTACCAGGGACCTTCCCAGGGGTTGGTGGGGGCCCCTGGTACCTTCCCAGGTGTGTTGGTGCCCCTAGGGATCCTCCCTGGATAGGCGGGTCTCCCTGAGTCCCTCCCAGGGATGGCAGGGGCCCTTGGGACCCTCTAAGAGGTGGCGAGGTCCCTGGGACACCCCAGGAGCCGCACTTGCTGGGGTCCTATAGCACACTTATTCGCGCTGTGGTACATATTATGTACGTCCATCAACTCCTTACCTTACTGTGATTGGTGGACTAAAATATAACCCCACCAAATTATCAGCCAATAGGAGAAGAGATCAGCCAGTCAGCACAATACCCCAACTTATGTTTTCCTGTTGGATATTATTCTCCATTCCATTATTAAGTAGGTGATAATACTGGAAATGTGATGATGGGCGTTGTAGTTGCAGCTACCAGCGTTCTAAATAGTGCAAAAACAGCTGCCCCCAGAGAACCTACAGGGCTGGCTCTACCAGGGCCTATCTCATTTGCGGAAGGGAACCTCCTAGGCGTGGCTGGGTCACTTAGGACCTTTCCAGGGGCAGTGGAATCCCCAGGGACCAACCCAGAGGCAGCAGGGGCCCCTGGGACCCAACCAGGTAAGATGGTGCCGTCTGAGTCCCTCCGAGGTGCGTTGGAGACCCTCCCAGGGGCGGCTGCGACCCATTTTACCCATCGAGGGACGGCAACGCTCCTTGGAATCCTCCTACGGACGGCGGGGGCCCCAGGAACCATCCTAGGGGCGGCAGGACCCGTGAAACCCTCTCAGAAGCGTTGGGTGTACCAGGGACCTTCCCAGGGGTTACTGGGTGCCCCTGGTACCTTCCCAGGTGAGGTGGTGCCCCTAGGGACCCTCCCAGGATAGGCGGGGCTCTCTGGCTCCCTCCCAGGGATGGCAGGGGTCCCTGGGACCCTCTAAGAGGTGGCGAGGTCCCTGGGACACCCCAGGAGCCGCACTTGCTAGGGCCCTATAGCACACTTATTCGTGCTGTGGTACATATTATATACGTCCATCAACTCCTTACCTAACTGTGATTGGTGGACTAAAATAAAACCCCACCAAATTATCAGCCAATAGGAGAAGAGATCAGCCAGTCAGCACAACACCCCAACTTATGTTTTCCTGTTGGATATTATTCTCCATTCCATTGTTAAGTCGGTGATAATACTGGAAATGTGATGATGGGCGTTGTAGTTACAGCTCCCAGCATTCTAAATAGTGTAATAACAGCTCCCCCCAGAGACCCTACAGGGCTGGCACTCCTAGATACCCTCCCAGGTGCAGCAGGGAACCTCCTAGGCGTGGCTGGGGCCCTGGGACCCTCCTCTAGGCAGTGGAATCCCAGGACCCCACCCAGAGGGATAGGGGGGCCCTGGGGACCCACCTGCTGCAAGGTGGTTCCCCTGACACCCTCCCAGGTGCGTTGGGGACCTCTACCGGGGGCGGAAATCCATTTTACCTGAGGGATGGCAGCGCCTCCTGTAACCCTCCCACGGATGGCGTGGGACCCCAGGAACCCTCCCCACGGGAGGCAGGGCCCATGCAACCTTCCAGAAGCCGCCGGGTACGAGGGACCTTCTCAGGGGTTGGTGGGGCCCCCGGTACCTTCCCAGGTGTAAGTTGGTGCCCCTCAGGGATCCTCCCGATAGGGCGGGTCTCCCTGAGTCCTCCCCAGGGGCTTGGCAGGGCCCTGGGACCCTCTGCAAGAGGTGGCGAGAGTCCCTGGGACACCCCAGGAGCCGCACTTAGGGGTCCTATAGCACAATTTATTCGCGCCGTGGGTACATATTATGTACGCCCATCAACTCCCCATTTAACTGTGATTGGTGGACCAAAAATAAAACCCCCACCAAATTATCAGAGCCAATAGGAGAAGAGATCAGCCAGTCAGCACAACACCCCAACTTATGTTTTCCTGTTGGATATTATTCTCCATTCCATTATTACAGGTGATAATACTGGAAATGATGATGGGCGTTGTAGTTGCAGCTACCACTGCTCAAATAGTGCAAAAACAGCTGCCCCCAGGAGAACCCACAGGGCTGGCTCTACCAGGGCCTATTCCCACGGCAGAAGGGAACCTTCCCAGGCGTGGCTGGGGTCACTTAGGACCCTTCCAGGGGCAGTGGAACCCCAGGGACCAACCCAGAGGCAGCAGGGGCCCCTGGGACCCAAATCCAGGTAAGATGGTGCCGTCGAGTCCCTCCGAGGTGCTGAGACCCTCCCAGGGGCGGCTGGTGACCCATTTTACCCTCCGAGGGACGGCAACGCCCTTGGAACTTCCCACGGACGGGTGGGGGCCCCAGGAACCATCCTAGGGCGGCAGGGACACGTGAAACCCCTCTCAGAAGTGTAAGGTGTACCAGGGACCTTCCCAGGGGTTACCAAGCTCCCCTGGTACCTTCACAGGTGTGGTGTGGTGCCCTAGATCCCTCCCTGACAGGCGGGTCTCCTGAGTCCCCCTCCCAGGGATGGCAGGGGTCCTGGGAACCTCTAAGAGGTGGCGAGGTCCCTGGACACACCAGGAGCCGCACTTAGGGCCCTATAGCACACTTATTCGTGCTGTGGTATTATATTATATAATGCCCATCAACTCATTTCCAACTGTGATTACAGGATCTGTAATAAAAACCCCACCAAATGACAGCCAATAGGAGAAGGAGATCAGCTAGTCAGCACAACACCCAACTTATGTTTTCCAGTTGATATTATTCTCCATTCCATGGTTAAGCGGTGATATTACTGGAATGGGATGGATGCATGCTGTAGCACAGCTCCCAGCATTCCCAAATAGTGTAATAACAGCTCCCCAGAGACTCCCACAGGGCTGGCACTCAGATACCCCTCCCAGGTGCAGCAGGGAACCTCTCTAGGGAGGTGCCAGCCCCGGGGACCCTCCCCAGGGGCAGTGGAATCCCAGGACCCACCCAGAGGGAGCAGGGGCCCTGGGACCCACCAAGGTAAGGTGGTTCCCCTGAGACCCCTCCCAGGTGTGCGTTGGGGACCCTACCGGGGGCGGGTGGGACCCATTTACCCTCCGAGGGATGCCAGCGCCTCCTGAACCCTCCCACGGATGGCGTGGACCCCAGAACCTCCTGAAAGTAGGGCTCATGCAACCCTTCCAGAAGGTCAAAACACGGACCTTCCTAGGGGTTGTGGGGACCCCTGGTACCTTCCAGTGTGTTGGTGCCCCTAGGATCCTCCCTGGAGAAGTGACTCCCTGAGTCCCTCCCTAGGATGGGCAGGGGCCCTTGGGACCCCTCTGAAGAGGTGGCGAGGCCCTGGGACACCCCAGGAGCCGCACCTGTTGGGGTCCCATAGCACACTTATTCGCGCTGTGGCACATATTATGCACGCCCATCAACCTCATTTAACTGTGACAGGACTGTGTAAAAACCCCACCAAATTATCAGCCAATAGGAGAAGAGATCAGCCAGTCAGCACAACACCCCAACTTATGTTTTCCTGTTGATATACTTCATTCCATTATTAAGTAGGTGATAATACTGGAAATGATGATGGGCGTTGTAGTTGCAGCTACTCAGCGTTTTAAATAGTGCAAAAACATGCCCCAGAGAACTGCAGAAATGCCTCTAACAGGGCCTATCTAATTTGCGGAAGGGAACCCCTATGGCTGCTGGGCTCACTTAGGACCTTCCAGGGCAAGTGGAATCCCTAGAGGGACCAAACCCAGGTGGGCAGCAGGGGCCCCTGGGACCCAACTAGGTGAAAAGTTTGTCTGAGTCCCTCCCGAGGTGCTGGAGACCTCCCAGGGGCGGTGGGACCCATTTTACCTCCGAGGGACGGCAACGCCCTTGAATTCCTCCCACGGACGGCGGGGCCCCAGGAACCATCCTAGGGCGGCAGGACCCGGGAAACCCTCTCAGAAGCGTTGGGTATACCAGGACCTTCCCCAGGGGTTACTGGGTGCCCCTGGTACCTTCCCCAGGTGTGGTGCCCCTAGGGACCCTCCCCAGGATAAGCGGGTCTCCCCTGAGTCCCTCCCAGGGGACAGCAGGGGTCCCTGCACTTCTAAGAGGCAGAGTAACCCCTGGGACACCCAGGAGCCACCCCATGGGGGCCCCATATACCATTCGTGCTGTAGCATGATACATATACGTCCATCAACTTCACCTAACTGCATTGGTGGACTAGTAAATAAAAACCCCACCAAACATTTAAAATACAGAGAAGAGATCTAGCCAGTCAGCACAACACCCCAACTTATGTTTTCCTTGTTGATATTATTCTCCATTCCACACAAGTCGGTGATAATACTGAAATGTGATGATGGCGTTGTAGTTGTGCAGTTCTTGTTATTCAAATAGTGGCCAACAGCTCTCAGAGACCCTACAGGGCTGGC
>NW_024720773.1:8416438-8542876 GCF_018991925.1 Homarus americanus | reverse complement strand
GTGGTGGTAGTAGTGTAGTGGTAGTAGTAGGTGGTGTAGTGGTGGGTGGTGGTGGTAGTGGTGGTGGTAGTAGTAGTGGTAGTAGTAGTGGGTGGTGGTGGTGTGGTGGTGGTAGTAGTAGTGGTGGTAGTAGTGTGTGGTGGTAGGTGGGTGGGTAGTGGTGGGTAGTAGTGGTGGGTAGGTAGTGGTGGTGGTAGTGTGTGGTATACCTTGGCTGGGATTATTATTTTCAATGTACACATTGTATGTGTACATGTAAGTATGTGTGTATGTGTCTGTGATTGTATACGTCGTTTGTGTATGTGTGTATGAAAGGTCAAGAGTGTAAGAGTACAACCAATGTACCTTTGTATATCTGGGATAATGTTTACCTCAAGTTGTATGTATGTATGTATGTAAGTAATGTATGTATGTATAATCTATGTATGTAAGTAATCTATGTATGTATAATGTATGTATGTAAGTACGTATGTATGTAAGTAATCTATGTATAAGTAATGTAAGTGTGTATATATGTAAGTATGTATGTATGTAGATGTAATTATTCTGATAGTCTAGTACAAACTCACTGCT
The DNA here is from genome assembly GCF_018991925.1 of Homarus americanus. NCBI lineage: Eukaryota > Metazoa > Arthropoda > Malacostraca > Decapoda > Nephropidae > Homarus > Homarus americanus. The sequence goes on along the minus strand of NW_024720773.1, from coordinate 8,542,303 downwards.
CACCAGGGCTCAGGACCTTCTGTGTGTTAGACAGATGTGATAACCAATCACCATGAGGGCCTTAATATATATGTGTAATATCTATGTATATGTGTGTAATTATTCCTGGTGTTATGTATGTTTGTGGGGTTCTATGTATAAATATGTATGGAACTATGACCTGTTTCTTCAGTGTGATGACGTTGTACCCAAAGGGGGTTTAAAGATATAATCGTAATCAAGGTTAATCAGGTTGTGCTATTGTATTCAAAGTGATAATAAACCCTTGAGTACGATGGCATAACTACTGTGAGTACATTATCAGTCCTTTGAAAAGATTGTTATCGTACCATGGTAATATATCGTACCAATGAGTTTAAGATATCGTACTATGAGGTTGGTTATCGTAATCAAGTGGTTAATATATCATTCAATGAGTTTAAGATATCGTACCATGAGGTTAAGTTATCGTACTCAAGTGGTTAATATATCGTACTCAATGAGTTTAAGATATCGTACCTAAGAGGTTAAGTTATCGTACTCAAGTGGTTAATATATCGTACTCAATGAGTTTAAGATATCGTACTCATGAGGTTAAGTTATCGTACTCAAGAGTTTAAATTATCGTACTCAAGAGGTGAAAATGTCGTACTCGAGAGGTTAATATTTCGTACTCAAGAGGTTAAATTATCGTACTCATGAAGTTGAGGCGGCTACCGTGTCCCCACCCAGGCTTGTCCCGAGGTGTAGTAATGAACAAGGGTGTGTAATTGTGAGGAGGAGGGTAGAGGTGAGGGGAGGAAGGAGTAAGGAAGGAGGAGGGAAGGTTTTGGGAGGGAGAGGCTGAGGAGGGGGGTGGTGTTATGTCGCTGGGTGGAGTGAGGAGGGAGGGGGACAGGAGGAAGAGTCAAAGTGAAGCAATATAAGCGCTTTTCGAGGTACCCCCCTCCCCATCCTTCCTCCCTCTCACCCTCACCTCTCCCTCTCTCTCCTCACCCTCTTCCCTCTCTCTCCTCACCCTCCCCATCCACTTACCCTCTTCCCCCTCCCCATTCCTCACCACTCTCCCCCCGTCTCGTCACCTTTCCTCCACAGCTGCCCAACTTACCAGGGGAAACGGTAAAGTCACACACACACACACACACACACACACACACACACACACATGTTGACCTTTAATAATACAATATAATCTCTACTCTGTTCTTTTAACTTATAACATCTCGTTCCTTTAAAATATTATTCTCAACAGCATCTCCTTGTAAACAGTTGGTCGAGTCTTCCTGGTTCTGAGAGTCTGTTGTATTTGCCAAACTTTCCAAACTTTGTAAAAAAAAAATTCCATGTGATTTTTTCTACTTTTCATATTGACTGATTCTTAACTTTTTATTAATTTTTTTTTATTATTTTTTTTCTACTCATTTTTACTATTTTTTATTTTTTATTTTTTACTTATTATTAATTGTTATAGATTCATTATGTCACTTTCCTAGACTATCATAATTTATAAACCCTTCTATAATAATCTGTTGCTTCTATTTTCCTATTATCGTCTATTAATATATTTTGCTATTTGCTATTGGAGATTATTCAAGGCGGTGTTATTCCTGTAGGTGTGTTAATAGATTGTTATTATTATTATTATTGTTACTAAATTAATCCATCATCACACATTACAGAAATAATCGTAAGTTTAAAATCAAATCTAACTTACGATTAATCAAAAAGAGAGAGAGATAATTGGGTTATTATAATTGATTGAAAAAAAAAATATATTACGTCGTTAAATAATAGTAGGAAGAAATTGATTTGACCCAGCGACCTCTTGTTGTGGTGGAGGTCAAGACGTGATCCACCTATCGGAGAGGAGTTGTTATTGTTGACGAGTCTGAGGTGGGAAGATGCCTGTATGAATGTCTCTCTCTCTCTCTCTCTCTCTCTCTCTCTCTCTCTCTCTCTCTCTCTCTTACACACACACACGTACAACTACTTTCTCCAATTGTGAGGTTAATGATCGTTTATGAAGACAATTTTACCAGTCACTTCAGACCTGACCTAACCTAACCAAACGAGAACCCACAGTAATTAGAAAGTATTTACATCAGATAAACCTAAACACATATGTATCAAATTATTATACTCGAGATACAGTTAACTAGGTGAACAGTTGCCAGCGAGCATCATTTATCAAGTCGACGTGGAATCTAATTTAATAAAGTTTCGAAATGTGCAGCTGTCTCGTGATATACCCGAATTAAACATTTCTGTATATCTAACTTGTTAAATTCAGGTTTTAGGAGGTTTGTTTTCGAGGTTAATTTATGTGTTTGTGGTGTAGGTATGTGGTATGTGATATTTGAGACAGCAGGTGTAAGGTTAGTTATGTGAAAGCTTCTATTTCCTGCAAGATGTGTGATGTTGATGGAGTACCTCGACCTAGTCCTCTCAAGGGGTGTGTGATGTTGATGGAGTACCTCGACCTATTCCATTCAAGGGGTGTGATGTTGATGGAGAACCTCGACCTATTCCTCGCAGGGTGTGTGATGTTGATGGAGTACCTCGACTTAGTCCTCTCAAGGGGTGTGATGTTGATGGAGTACCTCGACCTAGTCCTCTCAAGGGGTGTGTGATGTTGATGGAGTACCTCGACCTATTCCATTCAAGGGGTGTGATGTTGATGGAGTACCTCGACTTAGTCCTCTCAAGGGGTGTGATGTTGATTGAGTACCTCGACCAAGACCTCCTCCCTAAAGCATATATTTTGTTCTTTTATATTGCGAAATATAACTTAACAGAGTAAAACTTAACCTAATCCTATTTTATGGGTACAAGGTAAGGGTTTATTTTTAGGGCCCTGAGTAACTTAGGGACCCTAGGTAACTAAGGAGCCCTGGGTAGCTGCCTCGTTTATCCTGCCCCTAATTGGGCCTTTGGTATTGTTATACATCACAGCTAGGTGGCAGCACTAACGACATAAACAAACATTAGCGCGGCTGTTGTAAAGTTCACCAGGATGAAGGAGACCGAACTGTACTGTCATAAATATGTAATTCTCAGTGGCGTGAGGTACCCGCTAGCCCTGTGACCGACGTGATGACCCGAGATGACCTCAGCTTGAACTCGAGGTCTTCACGCACTTCACCAGAGGGTAATATATATTTTTCCAGAGAAACTTTTCGTGTTTTTAGTATATTCTCGTGGTGTTGGATGAGTTAATTAAGTGCTGCAACACCTGTTTAATATTTTTCACGGGTATTCTTTGTGTTTTACGAGGTAAGCATCACAGTGGGACGTGGAAAATTGATACAATATTTTAAAAGTTTAATATTCAAGAAGATCCAGTTTCTGACCTCGATGGAGAAAGCTCTTGTGGCCTCCTACAACCAGCTGGGTGGCCGTGTAATGCATGCATGTATGTATGTATGTATGTATGTATGTATGTATGTATGTATGTATTAATGAGGTATACATATAACCCTGTGTATTAAAAGTTGGTACTGTATCCATGTAAAGTAAGAACCAGTGGCAAGTGATATAGTTATGACTCTACTCACCCTACTCTCGCTGGGCATGGCGGTGTGAGACTCCTGTAGTAGGCGCTGACGGGGAAGGTGGTGGTGGTGACCTCAGTAGCCCCTATATGCCTGATTGATGGACCTCCTGATTCACGTTCACCTGTAGGAAGAAATTTTCATGAATAGAGGAACACAGCCTTGAGTAAGATACTGGAAAAGCTAGCATGTAATAGACTAAATTCCTTCTGCAATGTCAATAACATCTTTACAGACTCCCAGTTTGGATTTAGAGCTAGAAGGTCGAGTGAGAGTGCTCTGCTATCCTTTACTAATGACATCTTAAATTCCTTTGATGACAGTCAGTTCACAGTCGGTATATTCTTGGAGCTCTCTAAAGCCTTCGATACTGTCGACCATACCATCCTCCTTTCAAAGCTTGAATATTACGGCGTTAGGGTCCTGTCCCACAAATTGGTTTACCTCATATCTGTCCAACAGGATGCAGTATATCTGTTATAATAACCACCAATCTGACTCCTCGCCAATCTTGTATGGAGTCCCCCAAGGTTCAATTCTCGATCCTGTACTGTTTTTGTTGTACATAAACGACATAGTCCACGCCAGCTCACTCATAAAATACAACTTATTTGCAGACGATAGTAATCTCTATGCCATCAACTCAGACCTCTATTCCTTGATGAGAACTATGAACACTGAATTAACTAAAGTCGGGACCTGGGTAATAAGTAATAAACTGACCTTAAACCTTGAGAAAACCCACTACACGATCTTTCACAGAAGAAAAAACTTACCTCCAGACTTGAACCCCCTGTACCTTGGTAATATAGTCCTCAAATGCGAACAAAATACTAAATTCCTTAAGGCACCCAGAGCTACTAAGACCACCCCCATGCGCTCCTCTCAGTCCCAGACCTCCATAAAATATCACGGTGTGAAGGTGTGGAACAACTTACCACCACCCATCCGAGGAAAGACTACGCTTCCTTCCTTTAAATCATCTCTAAAAAAATATCTATTGTCGAAGTATTAATATTTCTTGTAACACTTACTATATTTACAGCACCTGCTTTTATTGTACCATCAAAACCGTTTTATCAGAAATTATCATGTAAATAAATAAGTAATTACCATTGCAATAAACATATTTGCCAACTAGACATAATCCTGACAGCTCTGTCCTCTTGTTCAACCTTATTACTGTACAACCCAGGTTGTACTGCTCCCCCATTATACTTGTGTTTTTAAATTCCACTCTAATTTATATATATATATATATATATATATATATATATATATATATATATATATATATATATATATATATATATATATATATATATATATATATATATATATATATATATATATATATGTATGTGTATATGTATGTATGAATAAATAAATAAAAAAAATAATAATAATAAAAAAAAAATAAAAAATAATAAATAATAAATAACAAATTAAGTAAATATTGAAGTGATAACCGTGGTAACACTATGAGATGTTGTTATTACCACTAAATGTTACATAATACTTCCTTGAGATAAATGTATAGTATATATCAGATGCCGAGAGCTCAGGTTCTCAACTGGCTCAGCCATGTTAATATTGTTATTATTATCCACTCTGTATCTGTGTTTTTCTGGTTAAATAAACTGTTTCAATTCAATTCAATACGTGGCCGAGGTCTCTGTAGTCGTGGGTAGGAGGGAGGGTAGGGGGAGAGCGGGAAGGAGGGGTTGGATGTTACAGTACAGGTGGGTCAAGGGGTGGAGTTAGGAGGAGGAGGAAGATGTACCGTGATGGAGGAGGTGTGGTGATGGAGGAGGTGTGGTGATGGAGGTGATGTGATAGTGAAGCGAAGGGTGAACGTGAAAGGAAGGAGGAGGAGGAAGAGATGTAATAGTAAGAGGAGGAAGGAGTGTGGTCTTGGAGGTGATGTGGTGAGAGTCTGAAGTTTCCCTCCCTATCCTCACTCCCCCTCTCCACCTCCCTCCTCCCCTCTCTCTCCCCCAAGCTCCCCCCCCCCACACCTCGTTCTTCATGCCGCCTCGACACTTCCTCCCTGATGATGATGATGGTAGTGATGATGGTGATAAGTAAGAAGTAAAAGCAAAACTCACCTCCCTTCCAGAACAGACGAGAAACACCCATCTTTCCTCCCTCCCTTCAACCCCCTCCTACCCCTGCAACCCCCTCACAACCCTTCCTTCACCCCATCCCATCCCCCCTTCCCTCCCTCCCTAACCACCTGACCATTTCCACAGGTAAATGAACAATATATTAAGAACATCCCTTTACCACCACAGCCAAACCAATACCATTGTGATGTAAAAGACTTTATTCATTATTTACTACCACAGTGAATAATCAGATCCTCTTTATATTATACAATGAAGTTTTTATTGTCTATTGAATTATTTTATATGTAAAGTGAGATCAAACATTGTATATTGTATGTTGTATGATGATTGTACATTAAAGATACATTATACACACACATACACATAAGAAACTTCTCTGTACAAGTTGAGTCTCATTGTAATTTTGCCACCACCTTGAGATAAATTTTCACCTTCAGAAGAGCCTCAAAATTTTCACTTACGAGAAAAAAAAATTATCTTACGTTACTTTTGAGAATGTGAGACCACGACCACCCTAGGTCATCGCTATACTTATATTACTAATGATATATCCTGATCTTTAACCTTCAATTAAGCGTTATTAACTGGGTAACACTTCCAGGAAAGGACAGAGGAGGTGTATCATAGCTAGCATCGGCACTCAGCATCGCCAGGCTATTGTCTCCCCTTAGCCAGACGAACGTAAGTGTATGAGGGCTTGTTTTATATGTAGTTTGAGTATATATGTACTTTTAATTCCTATTGTGTAGTGTGTATACTGTATGACTATGTGGTATCGTGTGTGTGTGTGTGTGGAGGAGGTCATGACTGGGGTGGAAAATGTGGCGTTTTGTTAGTGTAATGGTCGACTTCCTCCTTTCCAGCCTTAGCCTCCTGAAGTGAGTGAGGTGCTCTCTCTCTCTCTCTCACTCGTCACGAAAACACCACCACATTTCAGTTTATTTGCGCTAACACAGTATTACACCAGCTATTTTTTTTATTATTATCTGTATATTCAAAATTATCTGTTGTTATTCATTCACACGGTTTATCACTTCTCGATCTAGTTATCCAATTACTGTATCGTATTTTTCCCGCCTAATTTCCTTCTCTTTATTTGTCTAGGTTCATCTTATAACCTTTGTCTTCCATTTAATGATAATCTGTTGTTACTCTCATTATTAGTTTATTTATCTCCATCCACGTTTTATTTAGTACTTTTTGGTAATTGGCGCTATTTTTTTGCGTATTGCTTTGGCTATTGTTATGGGCGTGGGCGGACTTTTTTGTTTAGTTTACCCTCCTAGCGCCCCGGTTTTTTGTGATGCTTATTGTTGACTGTTTAAAATGTTATCCCTCGCTGCCTTACCCACGGCTTATCATACTGGTTGTAATTTATCTAATTTAATTTAATTTAATTTATCTTCTTCGCCATTGATCGGCCTGTTAGTCACTTGGACGGTCAGTCGCTTGTTACTCACTGTTGGCAAGTACTGGGCGCGTCACAGCACTCTCTACCATTGACATTGGCTGTGACACTTTCTTATATATTGAGGTCTTCATTAGTTTATATATAAAAATAATCGGCACTAAAGCGAGCAGGCTAATAGGATTACAGTACGTGTTAGTTAATATATTATTATATACCGAGTAGAGTATTTGCGCGTGACAATTTGATCAGCCTAGTGCATGTCCAATTTTCTCTCGAGGGTCAACTGTTTAGAGACGTAACCAGCTGTTCGGGTTAAGTTATTCCATACGTCTGCAGTTTGACGTTTGTTTTGTGTTTGTGATGGTGATTTGTATAACCCGACTCCGTGATCTCCCGCACCAATACAGGGTAGAGTTCTTAGTTTCCCATCGTCTTGGACTTCTTGATCACATCCTTATGTATTTTTCGGTACACTGTTAGAATCACGTGAAGATTACTATATGCACCTACCACTCACAGGTGTATGGGTGGCGTCTTTCGTTCTCTTTACTCTTCCTCTTTGCCATTTGTCAGTTTGTGGGTGGCAGATAGTCCATCAGTTATCTATCGGCATAACATTCTGTCTCTTTTTTTTAATCGAAATGATGTAATATTTAACTGAATAGAAGAGACACTTTCCAGCCACCTCCTTAAACTGTAGCGACGTCGACTGGAGAAATAAAATTACACCATCTGGCCTTCATAACCCGGGAACTGTTTTTGTAGACACTGAGAGACAATTTCCTATTCCAACATGTTATAGATCCGACTCACGCGATGTTGTCCTCCAGATTGAACTGTTACTTGACAACATTACGAGAGCAGGTCAAGGTTGAAATATTATGAGGGTTATTTACTACAGGATGAGGGAGGAAATAGGAATAATAATGCTAGTTATAGCCAATGTTGATAATCTTAATATACCAGAAAAAAAAATCAGGCTTCATTACTTTTGAAATATGAATCCAATATTTTCTACATTAGGGGTTCAAGGGTCAAGGTGTTGGGGTTCGGTTGTTGGGTCAAAGTGCCGGCAGGGGACTTGTGGGTTCATCAGCTTCAGGATGTTTAAAGAGATGAGATGTTAAGCGTTGTCCTCAAGCCTCTCGGGATACTCAAGGTGTTTTCCTACAGGCATTATTTTAGTCGCTGTACATTTTCCAGTTGATGCCTTCTCTTTGAACAGACGGGTCCTCCGGGCTGGTGCTGGTGGTGTACAGTTGTCAGGCGGACATGTTGGAGTGAGGAAGTTGTAAAGCTGATTGGCCAATGTTTCTTGTTCTCATATTCAAAGACACGATCAATGCTACCTAGTGTTTGGTTGGATTTTCTTTTTTTCACCGCTGCTCTCACTTGTGTTGCTGCCAGGGACGTGTTGTAAACAGAGTAGGTACCTAGCTTTGTGAAGTGACTGCACTCTGCTACGTTAGAGTCCATCATTCGACCACATTAAAACTTTAAAATATAAATAAAAACAAACATTAAAACTTTGTGCAAATCATTCGGAACAGTTGCATAATATCCTCTTGTCACTTTTTACGAAACGCTTTCTATAGTCTATAATTTTAATGATTTAGTTCCTGATATATTTGTCCATATTATTTATTTAAATCGATGACCATCTCGAGACTGTAATAGACCCATAGGGTGACCAGTTTTGGCCCTTTGGGTAAATAGGTAAACGGAGTTAGTCCATAAAATGAATCCATGTTGTACCTCCCTCAACTTGTTTCTTCATTAGTCAAACTGTATTCCACTTCCAGCTAACGTAAAAGTCTTCTCCTTCAACCATTGTGTAGCTGTTGAGTCACGTCTGTATCGAATGTTTATCTGTGCTATCACTTACAGTATTCAGGTTCGGGATTCTCAAAGCCTCGCGAGTTAAAAATTTCCTCCCGTTTTTTAATAGAAATAAGATAACACATCGACTGATATAAAGTAAGTTTATTTTTATATTTTTTTTTTCAGCTAAATTGGTGTTTTTATTTTTCTTAATTTAGGTAGTTTGGTGAGTAAATGTATCTATCTCTTCTATATTTCTATATGTTTTCGTCTATCTATCTCTCTGGCTATCAATCTATCTATATTTAGTTACTTACTCTCAGGAACGTACCATAAAGATTATTATTATTATTATTATTATTATTGCTGTTGTTGTCGTTGTCTTGTAGAGGCCCTTGTTATTATTTTACGTGATGATTAAACTTCCTTACTCTAATATAATATAACGTGCCCTATCTAACGTAAAGCAAACCTAACGTAACCTAATCTGACTTGAAGATAACATAACCTTATATAACCTAACCGAACTTAACCTAATCTAACACTCCCGTCAGGTATCGTAAGAATTATTTTTAGATGTACCTCCCGCCCAAATATCCTCATGACTTTAGTTTTGAAAATTTTTACTCTTTCAACATTTTCTTTAGATACAATACCGAAAATACAATAAAATACAATATATTGATTCAGTGTATTAGGGGAATGATTTTATTTTGTCTTTTGCTTTTAATTTTGTTGTTAGTTTTGAATTCCGTTTATCGCTCGTGAGTGAATATTATCAGGGTATAGGAGATGTTGTTACCCATAAAGAAATAGCAAGAATTTAGCCTCACACAATAGCTGTACGATTCAGAGAACAGGATTAAGAACAGCTGTATGACTCAGTACAGGATTAAGAACAGCTGTATGACTCACAGAACAGGGTTAAGAACAGCTGTATGACTCAGTACAGGATTAAGAACAGCTGTATGACTCACAGAACAGGGTTAAGAACAGCTGTATGACTCAGTACAGGATTAAGAACAGCTGTATGACTCACAGAACAGGGTTAAGAACAGCTGTATGACTCAGTACAGGATTAAGAACAGCTGTATGACTCACAGAACAGGGCTAAGAACAGCTGTATGACTCAGTACAGGATTAAGAACAGCTGTATGACTCACAGAACAGGGTTAAGAACAGCTGTATGACTCACAGAACAGGGCTAAGAACAGCTGTATGACTCACAGAACAGGGTTAAGAACAGCTGTATGACTCCACAGGATTAAGAACAGCTGTAGACTCACAGAACAGGGCTAAGAACAGCTGTACGACTCACAGAACAGGGCTAAGATCACCTGTACGACTCACAGAACAGGGCTAAGAACTGCTGTATGACTCACAGAACAGGATTAAGAACAGCTGTACGACTCAGAACAGGATTAAGAACAGCTGTATGACTCAGAACATTAAGAACAGCTATATGACTCACAGAACAGGGTTAAGAACAGCTGTATGACTCACAGAACAGGATTAAGATTAAGAACAGCTGTATGACTCACAGAACAGGATTAAGAACAGCTGTACGACTCAAAACAGGATTAAGAACAGCTGTATGACTAAGAACAGTATAGGATTAAGAACAGCTATATGACTCACAGAACAGCTGGCTAAGAACAGCTGTACGACTCACAGAACAGGGTTAAGAACAGCTGTATGACTCACAGAACAGGGCTAAGAACAGCTGTAGACTCTAACAGCTGTACGACTCACAGAACAAGATTAAGAACAACTTTCAGCTGTACGACTCAGAACAGGATTAAGAACAGCTGTACGACTCACAGAACAAGATTAAGAACAGCTGTACGACTCAGTACAGGATTAAGAACAGCTGTACGACTCACAGAACAGGGCTAAGAACAGCTGTACGACTCACAGAACAAGATTAAGAACAGCTGTACGACTCAGTACAGGATTAAGAACAGCTGTACGACTCACAGAACAGGGTTAAGAACAGCTATATGACTCACAGAACAGGATTAAGAACAGCTGTACGACTCAGAACAGGATTAAGAACAGCTGTACGACTCAGAACAGGATTAAGAACAGCTGTACGACTCACAGAACAGGGCTAAGAACACCTGTACGATTTAAAGAACTTACAAAATGTGGTCAAAACTATCACAACACGACCAACAGCGGCACGACCCGACCCACAGTGTACTCGTTCACAAGATTACAACACGACTCCACGAACGCCAGCACTACCCTGTCGGACTAACCTTCAACGACAAGAGCGCCAGATGTCGTACAGCACGCCACAGGATGTCGTGTTTGGTCGTATTGGCACGAGAAGCGATGACTACAGAGGAAGGCTTCTGGCGAACACTTGACGGGGGGAACCCAGCCGAGCGACATCCAGGCCCGGTCGACCCACACTGACAGGTTACCCCTTACCCAACCCCTCCTACTTATAACACCTCCCTGTCTTTCTCCCCACCTCATAACACCTCCCTGTCTTTCTCCCCACCTCATAACACCTCCCTGTCTTTCTCCCCACCTCATAACACCTCCCTGTCTTTCTCCCCATAGCACCTCCCTGTCTTTCTCCCCATACCACCTCACTGTCTTTTCTCCCCCATAGCACCTCACTGTCTTTCTCCCCATAGCACCTCCCTGTCTTTCTCCCCATAGCACCTCACTGTCTCTCTCCCATACCAGCACCTCCTGTCTCCCTCCCTACCCCACAGCACCTCTGTGTCTCCCCTCCCTCACCTCCACAGCACCTCCCTGTCTTCCCCCCTCCCACCTCACAGCACCTCCCTGTCTCTCCTCCCTACCCTCACAGCACCTCCCTGTCTCCTCCTCACCCCCAGCACCTCCCTGTGCACCTCACCTCACAGCACCTCCCCTGTCTTCCTCCCTACCCCACAGCACCTCCCTGTCTTCCTCCTCACCCCACAGCACCTCTGTGTCTCCCTCCTCACCTCACAGCACCTCCCTGTCTTCCTCCCACCTCACAGCACCTCCCTGTCTTCCTCCTCACCCCAGCACCCTCTGTCTCCCTCCCCTCACCCCACAGCACCTCCCTGTCTTCCCTCCCCACCCCACAGCAGCACCACCCCTGTCCCTCACAGCACCACCCTGTCTCCCTCCTCACCTCACAGCACCTCCCTGTCTTCCTCCTCACCCCACAGCACCTCTGTGTCTCCCTCCTCACCCCACAGCACCTCCCTGTCTTCCTCCCCACACAGCACCTCCCTGTCTCCTCCCCCCACCTCACAGCACCTCCCTACCTCACACACCACCCTGTCTCCTCTCCTCACCTCACAGCACCTCCCTGTCTCCTCCCTACCTCACAGCACCTCCTGTCTCCCTCCTCACCCCACAGCACCTCCCTGTCTCCCTCCCCACCTCACAGCACCTCCCTGTCTCCCCTCCTGCCTCCCCACAGCACCTCCTGTCTTCCTCCTCACCCCTCACAGCACCTCCCCTGTCTCCTCCCCACCCTCACAGCACCTCCCTGTCTCCCTCCCTCACCCTCACAGCACCTCCCCTCCCCTCCCCACCACAGCACCTCCCTGTCTTCCTCCCCACCCCACAGCACCACCCTGTCTCCCTCCCCACCTCCACAGCACCTCTGTCTCCTCCTCACCTCACAGCACCTCCTGTCTTCCTCCCTCACAGCACCTCCCTGTCTCCCTCCTCACCTCACAGCACCTCCCTGTCTCCCTCCTCACCTCACAGCACCTCCGTCTCCCTCCTCACCTCACAGCACCTCCGTCTCCCTCCTCACCTCACAGCACCTCCGTCTCCCTCCTCACCTCACAACCCCTATCTCCTCACCTCACCAAATCTCCCCTCCTGTATACTTATAGCATAGGTGTACAAAAAGCAGTGTTATGCATAAGATATTACAATATCAAGTGGTTGCAGGTCAGTTAGGTCACAATCTCAATGGTTAGGTAAAGGAAAATTACGGCTAGGTGTTTTCCTACCCTTCGTCATATTGTTACCTGTTAATTACCACGAAGCCTCCTTATGATAAGCAGGAGTCAGTATTGGTGTTCTTTTAGTTATTGCGGTTTGGCGAGTCGACAAATACGTTTTGGTCGTACTTCAAATAGTTCGTTCGTAATAGGATTGGGACTCCAGTTCTGGTGGTTGGGGGAATATTTGGAGTGAGATCCCTTTGACCAATCACCAATGTTTTCATCTTTTCTATATCCTACTCACAAGCTGTTAGAAGTTATGTCAGTGATCATCTCAGCATTAAGGTTGTCTTCTAGGAAAAGCCTCATATTTGTATTTTTTATTTAAACAGGTAAATACAAATTATAAAATCACAGCAACATTAAAACATTTGGAAATAAGATCACAATCAATATAGAATAGGTGAGGGACATAAGAAGAAAGTGTGTCAACAAATTACCAGACAAAGGTTGAGAAAAGCAAAATTATTCATGTTGTGAGTTCAGGCTATGATATAAACTGCAGGGAGTTAATTTTTAATAATTAGTAATACAGTAATTTGTAGGTCAAATGGGCTTCCTGTTCTATTAAGCCCTAACCTAACCATTAAAATTGGCACCCATTATGACGAAGTCCCAACCTAAATAGTTAGATCAAGGTAGATTAATTTAGGATGGGGTCTACTTGACTAGTCACCCTGAGAATCTACTCCTAACAAAACTGACTAAAACTTCCCTACATTTACTGACACCCAGCAGTGTAAACCATGGCCTGGGAAGTTGTCCATATTTCATCTGTAAATTATTCTCTTGAAGACTTTAGAACAAAGTTTTTAAAAGAACATTGGGAGGGTAATATATTTGTTTGAATATAATGTAAATATTAAGGTCGTTTAAGCTATCTATACATGACGCAGATGTGGTTTGCCGGCATTACTGTGCAGTCGTGACTGTTATACCACATTTACAAATACAAGGAACTAGAGCACCAAGTATGTTGATAGTACAAAATTTATGGAGTTTAAACTCAAATGAGAAAACTCGGGACATGACAATTTAATACTGTACCCTGTATGACCAAAAATACTAAATCAATAGTCAAATGATAGCTTCGTGGGGTATAACTCAGTACATTATCTCGGAATGTCAAAACTGTTTGCCACTGGTATTGTCCAAAGACCTAACAGCATCCAAGCATTGACCTCTGAATACACACACATAGGAATACATATTTGGTCTTGAAGTTAAACAACAAAACCATGGAATCAATCAACGTTTCCTCATATAAAGACCAACATGAGATTTAGGTTAAGTTCAAGTTGCTTTCCATTTCTCCCAACCTCTACTGTATCTCTCACCACAAACCTAATCTTTCCACATTTAATGAAAACTAAAGTTGGCAACTGAACCACTCATACGGATTTAAAACAACCTGAACTTAATTACAGATAAGGAATTCAATAACCAAATCAAAACTTTCCATGGAGGATACAGTACTCCATTATCATTATTACAGTACTATACAGTGTTTCAAGAAACTTTTTGAATTTAGTCCACTAATAAGTCAGGAATAGTCACACTTATAAATTGCATCTCTCCAAAATATGGAATAACAGTTCAGTATTTAAGTATAGCCTCAATACTCTCTTTTTTGTGTAGTAATTCATAAGATATCATAAATTACAGATAATAATACAAATTAAATGTGACATGTCCAATGGGGCCCAGTGCTAAAGGTCAGATTTGGCCTATCACCACAAGGGCCCATTTGACCTGTATCCTAAACCAAACTATTGCATCAAGGTCCATACATATCTCTTCTATTCACAGAACTTCTAAATTATGACACCATATGATTCTAATTACACAAAAGACACATCACATCCCAACAGGAAAAAAAAAAACTAAAAAATGAATCAATGTTCATTACCATTTCAAATAAAGCATACAAGGCATGTGGTGTGTAAGAAAATAATATTCTTTGGGTGCACCGAGAGAGGCTATTGTTTAAATACATGGAAATACAAAGAATTACTCTAGGATAAACGCACTTCACTACATTGGCACATACTTCTGCATTCACCCCAACAAACATACGTATGCTCACACATTTATAACATGTCAACAGCAAGGCGAGATTACCCCCCCAAGTGATCCATTTCGATGAACACTCCCTACCCCCCTTAGGATAAACAAAGAGTCATTTCCGAGCAGAGGTTTATCGCGAGTGTTCCATTTTAAAATACACTCCTGATATCTTGGAATAAACATAGAATCACATTGGTCTGTGATTATGCCATGGCACCAAAAACTGGGTTGTGTCGACAGATGCTCGGGCCCTTTTCCTCATACTCGGCCTTCGTGTGGCAGACCTGGTAGAAGTCAGGCTGGAAAAGGAGAGATTACAAGATTGTACTGTATGTATTATCTTCTCTTTCCAGTACTATAAATAATTTAAAAGGACTTATTAAGCTAGTAGCCAATACAGCACTCACTTAAGCACAATTTTACCCCCATTAACTTTGGACTGAACAGGGTACAGTAATACCAACTGAGCCAATATATGTAATTTTATTAGTCAAGTACTGTAGTCTATCTATAATACTGTACAATTGAAGGGGTGGGATGCAGAAGGCAATTTATTGTACTGTACTGGTAAAATATTCTCACTTGGGTTGTCTATCAAATGAAAGATAATGAATATGGTTCTTACAAGCTTTCAGAAAGTACAAGTAGCTGTACTGGAAGGAAATGAATATAATGAGAAAGCCAAGAAAGTAAAAGGGATACTTACAGTTGATGCTAACATAGAGCCACCAAACCATACAGCATAACGCTGCATCTTGTGGGCGATAACATTAACATCAATGGGTTTGGGCTGAAAAAAAGAAATTACAAACTATAAAACCATGAAGATTTTTTCAAGCTACGACACAGCAAATATCTTTTAAGTGTCTGTACTTGCTGTTGTTTCCAGCCTCTGTGATAAAACAGGAAAAGTGTAGAATCTATTTATAAAATTTTCTTATCAACATTTTCAAACTACCCATTTATAATTGTAGAATTATCACCATAACATACCTTAATACGACCACCACTGAGTTGTTCTGTGATACGCAGTCTAGCATCAACAATTCGCTTTACGTCCCTCTGCAGACGACGGTCAAAGTCCTTAAACATAGTAGATCCACCAGAAAGAACAATATTCTTGTAAAGAGGACGGCGCACATCAATGGGACAATTCTGGATCACATTGTCTACAACTTCACTAATTGGAACAGTGAAGTCAGGGTTTGAAAACTGAAATTTAAGTTAAAAAACCTGTATGACAATTCTGATAAAACATACATAAAAGGTAAAAACATGAATATCAGTTTTAACTCCAAGTCAGTAATTCTTACAATAGGTTCAACAGTTTCTAGGTGGTAGATAAATGACTTAGAATTGTCTTTGAATGACAACAATTCTTACTTACCAGTCAATAGTGTCATAATAATGTTGCATTATTTACTGTGGGTTACTATACCTAAATAAAGAGTCTGGAATAGAGTAGTTGCAAGCTATCTGCCACTAAAGGATGATGACAAGGAAGCAATGGTGTTAGGGCAGATCATGGTCTCATGTTCTTGTATAGTAAATACTGTACTCTAATTTACCAAATTCCCATTTTTCCTCAAAATGGTAACGAGAACCAAACAACACACCCATCTGTCACATGAAAAACTACTCATGAAATCTGTTTCCCAAGTACAGAACAATTTTGGGTCCAGCAGTCTGAAAGTTTTATTAAGAACATTTAAGTAACTGCCATTATCCTAAAATGGCTAAAAGCAATACCTCTGGGTGGAAGAAGATTTCAGGTCCTAGGAAGCGTTCATAGCCAATATCAATATCGAAGGTCTGGTTGGTGACAGGGTTCTTGCCTTCATACCTTTTAATCCACTTGGACTGGTCACTGTCATACTTGTTGAACTCTTTAGCAATATCAGGACATATGTAACTGAACTTCTCTGTGAACAAATACCAGCATGAGTACATGTCTTAAATATGCAATACTGTACAATGTGAAGAAATTATCTGGAACTATAATTAACACAGCCTCTTCCTTCAGCTGCAGTATCTAAATCAAAACCTATATTCCCCCTTGTAACAATGAAGATACTTTGAGTTAATGGCAATTATTACAGCAGTGTGATATCTGCCAAACAAGTTGAGTCAACCAAAACTGGTCAAAAACTGCATCATTGTGACCTATCCAAAAAATTTTCTCTTGGTGAATCATGTCTAGTGTAAACCAAGTTGGCAGACACAATTATCAAATTAAAATGATCATCTTCATCAATGTGGAACTCAACCTAGGAACTGTATACTGATTTGTGGATGAAAATTTTGAAAATAAGGATCCATCAAAATTTATATCCTACATTATTTAAACACATTATAATTAAAATAAAAATAAAGAATCACTTACCCTTAACAGCTTTGGCTGTCTCCATACTCATCTGAGGTGGGATATTGTGTTCCCTCTCCCTCAACAAGCTCTGGACAAAGTAGGTGATGTCTCGGCCAGCAATGGGAATGTGCTTAATACAGCTCCCAATAACATACCCGTCAGCCTATGAATGGATGACAAGATACTACTGTAAATACTGGGAAACATAAGCAACAAAACCACAAAGTCAGTCATCCACTACATCCCATGTTGGAAAATACATTATACTGGCAGACTTATATAAAATAAGTCTTGCTGTTATTCTAAAATACAGTACTGTAAAGGAAATCAACATTATGCCACTTCCCACAATTTTGTGGGATCACCTTAACTCCTTGGATAAAAGGGACATACTGAGTAACCCTAGTTCTGAAACAAGAGTGATGACCAACTCTGAATGGCATACACACCAAAAAAAGAAGAAATATCTAAGGTCGTGATGAACATATACAGCAAGTAAGATGCATGTGGCTCTGTGGGGACTGAGCTTGCAGTTAAAGAATTTAAGCCTTCTATTACCAGCTAAATCATGGCATTTCATTCATGCTTATTTTCTTTGGTAATCAGGAGGATTTGTTGACCTTCTACTGTACTTTACAAAAACAAGTTCACTACTTACTGTATGGAATGATATAGTATTTAGAAAGAAAAAAATATAGATGCATTGCCCTTGATTGCGGCCACAATGTGCCACGGCAGAAAAGAGACTGCAAAAGATTTAAAAACTTTGATTAAATAGTTGACACTAACCACTGGTATGACGTGTGTAACACCGTCCCCAGAGTCAATGACTGTTCCTGTCAACGACCGCTCTGGAGCTTGACGAGATGCCCAGGACGCTGCCAGGGAGAGCACTGCCTGCACCGCAATGTACAACCCAGGCACATTGAATGACTCAAACATAATTTCTGTGTAAGAAATATTTACATATTATTATAAGTAGAAAAAAGGATAAATATAACAGAAAGGCAACATATAAGTCTCCTTCAGCCTTTAGGCTTACCATGTACTGTAAGCCTTACTTTACATCTGTGATAATACTCAGATTTTTTTTAACTTATCCAGTAACTATGAGTAAAGTTGGATGTACAAACAAGCCTCAGTAACAGATTTTGTTTGTATCTTAATACAGTAACAGACATATGGTAAACTTCAACTACATTCACCTGCTGTGTACTCGCGATTCTCAGGCGTATTGAGAGGGGGTTCTGTCAACAGGAAATAGTGATCCTCCGGCTCAGCTCGGAGATACTTGAATATACACTGCTCCATGAACTTCTCCATCAGGTCCCAGTCTTCAACAATACCGTGCCTCACTGGATACTATTACAAATCATATCAAGACACAGTCAGTATAAATATGGTACATACTACTGTACTCACAGTCACTCATAAATATTCTTATTAGGAACTGATACAACTTCAAATGACTTGTACTAACATTATAAATAATTACACAAAAATGTGCATAGAATAATTTTATACCTTAATGGCATAGCCTGTGGCATCCATGGCCTCATCACCAATAAAGAAGTCCAAATCCTCAACTCCTTTACATAGTCTCCGCTGTGATTGTTCCCCCACCTTGGCCGTCTCCTTAATTGCAACAGCAGAGGGAATGATCATTTGGGGTTCATGATTCCCGGCAAACCCAAGTTTGGTGTACCTGAAGCAAAAATTATTGATATCTTAAATGAGGTTACACATTTATCACTGAACTGGTATACTGTATATTCTGCAGTGAGGCATCAGCAATATAGATGATTAACCTGACATAAGTAAATAGAGATTTAAAAAATTAAATCACTCAGAAAATTGATCTCATTAATTATTTAAATTCAAATAAAAATTTTTTTGCTCTATTTAATACATTGATAATACTGTACTGTTCTTAAGAGTAAAGCTCCAGGTTATCCAGCCACCTAACATAAAATCTCTATAGAAGAAAACTTATTTCTGAAATCAGGACTAAAGCAAATCTGGTGCAGGAATAGCACTTTTTAATATATAAAGTTGTTTTCCCTAGTTTACCCATCTGTAAATGCTGCCACCAGCCTCTGTTATCAGTAATAATGTTTCACAGCAACTGACTGACCCCAAACTCTAAGCCATGGAATGCTTCCCAGCCAGCAAATAACCTTTCTTTCCCTACAAACCTAAAATAATAATACATGTAATTATTATAATAATAATAATACAGACAAATCCCCGGGTTATGTACGAGTTCTGTTCTTAAGTAGAAAATGTACTCAAGTCGAACCACATACCTTATGTTAATACAGTACTTAGAGAACAATGTTTATATACATATAAAATCAATTAATTTAAGAGAAAAGAAGAAATAAAATGATATAATACAGTAAATGAAAGTAAAAATAAGTCATCAGGTAAATAAAATACTGTACTGTACATTTAAAATTTAACCTCATTCGTATTGGCGGATGTTCGTAAGTTGGACGTACGTAACCCAGGTACCTATTGTATACTTCCATCCTAGGATGGATTGTTTTCTCCTTCCTCTTAAATACGATAAATCATAATATTACGTAATACAGTAGTAATAATAATAATGACATTTGCTGGAAGTGCTCATGTGTAAGGAAAAGACGCCGAAGCATTTGTTGACAATACTGTATGGTGACACATTACTTATTAAACAGAGAATACTTATTTTGATTGTCATATGACAAGTTTTTCAGTGTTTTTCCTCGCAATTTCCCCCATCCTTCATGCCCTGCCCACTACAGGTGATTTATGATCGTAGATAGAGAACTAAAAAAAAAAAGGTCATTACATGGATAAGATAGTAGCCATGTTGCAGTTAGCACCAGAAACGTAGGTTAGATTCATTTTAATCACAAGAACCATAGGAAAAGCTATTTTTGTTATGGAAAAATCGAAACCTGGCTACTACCATAAATTGACCCCCCTAAAAAAAAAAAAATAATAATATATATATATATATATATATATATATATATATATATATATATATATATATATATATATATATATATATATATATATATATATATATATATATATATATATATATAATACTTATAATTAAAATATAAATCTGCCACTTCTTTTAAAATACTTTCTATAATGAAAAGAACGTGAAAAAAAAATTAACGAAATCAAACAACTCCGTCTGGTGGCAGTGCTGTTCTCAGAAATTACCTAATAAGTCCAGTATTAGTTACCATACAACATTGTGTAGTACTTAGAAAAAATCGAGCAGGTTTATTTTAATTCTGTACAACTCTGCAAGCTTAAAATACAATGGGATGGTCCCAGATTATGGAACACATACAGTTGTAACTGAATATCTTGCTGTATTTTTCATGTTACCTAACCAAATTATCTTTTCAGGGTTATGCACTTAAGTAATTTATAAAAATGTGCTGTTACAAAAGTGTTCACAACAAGCATACATCAATCAAAATTTGACTCCACTTCGTTCCCAAATATTTCGTGTGTGAGTCACGATGTACTTGAGACCCCAAGTGTCTATGTTAATTAACCTGCTAATCTTGACACACAATTTAAGCGAAATTCCACTTCCATGTTGTATAACCTTTAACATGAAGAATATTATAACAACAGGGATTTAAGATACGTTTGTGTGGTATCTTTCATAATATTAGTAAGATACTTGACACGCAAACTGGTAAGATGATAGAAATGTTAAGGTTAAAACTCTCCACGAACTCTGCTGTTCTTCACTGAGAATACCAGCTAGGAAGTACAACACAAGGCCCAGCTTACCCAGTGCCAACATCTACGATACATGGAGGTAACCGACCCGTCATTTTAGAATAATATAACCCCAGGTGCAGAGGGTGACCAGCTAGGACTGTTATCTGTGGGTGTAAACACTTCCGTCGGCGTCAAGTGGGTCTCTCATACCTCCCAGGACCACACTCGGCTCTCATTGGCTCTCCTACTCTGACGTCATTGTGAGAGCCATGATGAAACTTGTCTCTCATTGGCTCTTGACTCTGACATTACAGGGAGAGCCAATACTGTACCCGACGTTCATTGGTTCCCCCCTCCTGACATCATCATTTTGAGAACCAATACCAAGTTTCTTTCTTGCTGGTTCCCACTTTTAAAGCCCCCTGGCGACCCAACCAATGGCAAACTCATTGATAGAGAAAGAAATGTATTGATAAAAGCAAACTGAAGTGAAAAATCGAGGTGGAATTCTTTATTTTTCTGTATTCAACATTAGATAATGACAATTTCAGTATATAGAATTAGAGTGGACCCGAAGAGACTACCATTTAACTCCTCTCGGCTCTCTATGTCAAATTTATGAGTCCAGTTGTGAAAAAATATTATATTTTTAATATCTTGAAAATATTGAAACATATGTCTAAACTAATTCAAATTTAATTCATACTTGGAAGCAGAGTAAAGGACACTTAGAACTTCGAAATCATCATATATATTGGGTGAGTAAGAGAGGTTAACCCACTATTCCCTCCCGGCTCGCTAACTGATGGGCGGTCGGTCATTTCTGTTACTCACTGAAAATATTGGTGATGGGTTGTGTGTCGGCTGTTTATTTACATGTTTTGCGCCGCCACGTGGAGGTAGATATAAACTTGGCTTGAAACGTCATCCACTGCAGTGCTGTGTGGGGGGAAAACAGGAAATGATAGAGCTACAGCCTACCGGTAAGGTTCCATTGCTTCTCAAAGGTTAGAAAAGGGTTAGGTCATAGTTATGTGGTTGATTCATAAGCAGTCAATTGACGGTTTGCGGTTTAATTTATTATTTCACCCCTTATCTTACTAGCCATTCGAGTGGCTGTGAATTGAGTGTCCAGTAGCGCCCATCGAGTAACCCCCTTCCTTTTATAATTGTTTCTAGTGTAATTGTATCTAATTTTCAATGAATTTGCATTTAGAAATGCAGGAAACCAGTAGATGAAAAGCAAGAGCAAATATAGGTATTCATTTCCATGTGCGATAATTTAGACGGTCAAATGGTGACCTAATTGAAGTTTATAAACATCTCAGAGTCCTCTAAGCCAGAGGGCTCTACTCTGTGACCGCCCGTCCCACAAGGAGGCACAGCTCAGGTTGAAGAAGCCTCAACTCTGAGAGCTAACTTTTTCGGAGTGAGAATTGTAAACTCTTGGAACAATCTGCCAGTGTTGTGACCGCACTAAGTAAGAACTCTTTCAAGACCAGACTTAACCAACACTGGCACAGGTAGATACATTTAGGAGCCAGTATTTGTCAACAGTGCGAGGTTGAATGAATATACGAGTATGAGCAATAGGGGTTGGATGTAAACAGGACTGCCCAATATGGGCCAATAGGCCCACTGCAGTTTCCTCCATTCTTATATTCTTATTTTAACAGAGATGTGACCCTGCGCCCAAGTGGCTCACAAACTGATCAGTGGCAAAGAGGATAAAAGTAAAATAGTAAAAGATGTAGTGGTCCGTGTTTATGTATCTCATATCCCCTGTATGAGCGAAATACAAAGTTAAATTGGCTGTTACTTTTTTCCTATTAATTTCTGGCTAAGAGGGGGGTCTGAAATTGCCAAATAATCAGTCACTTGAAAGCACATATCCATGCACTTTTATGATAAGTTGAGGCACTCCCATTGATAGTGACAAATCAACCAAGAAAAAGGGCATAGATAAAAACACTGTTTTTTGTTCAGCTTAAACCATTTGGTTTAAATTGGCCAACCCTGGTACTTACCTTCCTCTTTGTTACTCTCCACAACATTATTGAGATGCCTCAAGTTGTTAATTTACATTATTTACTGTTTTCTATGACTTGTCTCTGACTGTGCCATCACTGTATGACAACATTTTGTTATGACTTTTCTGATCCTTTAGCACCAGTAACTGTTTAAGTTTTGCCACTAATATGAAGCAGCATGAGTTAATATACTTCAGTGTACTGGCTGAGGTTCACTTTAAGTCCACTACTCCATTTCTTGATATCATTGACGGAATCTTCAGCAATACACTTCCTCGTTTTGCATAGAAATTGATTCTGGCGTTAGAACAAAGGGAAGAGGAGTTAGACAATCACTCACCAGGCAGACTACAGTAACCACTCACCTGTTAAACTAAGCTTGACTATAACCTATTGAGCCAAGGCAGTTTTAGTTAAGATAATGTACCTGTAGTCTCCTTAATTAGTGGTTCACAAACTCCTAACTTCCACCTCGGGATTTACTTTCTGGCCATTGATAAAAAGAAGTTTATAGTGAATTTGATTTGGAAAAGTAACAAGAAATAAAGTGTAGTTAAACTAAACATTTACCTATAAACTGTTTCCTCTGATTTTGTCACAGTTGTTATTCTTATTACACTGCACGCCTTGTTAGTCTTTACAATACAGTGTTGTGATATATCAGCATGGTGTTAGGTGATGTATACATATTACACAATATCAGTAATAGCGTCCCACTTTCAGAACTCTATGAAAATAAGGATAGATACTTTTATTTTATGTTTATCCCATTTGGTCAACTCTTACTACTGTATATTGTCTTGGAAGGTTAATTACAGTACAGACTCATTCTCATATACATTATAGTTACCTCAATCTTTTTTTTCTTTGATTATTTATAAACAGACAATTGGTGAAAATATGTGAATTAATTTGCTTTTGGGACAGTTTCTGCTTCAGCCTAACTAAGCCTCTATCTGTGTGATGATCCAGTTAACTTATTGTAACTATTTGAACACTACAAGTACTATATGTTACCCACTTACCTCTGTGTATTTTTCATTTAGATAAAGTTTGTTGGATTCAGATGAAACCTTTTCATAACTATGGATAATTTTTAAAACTAATTTACTTTACTGCTTTAATATCACAGCATCACATTTAATAATATTTGAATGGTGTTTTTCATCCACACACTTTAATTCAGGTGTAAAATTTGTGTAAAGAAACACTATGTGGTTAAGCATGGAGATATATGAGCATTATTAATATGTACAGTACTCTAGGTCCATATACAGTACCAAATATTCATCATACTTTATTCTTTATTACATCAATACAGACTTATTTAATGTTTATTTCTTCATTTAAGTGAGTTTTTAACTTAACGTGTTTGTAATTTATCTCCTGTGACTTTACAGCAAATAAAACCTGATGAGCACTACCTCAAGATGATTGAATACCATCTGAGCAAACTGGAGAACCTGCAAAAATTTAGTACGTAGTCCCAGCTGCACTAGGACATTCAGACAAAGCATCCTTCAATGGTTATGCCTGTGGTGGTGTTCTGCACACGGGGCTAATTTCAACTTGTTGGATGCATTGGAAAATTAAGAAACTGAGGTATAATTCAAACATTTGGATCTCCATGTTGAAATATTGCTGATTAATTTAACATTGCCAAAAATGGCCAAATTAACATGAAGTCCAAATTAGAGGGGTTCAGCTGTAGATAGAATATAAGTACATTAAAGAAATGATAGTAGATGGAGTTGGTTTATCAGATTTATCAAAGGGTTTATGGAATAGACCAAACTTGTTGACAAAGTAGGTTTAAAAAAGGCACTACTGTACTAACATTTTGCACTTTTTGTTTCTTTTAAGTTTCTGCAAATTGGTATGCAATTTGCATTTTTTTAATTTATTCTTTAAGATTTTCGTATTTCCCACTACATCTACCAATCTGTGGATTAATTCATGCTAAAACTCATTGTTAGTACAACCTACTTGCTTGCAAAATTAAATTTTTGTCTTCTAATTTAAAAATTTTTTTGCAGGGAGCTGTGGTAGAGGGATCTGAAGATTGTTTACTGATAGATGTCTCCACACCCCAACTTGGGTATGACTCACCACTTCCAGTAATAGTTTATGTTGGAGGAGCTAGTTTGGGTGGAGACACACAAAGACCCTGGCTACTTACTAAGGCTGCAGGTCTAGCCAAAACCAAACATGTAGTGGTTTTGTTACCACAGGTTCGTCAGGGACTTCTGGGTTTCTTCCCTCATCCAAAATTGGCAGCATCAACCTACCCTCACACTGCAGGAAACCAGGGGGTGTCGGACTTGTTAACAGCACTCACCTGGGTGCAGCACAACGTAGAACATTTTGGTGGTGACCCAGAGCAAGTGACGTTCTTGGGACATCAAGCAAGAGCCGCAATGGCATGGCCGTTTATTTCCTCACCTCAAGGACATAGGCTTGTACATTCTGCCTGGGTGACTGGCTCTGTACCTTTGTATCCAGAGATTCCATGACATGAAGCAGACCTAGAACTGGTTGATTCACTTAATTGTTCAACTGTGATGTGTCTCGAGTCCATCCCAGCCCGCACTGTGATGGAGGCTCCACCCCTGGAGTGGTGTCATCCTCAAGGCCACCCATGGCTATTGGCTGATGGTGTCATTGTTCCCTTTATCCCGTCCATGCCACAAGTGCCTCTCATGATTGGTAAGTTACTTTTTTTTAAACAAAAGAACTTAGAGTATTTTTGGTGTACCTAATACAATTGTCATGTATATTCTTGTACTGTACATTATTCCTTATCTCATACCAGACCTGATAAACTATATTTCCGTAAAGAGTATATTCAAAATATTCCCCAATCTCACTTATTAAATACATTGCATCTTCATGATTCAGTTTATGCAAAGTTACATACATTTAAGTACGGGTAAACCAACATCCTCTGTGAAAATGGATTTTTAAAGCTCAATAAACCTTATACAGTACATGCACCCAGTGAATTGAACTCTCATATTTCTGGTTGCAACAAAGTCTCGATTTTTCTTCTCACAATAAGATGGAAAAGTACATACTTAGCAAAGCCATGAATAAAATAATGTATTGCATATTTACTTACTGTAATATAGCGCATTGAAAGTTGCATGATATAGCGTCGGTTGCATCATTCAGCACTAACCCGAATCACCAGTGGAACTGCTTACTCTGTATGATGTTTTACACTTTTGCCTCATATATTTTGTGGCCAGTTTCATTATTTCACTAGTGTAATCTTCTCTAAATTTACTTTTGGTACTGTCTTTTGAATCACATCATTCCGAAATTAGTTCTGTTTCTCTATCTATCGTTTCGATACACAGAAGAATATTACCTTAGGTGTGCCGACCCTCTCTGACCAAATGACACCCCCTCACTACTGGTACAAGGGCCTAACTGAGCATGTTGCAAGGCATATATTACTCCAGTAACTCTATAGGGTGCTATAGATATGATTGGCTGCCATATGTGGGTTGACACAAAGCACCGATGATATTAAATGTGCAAGATTTTTATGAGAATAATTGCAGTTGGGGGTGGGTAAATTTTAAACAGTATAATGGTACATTTTGCCACAGTACAAGGGGTCAAAGTGGGCTTGTAATATATTGTTAATAATGGCTCAAATTTATATATATTCACAAATGACTTAGTTGACATGTTATGTACTAACTACAGTACAGTACTAATATAATGTTAGAAATTTTTAATCCTTACCTATATTGAAAAATCATCAATATTCCATTACTGTACTTAAGTCTATCACTTAAAAAAAAATTAAGCATAAGTTTCAACCAATAATAAGTACGGTACTGTACTCTCCAATTTAATGTCCTGCATGCTATTTGAGTTGCACTGTAGTCTTGTGCAATAGACTTCTCAGATGTGATCTAAATTTAATCAAGAGCTTTTACCAATTTAATTTCTGGTACTGTACTTATAATCTTAAGTCATTTGTTGTCAGTATGATTTTACAGTTAACCACTTCCATTTTAGGGTCAACTGAACAAGCAGCCACACATTTTCTGTGTTCTTGGCAGGAACGTCTTGGCATCTCACATCAGCAACTTCTTGTTGCAGCTGTTGACGGTTTGCGACTGAATGAAGTTAATTATGGACAGCCAGTGTGGTCTGGTAGTCCTGCATATGGTCATGTTAACTGGCCAGCAGATAAGGGTGTTCAAAATGTCTGGCCCAGCCGCACAGGTGAGCAAGGCAGTTAGCCTCAGCCTCCAAGAAATGATGAGAGTTCAGAATTAGGCAGCATAAAACCAGGATCAACAGAGGCAGAGGCTGCCTTGGAATGGTATTCTAATTTGAAAGATGATCCTTGGCTTCTCCTTACCACTTTAGTATCTGATGCTACTGTTACATGTCCTACCTTGGCCACTGCTGAAAAACTATCTAGGACACTCTCTCATAATCATCCCACTGGGACTGAAGATGTACCTGTTTATGCTTATGTGTCACGCCATGCTCGGGTTAGCCGAGCTGGAGCTGTGGCAGATGGATTGTCTGATATCGAGTCAATTTTAGGAGTATTTCAATCTCAGACTGACGAAGATGTCCAATATGCTCGCACTATGCAGGACTTGTTTTTTTCTTTGTGAACTATGGCTCCCCAGAGTGGCAGTCTCCCACACCTGCTCACCTGGGAGTGTACATGTTAGATGGAAATATAAATGTGGAACATTCAAGACTCCAGTGTGAACATTGGTCCAACTCCTCCCACTTAATGAGAAGATTTTAGTGAATTACAAATTCTATCAAATAATTCCTTAAAGTATGAAATACTTTATTCATTATTTTGCTGGGATGGACTCCTGATACTTTTAAACTTTGTTTGCTTTTTTCTAGGGGGAAGGGGGGGGGGTTTAGATTGTGAAAAGTTGAGTATACTCATGTGAATATAAAAATTTATTGCATAGGTTTCCCCAGTAAATTTTGCATAGATTAAAGTTTTCTGCTTTATAAAATATTGTAGCTCAATTTATTATTTAAATTACCATTACCACTGTGCCTTTTGATATACAGAAATCATTGCAGGCAAATTTACAGTTTTCTCAAAGATGGATGTCTTAGTAATAACCTGAGAATACCTGTAATGACAGTCTTGAAACCAATGATTTAGTACCTACCTCAAGAAGGTTCTCTAGCTAGTTAATCATTGGGATAATGACTTGAAATTTGTGTATTGCACATAAATATGTTTATTTGAGAGATCTTTTGTAGATTCTCATAGTATTAGAAAAGTGAAATGACTACTGCCGAGCAATATAACACTGCCACATTGCCTCTGATCTCACTGTGACTTGTAATGCAGGAACCCAAGTCTTTCACCAGCTCGTGTCACAAGCCAAAGATAATGAGCTAAGATGGTGGATAAAGGTAGGCTGCTAATTTGGGGTTAATGTTCTGGGTTGAAGAACTGTACATAAATATTTTAAAAGAAAATAATAGATAAGCTTTTATTGTTTTTAATGTGTGAAGCATAGCTATTTGTCTGACCAAATTATTCTGCTTAAGGAATTGATATAAGCAAGTATCTGTGTGTAATAAAGTCTTAGATTGGGTTTATCAGTATTTTTACACCTATTTTTATATTCCATAACTGCTCCCAGTATAATCAGTGATAAATGTAATGAAGATTAACAAAGGTAATTTATTTCATTTTCATAGAACAATGACTAAAAATTTCCCAAATTTAAGCAGACCACCTGAACCCCTCTGACTTAGCCGATACTACAAATTGTACAGTAAATGTAACACTTTACCGTGAAAAAATATGAATATAACTTGATGGGGGAGAAGGGTGATTTTGAGGTTGATAACATCGAGCTTCTCTTCAAGTGTTATAGCCTTTCTTTTACGATCATCACCGGGAATGCGATCACCAGAACGCTTCTTGGAGATATTCTTTTTTACCATATTCACAGTTAATACCACAAAATTGGAGAAATAGTAAGCAAAAATCGCTTTACAGCAAACAAGCGTTCGCGTTATACAAATATCGTTCCTCTATTCATAAATCGCGTTAGAGCCAATTCGCGTTGTCAAAACGCGTGTTATAGCAGAACTCACTGTATATATGTATATACACAGCTTTTTTCTTAGTCAAGTTCTTTGATGGGATTGAGAGAAAAATTTGCTTTGGCTCTTGTCCCATTTGAGAACCCTAATTAATACCTGTGATATGTCTTCTTTTGTATAGGAATAAACACTGTTGATTGATATACAGCACTTGTTTTCTTAACCAACCTTACTATATTGGCCTTAAAAGAACACCAAGGCTATATAGCCTTACCCGGGTGGGTCACAGGAGCCCCCACTGCCTCTGAGTGGGTCCCTGGGGTCTCCACTGCTCCTGGAGGGATCTCAGGGGCCCCAGCCACCCCTAGGAGGTTTCCTGCCACACCTGTGAGGGTCCCTGGGAGTGCCATCCCTGTAGGGTCTCTGTGGTGCCCCCTGGGACCCTCCAAGGTGCGTTGGAGACCCTCCCAGGGACGGCAGACCCCCTGGAACCCTCCCACGGACGGCGGGGGCCCCAGGAGCCCTCGTAGGGGCGGCAGGGCCCCTGCAACCCTCCCAGAAGTGGCGAGGGTACTCAGGACCCTCCCAATGGCGCTGGGTGCCCCTGGTACATTCCCAGGTGTGACGGCGCCTCTTGGGACCCTCGCAGGTTAGGCAGGGCCTCCCGAGACCCTCCCAAGTACGGCGGGGGTCCCTTGGGCCCTCCCAGGAGCGGTGGGGGCCCTTGGGACACTGCAGGGGCGCAATTTTAGGGGCCCTATAACCTACCTGGTCGTGCTTTGGTACATGTTACATACGCCCATCAGTTCCTTACCTAACTGTAATTGGTGGACTAAAATATATACTCACCAAATTACAGTCAATAGGAGAAGAGAGCAGTCAGTCAGCACAACACCCCAACTTATGTTTTCCTGTTGGATATTATTCTCCATTCCGTTGTTAAGTAGGTGATAATACTGGAAATGTGATGATGGGCGTTGTAGTTACAGCTCCCAGCGTTCTAAATAGTGCAAAAACAGCTGCCCCCAGAGCACCTACAGGGCTGGCTCTACCAGGGCCTATCTCATTTGCGGAAGGGAACCTCCTAGGCGTGGCTAGGTCACTTAGGACCTTTCCAGGGGCAGTGGAATCCCCAGGGACCAACCCAGAGGCAGCAGGGGCCCCTGGGACCCAACCAGATAAGGTGGTGCCCTCTGAGACCCTCCCAGGTGCGTTGGGGACCCTCCCGGGGGCGGGTGGGACCCATTTTACCCTCCGAGGGATGGCAGCGCCTCCTGGAACCCTCCCACGAATGGCGTGGACCCCAGGAACCCTCCTACGGGAGGCAGGGCCCATGCAACCCTTCCAGAAGCGTCGGGTGTACCAGGGACCTTCCCAGGGGTTGGTGGGGGCCCGTGGTACCTTCCCAGGTGTGTTGGTGCCCCTAGGGATCCTCCCTGGATAGGCGGGTCTCCCTGAGTCCCTCCCAGGGATGGCAGGGGTCCTTGGGACCCTCTAAGAGGTGGCAAGGTCTCTGGGACACCCCAGGAGCCGCACTTGCTGGGGCCCTATAGCACACTTATTCGCGCTGTGGTACATATTATATACGTCCATCAACTCCTTACCTAACTGTGATTGGTGGACTAAAATAAAACCCCACCAAATTATCAGCCAATAGGAGAAGAGATCAGCCAGTCAGCACAACACCCCATCTTATGTTTTCCTGTTGGATATTATTCTCCATTCCGTTGTTAAGTAGGTGATAATACTGGAAATGTGATGATGGGCGTTGTAGTTGCATCTACCAGCGTTCTAAATAGTGCAAAAACAGCTGCCCCCAGAGCACCTACAGGGCTGGCTCTACCAGGGCCTATCTCATTTGCGGAAGGGAACCACCTAGGCGTGGCTGGGTCACTTAGGACCTTTCCAGGGGCAGTGGAATCCCCAGGGACCAACCCAGAGGCAGCAGGGGCCTCTGGGACCCAACCAGGTAAGGTGGTGTCCTCTGAGACCCTCCGAGGTGCGTTGGGGTCCTCCCAGGGGCGTGTGGGACCCATTTTACCCTCGGAGGGACGGCAGCGCTTCCTGGAATCCTCCCACGGATGGCGTGGTCCCCAGTAACCCTCCTAGGGGCGGCAGGGCCCATGCAACCCTTCCAGAAGCGTCGGGTGTACCAGGGACCTTCCCAGGGGTTGGTGGGGGCCCCTGGTACCTTCCCAGGTGTGTTGGTGCCCCTAGGGATCCTCCCTGGATAGGCGGGTCTCCCTGAGTCCCTCCCATGGATGGCAGGGGTCCCTGGGACCCTCTAAGAGGTGGCGAGGTCCCTGGGACACCCCAGGAGCCGCACTTGCTGGGGCCCTATAGCACACTTATTCGTGCTGTGGTACATATTATATACGTCCATCAACTCCTTACCTAACTGTGATTGGTGGACTAAAATAAAACCCCACCAAATTATCAGCCAATAGGAGAAGAGATCAGCCAGTCAGCACAACACCCCAACTTATGTTTTCCTGTTGGATATTATTCTCCATTCCGTTGTTAAGTAGGTGATAATACTGGAAATGTGATGATGGGCGTTGTAGTTACAGCTCCCAGCGTTCTAAATAGTGCAAAAACAGCTGCCCCCAGAGAACCTACAGGGCTGGCTCACCAGGGCCTATCTCATTTGCGGAAGGGAAGCTCCTAGGCGTGTCTGGGTCACTTAGGACCTTTCCAGGGGCAGTGGAATCCCCAGGGACCAACCCAGAGGCAGCAGGGGCCCCTGGGACCCAACCAGGTAAGGTGGTGCCGTCTGAGACCCTCCGAGGTGCGTTGGAGACCCTCCCAGGGGCGGCTGGGACCCATTTTACCCTCCGAGGGACGGCAACGCTCCTTGGAATCCTCCTACGGACGGCGGGGGCCCCAGGAACCATCCTAGGGGCGGCAGGACCTGTGCAACCCTCTCAGAAGCGTCGTGTGTACCAGGAACCTTCCCAGGGGTTGGTGGGGGCCCCTGGTACCTTCCCAGGTGTGGTGGTGCCCCTAGGGATCCTCCCTGGATAGGCGGGGCTTCCTGAGTTCCTCCCAGGGATGCCAGGGGTCCTTGGGACCCTCTAAGAGGTGGCGAGGTCCCTGGGACACCCCAGGAGCCGCACTTGCTGGGGCCCTATAGCACACTTATTCGTGCTGTGGTACATATTATATACGTCCATCAACTCCTTACCTAACTGTGATTGGTGGACTAAAATATAAACCCGCCAAATTATCAGCCAATAGGAGAAGAGATCAGCCAGTCAGCACAACACCCCAACTTATGTTTTCCTGTTGGATATTATTCTCCATTCCGTTGTTAAGTAGGTGATAATACTGGAAATGTGATGATGGGCGTTGTAGTTGCAGCTACCAGCGTTCTAAATAGTGCAAAAACAGCTGCCCCCAGAGCACCTACAGGGCTGGCTCTACCAGGGCCTATCTCATTTGCGGAAGGGAACCTCCTAGGCGTGGCTGGGTCACTTAGGACCTTTCCAGGGGCAGTGGAATCCCCAGGGACCAACCCAGAGGCAGCAGGGGCCCCTGGGACCCAACCAGGTAAGGTGGTGTCCTCTGAGACCCTCCGAGGTGCGTTGGGGTCCTCCCAGGGGCGGGTGGGACCCATTTTACCCTCGGAGGGACGGCAGCGCTTCCTGGAATCCTCCCACGGATGGCGTGGTCCCCAGGAACCCTCCTAGGGGCGGCAGGGCCCATGCAACCCTTCCAGAAGCGTCGGGTGTACCAGGGACCTTCCCAGGGGTTGGTGGGGGCCCCTGGTACCTTCCCAGGTGTGTTGGTGCCCCTAGGGATCTCCCTGGATAGGCGGGTCTCCCTGAGTCCCTCCCATGGATGGCAGGGGTCCCTGGGACCCTCTAAGAGGTGGCGAGGTCCCTGGGACACCCCAGGAGCCGCACTTGCTGGGGCCCTATAGCACACTTATTCGTGCTGTGGTACATATTATATACGTCCATCAACTCCTTACCTAACTGTGATTGGTGGACTAAAATAAAACCCCACCAAATTATCAGCCAATAGGAGAAGAGATCAGCCAGTCAGCACAACACCCCAACTTATGTTTTCCTGTTGGATATTATTCTCCATTCCGTTGTTAAGTAGGTGATAATACTGGAAATGTGATGATGGGCGTTGTAGTTACAGCTCCCAGCGTTCTAAATAGTGCAAAAACAGCTGCCCCCAGAGAACCTACAGGGCTGGCTCTACCAGGGCCTATCTCATTTGCGGAAGGGAAGCTCCTAGGCGTGTCTGGGTCACTTAGGACCTTTCCAGGGGCAGTGGAATCCCCAGGGACCAACCCAGAGGCAGCAGGGGCCCCTGGGACCCAACCAGGTAAGGTGGTGCCGTCTGAGACCCTCCGAGGTGCGTTGGAGACCCTCCCAGGGGCGGCTGGGACCCATTTTACCCTCCGAGGGACGGCAACGCTCCTTGGAATCCTCCTACGGACGGCGGGGGCCCCAGGAACCATCCTAGGGGCGGCAGGACCCGTGCAACCCTCTCAGAAGCGTCGTGTGTACCAGGAACCTTCCCAGGGGTTGGTGGGGGCCTCTGGTACCTTCCCAGGTGTGGTGGTGCCCCTAGGGATCCTCCCTGGATAGGCGGGGCTTCCTGAGTCCCTCCCAGGGATGGCAGGGGTCCTTGGGACCCTCTAAGAGGTGGCGAGGTCCCTGGGACACCCCAGGAGCCGCACTTGCTGGGGCCCTATAGCACACTTATTCGCGCTGTGGTACATATTATATACGTCCATCAACTCCTTACCTAACTGTGATTGGTGGACTAAAATATAACCCCGCCAAATTATCAGCCAATAGGAGAAGAGATCAGCCAGTCAGCACAACACCCCAACTTATGTTTTCCTGTTGGATATTATTCACCATTCCGTTGTTAAGTTGATAATACTGGAAATGTGATGATGGGCATTGTAGTTGCATCTCCCAGCGTTCTAAATAGTACAAAAACAGCTGCCCCCAGAGACCCTACAGGGCTGGCGCTACCAGGGACCCTCCCATGTGCGGCAGGGAACCTCTTAGGAGTAGCCAAGGCCCTTGAGACCCTCCAAGGGGCAGTGGAGGCCTGAGGGACCCACCCAGAGGCAGCGGGGACCCTAGGGTCCGAAGCAGGTAAGGTGGTGCCTCCTGAAACAGTCCCAGGTGCGTCGAGGACCCTTCCAAGGGCGGCTGGGGCCGATTGGACCCACCCAGGGACGGCGGTGACCCCTGGATCCCTCCCAAGGGTAGCGGGGAATGCAGCAACCCTCCAAGAGGCTGCATGGCCCTTTCATCCCTCCCACAAGTGGTCGGGGTACTAAGGACCCTCCCAACGGCGGTGGGACCCCTTGATACCTTCCCAGATGTCACGGCACCCTCATAATTAAAAAAAAAAAATTATCACCTCTTTTAAAATACTTACTATAGTGATAAGAACATCTGTGGAGAAAATGGAACAACTCCTTCTGGTGGTAGCGCTGTTCTCATAAATTACCGACACTTGTATGATACTTCTTCTTTGATCTAACCTAACGTGGAGCCCTCCAGGACCCCCTGGCAGATATACTATAAGTCATTTGTAAAGATCTCCGAGAGCTTAATAAATAATGTATTGCTACTTTGTTTGATTTATTACCTACCTAACTTAGTTAGACTGGTTCATTCTATAATGTAGCTGATAATTCCTCTGTGCAAACATTTCTACATATTAACTGCATGTAGTAATTTTCATTCAGTTGAAAGTTAAATAAATATTGAAACCATAACCTACTTAGCCTCACACAATCTAACTTAGAATAGTTACCATTATATAATATAGAAAAAGGTAATAGTAGACCAGAGTGGTACAGCTGCTACCTATCAACAAATGAGGGAGGAATGTATTTTGTGGGATATCGAGTCTGATGTGCCTAATGGGCGGAGGAAGATGGCCAAACACGACCTTGACGCGAGTACCACGATAAAACTGTAGGAGTGGTTCTTTTAGCAAAATTTATATTCGGAAAAGCATACTCCTCATAAATGTTTTGTCCTGCTCAGAGGGTAAGAACAGAAGTTAATTGGTATACCTCAAATGATTGGCTGGATTATGTCACACGGTTGCTTGGTATAGAGATAATTGATTGGTGGCCTGGAGTGACTCATAGTAACTAAGGATGTTGATTGGTGGCCTGGAGTGACTCATAGCAACTAAGGATGTTGATTGGTGGCCTGGAGTGACTCATAGCAACTAAGGATGTTGGTTGGTGGCCTGGAGTGAGTTATAGTAACTAAGGATGTTGATTGGTGGCCTGGAGTGACTCATAGTAACTAAGGATGTTGATTGGTGGCCTGGAGTGAGTCATAGTAACTAAGGATGTTGATTGGTGGAGTGACTGGAGAAGATTGTATACACAAGCCACTCAGGATCACTGGGGGGAAACGTTGCCGAGGAATTGGTAAAAATGTGTTTGGATGTGTGGCGTGGTGGAGGGGCGAACCTCGAGGGAGCCATCCACTGCACTTAGCTCTGTATTACACCCGGTATCCAAACTCAGGAAGTGGCATGGGTGTTCGCTTTATACTTGGTACCAAACATTACAGGGGGAAGTTGTGCTCTTATAAACTGATCCACGTACCAGTATGACCTGACCTGGGCTCTACCTGGGTAATTTTCTCGGCTGGAACCTCTCTATGACCTTCCCCCTCCTCTCCTCTTCCCTTTCCTCTCCTCTCCTCTTCCCCTTCCTCTGCTGTCTATACCCTTTTCTGTTTATCTTCTGTCTACTCTCTCTCTGTCTGCCTACCTCACCCTTCCCCTCCCACACGTCCCGGTGGTGTAGCAGGTATCAACTTAAGTAACCAGTGCTGGCCCGTGAAGTAAGCTGGATCACCGTGTAATTGTGGTCTTGCTATAGTGTAGTTATTACTGCTTAAGGGGATTGGGTGCGACACTCCTTTCTTGCCCAGATAAATGTACCTTTTTAACCATTGTTGAGGCGAGGCAGCACTGAAAACTATCATGCAGGGAGCCTTCAGTATTACGTGTAGGATCTTGGTGGTATGGTTCACCCACCACTTTCAGGAGAATCTAGCAAAACTGTTGAATATTTTTATAACTGTGGCAGTATGAGTGTCACGCGACTTGCCCGGGAGATAGATAAGTTGTTGCTTTTGTGTCTTTAGCGACTCTGGTGGCATTTCACGAGACACGGTGAAAAAAATATCAAGAACGTAAACCGAAAGGAACGGAGATTGAATAGAGTGTGAAGCAAAAGGAATGGACGAGGGAAGCAATGAAGACAGGGTGGTGGGAAAGAGTAAGAAACATGTGTTGTAAAGGGTGAGGGGTGGAAGACGCACTTAGACCCCTGGACCTACACTGTTCCAGCCTTTATTGGTGACGACACATTCCCCTGACGAGAAAATTGTCCTCAAGATGGATCTCATGAGGCGCGCGGACTGGGTGCAGGGAAGGATGCCCAGTGAGATGTTGACACACGGGGGGAAGAAAGATATAGTTGTTGGGGTCAGACTTAATGTGTCAGTCTGCCTAGTGCGATATGTTAGTCGTTCTGTTATTGTATTGTGTTATGAGTTATGAAGCAGGTGGACACCTTAACCTGAGCGAATAGTACATACTGCTAAGAAAAGGTAAATGGGGACATACCGTACACTGTGGGTTAACGCAGGGCAAAATCCGGCGTTGCACCAAAATCACTGGGTCACTGATAGTCAGCACAGCAAATAAGGCGATATAGGCTCAAAGAATTTACCTTCACCCTTCTCCAAACAACTCTACCACTAACCTATATTTCGTTCTTCATCTTTATTGTGATGGTGTGACCACCGAAACCTAACACTGCATAGACTAAATACAGGAGGGGGCCGAGAAATGTTTTTAATATATAATATTCAAATGAATACATTGTAGCGTGAAGATCATTTTACAATATGCACGACTAATTCCCAACACGTCAGGAGTCAGGACCATCTCCATGACTCCATCCCTAGTGGCCGTAACACTAGGCACTTCCCTTTGACACACCCTCCTCTTTATTGTTCTTATATAGGAAATTATTAAACGTTCTGTTCCCTCCAGCACACTAACGTAATTATATTCAAGATTGTAGGACACTGTTAGTGATTTGTACCATAGACTGTGGACTTATAGAGTAGAGCTTCCAGGCGCCCTTGTATACTTTTATATAAGTCCTGTGACTTGTGTAGTCCCGGCCTGTGATATTCCATTTACAGTATTTTGATCAGTTGTTGAACTGAAGCTCTGTTGACGTGGTAATTTGTATTGAATGCTGAGATTAAGGTAAGAAACCAAATAAATCCTTTCCTTTACCCATGGGTTATATTTTCTTAAATAAAATGCAAATCCAACGATTGATAAATGGTGAATTGACAAATTACATTGGGGTGTGACGTTAACACTTACAGAACATTATAGTTGTAGTCATGTATGATGATGCTCAGTCTCATGTCCTGTGTCTTTTTATTGTCGGGAACAATTCAAATAAAAAAGTATTTAAATGGAACCAATTATCTTTATAATAAAGTTTAAGAAATCATTAGCTACATTATTTCTTTGGTTAACATTGAAGACAGAAAATATTGATGTAAACGACAGTATTGTGAGAGTCAACGACCACGGGAGGAAAATGTCAACATTGAGGCTGACAGGACGCTTCAAAACACTGGCTCATGGTTTAATACCGGTAACATTCACAGACTTTATCTCCTTGGTTTATCCCTAGTTTGTTTATTCCGTAGATATAAGTTGCCAGTTTCGTTATTTCCTTATACAATTACCCCCTATAAGAATAAAATGTTAAAAAGATTGGAGTGGAAATAACACGATAGATAGTAAGGGGCGGACAGCAGTGTTTGGGGCGGATAATGTCAAAGATTATTGAATTACATTTTTTAAATTTAGGAAGAAAATGGTAATACCTACAGTTAATGAGCATAGAAATTGTCACTAAATTTGGTCACCTTTTCTTTAAGGTTTGGTAAACACTTTCTGAATGCTGGTGTAACGTGTTAGCCTTATGTGTCGAGTCTCCTTATGAATAGGAATCCGGAGTTGTTTTCCCCGAAATGTGTATATTAATACATAGAATGCAAATCCAGTGGCATAATAAGGAAAAACAAATGACAAATAAGCCAAGTGCCTATAATGTTGGCGCTTTGGTTGGTTGACCAAAACAGTTAATGAATTTGTCTGATTTTAGCTTGATTAGACCATTAGGTAATATTAAAGGACAGAGGTCCAGGTTAACCAGTTACCCCCAAAATATATATATTTACATTATCATTTCACCACTTATAAGCTTATATTGGTGAGAGAGAGGCACGTTGATGCTGTATCACCAAGTTATTATTTAGCTACTTCAAAAATAAATTAATTCAGGTAGAGAATTTTTTTGGGTACTGTCCCATCCATCCGTTGAAGTTGTTTATGCTTCAACTCTTTCTGTGTGACCGGGAACATTTAATAGACATTAATGTTACTCCATTTCATCCTCGTCGAGAAACAGCAGCTTTACACAATTTTTATAAAATGACAAAAGTATTACAGCATTATTATTTCATGTAACAGGCAAGATGCTGTATCTGTGGAGAAGGAGAGTACGGCATTTACTACAAAGAATTTATAACTTCCCTCGGGACACAAGGTGAGGAATGAATATTGAATTGTACCTCACTGCTACTCAGAAAAAGTTAGAATATTTTAAATGTTTATAATGAGTGTTTCGTCTGACCTAGATGATGACCATAATAATGACTGACACTTTTGTTCGATATTTTAAGTAAGAAAAGAACGTGAAAGAATATACAGCACAGTACAGGGTACAGAATACGTAAATCACTGGATTACCATAACCTTTTTTCATTTTAAAATTCTCATTACCTGTAGTTACCTTTTTTTTTCAACCTGCAGGAAGTGGGTCAGGTGGAAATATGAACTCTTCATTTTTACCATGACGGCACTATTCTACAATGAATTTGTAAATATGGGATACTGTCTGGAGGTGATGATGGAGCCTATGGTATGGGTGGTCGACCACTTCACCAAGATCCTCGGACCTGTGAGTGTTACGAACATTGTTGTTAAAGAATTATAATTTTTAAAGAGATTCTAATTATTGTTGTCAGGTTAAAAAGTTTAATCAGTTTATGCTTTATCAGAATTAAAGCTACAGTACATGGCAACACAGTCTTCAGGGTTATTCAACAATACCTAAACTCATTCAGTCTCATTTTCAGTTTTATTCCTGTACTGTACTATCAAATGTTAGGGAGACCAAACTAAATTGTTTCATTCTGTATGTTTTTTATAAATTATTCAAGAAGCATGATTGCATTATTGATCACAGACTAAATAGAAACAGTTTACAGGTATATATGTGATTGTGAAACACATTGTAGGTGTTTGATATCATACAATACAGTTTGTGAGTGATCTTTAGTAATATAGAATGTGTGTTAAATTGTCTGCTATCATTGACATTCAGCTACCTCTCAGTACCGGATGGGCATGTGGTTTTGAATCCATAAATATACTGTAGGATGTGGTTTTAAATCCTTGTCAGTAGTGTATAGTATGTGATGGTTAGATACCGATAATGTGTACAACCATTGTTTTACAGATCCTCGTCTTCGGGGTAGTATCACTAACGAGCTCGGTGGTCTCTATAGTGTATATTATTGGTCTGCCGTACTATTGGGAAAAGTCGCCAGAGCTCACCTGTTTTCTAATGGTGTTAGGGCACTGGATACTGATTAATGTCATCTTTCACTTCATAATGGCAGCCATTACCGAACCAGGTACCCCCCAAAAGGTGAGTTTTTTTTTTTTTTTTAACAGCTTGTCAACTATTGTGTCTTCAGATTTGAGGTTTTAATCTGTTAAAACTTATATCTCCAGGATATATTTTTAACCTTTTTAATAAGTGTA
Source organism: Homarus americanus (assembly GCF_018991925.1). Classification (NCBI taxonomy): domain Eukaryota; kingdom Metazoa; phylum Arthropoda; class Malacostraca; order Decapoda; family Nephropidae; genus Homarus; species Homarus americanus. The sequence continues at coordinate 8,502,231 of NW_024720773.1, read as the reverse complement.
TGTATATTATGTACTTCCTTTGTCTATATGCATGCTGAATTATATACCTGTATTGTCTATGCAAACAGCTACGACATTACCAGGTCTCCACCTCTACCCCTACCCTCCCTCTCTCCCTCCTGGCAGAATTCTTTTTGTTCCACAACTATATAATATTGTACAGTCTGTATTTGTATTATAATCTTTGTATAGTTTCCTGTATATATCACTCCAATGCTGACTGACTAGAGAAGAACACATGGATTATTACATCTGAAAAATAAATCTATAAATAGGTACAGTACAGTGGTTTAGATCATAACAGCATGTATAAGAAACTTTTAGCTAGAAGAAATATATCATGGCAAAAAATTATAACTACTGTATTGTCATAATTAAATAAATTTTCTATTGTTTATATCACCTAAAATTATAAACATTCACGTTACAGTACAACTCTATAATTTTACATAACAGGAAAAGATTCTGAATAACAATATAATAATAATATACCTGTATTATGAAATACTGTACTATAAGAGTGTCATCAGCACAAAAACAACAAAAAAAGTGTTTATTAAATCCCACCTGTAGCTAAGGAAGTTATTATTTACAGGGTATTTTAATCTCTGAAGCAGTAAGTGTATGCAAAAAGTGCATAGCACCTAAGTCACCTCGCACTCACCACTGCTCTGTGTGTAATCGCTGCATCCTCAAGATGGATCACCACTGTCGTATCCTTTTATTGCTACAGTGTTGACAGAGACCAGTTGCCTGGACACAATAAGGTTTGTATATTGCTTCATTTTGTTACACAAGACTCTGGTCCTCCTGTATTTCCAGTGCTTTCCTGTACTATTCATATGGTATCCTGCCAAGTACAGAGCATACAGTACAGTATATGATATGCATGTAAAAAATTATTTTGTAGGCATATTTGTAGGAAATTAGAAACTTTAAAATAACAGCATGATTATCCTCACAAAATATGGCTATACTAGTACTTAAATCAGCTGCTGGGTCGTGCATGTAGTTTCAGGGCTATTTTAACTTTAAAACTCCTCTTAATTTTGTATAAAATTATTGTTATTGAAAAAAGTATATTCCTCTATCTTCTATGTGGTTTTGACAAAATATGACTGGGAACTACGTGTATACCTGATGTAGAATTTGACAAATGTAGCATAAAATGACAGTGACCTGATAGGTGGCTCTCTTATAGATGTGAGAAGTCTTTTGAACATAATTGAAAGAACACTTTACTCCTCAAATGAATCCATTAACACAATCTTTTGTATACAGTTCTCACCAGATTTCAAGAGTATTTGTAGCATTTGCAGTGCTATGTCATTGGTAGTCCTGCATTAGGATAACCTTTGGTTGTTCAGTCATTTGTTCCTCTATCGGGCCTGAGTAAACTGTATACTGTACTGCACAGGTATTTAAATTTTAAACATGTACAAGGAAGAGTTCCTACCTGCTCATTGTTCCTGAATGTTGATGACATTGTACTGCATTATTTTTTTTAATCTGGTTATAGAAATTAGTTTACAAGACACTTCCTTAACTCTGTGAATAAAGCCTGGCTCAACAACTGTGTGGGACACTTCAACCATCGTTATTTCTTCATGTACATGGTATACATGACGCTGGGCACAGTTTTCATCATGTCACTTGGTTTAGAAATAGCGTATTACGAGATATGGCTGGGAGGAGAGACAGGTGGAGGGTTGATTGATGCCTTGGACCTTGTGTTGGAGGACCGCAGCTCACAGGAAGAGGAGGAGCTAGAAGGCTACCCAGTTAGAGTTAATGGTACACACATGATGCCTGTGGTAAGTTGTAAATCTCTTGTTTAAACACCTGCAGTTTGTGAGCTAACTGGTGTTGATATGCAACTTCTTTATTGGTGATTCCATATGGTTTTAATTTTTCTTTTCTTTTTGTGTGTGTGTAAGAGAAATAGGCATTCCAGTTGATAATTGGTACAAGTAATCTGATGGTCAGAATGGTCATTGAAGGGACCCAAATGCCATGTAAAAAGAGATTTGCTTAATGTGTCTCAATTGTTTTGGCATTTCGACTCTACCTATCACTTAACTTTCCCTGTGTCAATCTGTTCTGAAAGTACAGTTAACCTAGACTGACCCAACTCATGAAAAAGGTTAAATTTTCCATTAAATCCTCCCAATTAATTTGACAATTCTACAGTTTCTGAGGAAGATTTTTTCTCCAAAGCATAAAATTTTACCTTGGTTAGAGGAAGTCCCATATTTTAATCTCTGGTGTTCCAGCCACTCAAATCTTTATTGAGGCATAAGTTAGGACTTCTTGTAATTGACAAGAAACCTAAATTAGCCAAACATATTTAGGGTTTTATTGATTTTTCAGTATGGTGGCACAGTGGGTAGTCCAGTTCCTCTTGAGCCATCTGACAATGAAGCAGAAACAGAATTAGGAAGTTACTGGTATCGGTTTTCCATTATGTACACTGGAATGCTCACCACTGGTAGGTTGTTTCTTTATTTATGTTGTTTTAATAATTTAAGTTTCTTTTCTTCCTTTGGTACGTAGATTTTTTTTTTTAATTATAACCAAATACAGTACTGCATTCTTATAACCACTGATGATGTCTGATGATTATTATATTGGTGGTGATAACAATGGTGGTGATGATGGTGGTGATGATGGTTATAAGAATATTTCAGTTTCATTTATACTGTATAAAAAAGTGTACATTACAGCCATTGCTTGTCAGAAAAAGTTTTGAAAGCATTTTTTTTAATATTAACTTTACATTACCAATTTATCTTTCAACTCTTTTAAAATTAAAAAGAATAATATATACATCTTCACTCATAATTATATCATATATTTCCTTAGTACAGTAATGTAGTAACTGGAAGAATACTGTGTAATGTGTGTGTTTTTTTGGGGGGCAGGTGTGTTTTTCTCACTAGGTGGACTGGCCACTTGGCACGGCAGATTAATATCAAAAGGAGAAACCAGCATAGAAGCTCACATCAACAAGAAGGAGACAGAGAGACTGGAAAAAATCAACCAAGTAAGCTAATGCTATTTTATACACAGTACCCAACAAACCCTTAATTTGTGCAGATTTTGTCGACGAGATTTCTCTATTAACACGTCACTTACTGTCACAACTAAAATTTACAAATAAACAACTCTACTTTTTAGTTATGTGAATTATATATTTTAAGAACTAATTTCCCACTTAAAGTAACTCATGGGCGTTAATCCCCTCATGTAAATAAGAAATTAAATAGAAATGAAAATTTAATGAGAAAAAGTGTCTAGAAGTTTTGTCAAAGTTCTGTATAAATTAACCAACATCCCATTGTGACTGTGTGTGTGTATTAACCTATGCTATTAACATCTTCATTCCCAATACCTTCCTTGATTATCTTCTTCCTTCATACCTTCCTTGATTATCTTCTTCCTTCATACCTCACTTGATTATCTTCTTCCTTCATACCTCACTTGATTATCTCCTTCCTTCATACCTCACTTGATTATCTCCTTCCTTCATACCTCACTTGATTATCTTCTTCCTTCATACCTCACTTGATTATCTCCTTCCTTCATACCTCACTTGATTATCTTCTTCCTTCATACCTCACTTGATTATCTCCTTCCTTCATACCTCACTTGATTATCTTCTTCCTTCATACCTCACTTGATTATCTTCTTCCTTCATACTACCTTAAGGTACTTCATCAACACCTGTCATCACTATACCTCAACCTCATCACTGTCTCGTCTTCTCTCTCAGTGCAATAGTCTTCCTCTCTTTCTTTTGTCAAATAGTTTTTCTCGGTGACGTTCACCGTGAAATCATGCTAAACGAAGTAACTCTCAACAGGAGTACCGAAATCCTTATAACTTTGGAGTTACGGAGAACTGGAAAATATTCCTCGGAGTGACCCACGGCAGGTGAGTATATTCTACGTACGTTTATTTAATATAAGTTACAGTTAAGGATTCACAGTGTACATTATATATATATATATGGTATATGGGGATAGAGGATATAGTTAATGAGTTAAGTTTACCCTTACTATAACACGAGCAGTCACACGAGAATAGAACAGTATCAGACCTCAGATACCTGGAACCCATCTTGGGCTACATATGAGAGAATGATCACATAATATTCTTTGAAAAGTAGGAGGAAAGTTGAAATAAAGGTTAAGTTTGAGGTACGTACTTGAGAAATGTTTTTGTTTTTTCTAAGTAAGTGATACATACTATTGTTACATATGTTAGGTGACTGAAAGGTTTGAAGTGCAACACGGTTAAAAAAGCTACAATTATTTTCACAAGTGTAGCATGATGCTCTCAATTAGGACATAAAGGTTAAAAAAGAAAGGAACTCCTCAAACTGGGCTGTTTACTATTGACAAGGTTGATAAAACTGACCAAGAGATTGATATCCTATTTGTTAGATGATTGTAGTAAACTTAAAGTAGCTTATTTATCGAGCTAATGATAATTCAAACTTTTTTTTACCACAATTAGCAACATTTAAAATAACCTTTCATTAATTAATGTATTTGTCCCCAGGAAGATGAGCTGGTCACTTCATAGAATTTTTCCTTTTTATCTGTTTGCCTCTTTTGGCCAGGGTATTGTCATCATTCATGTGTGTGTGTGTGGAGGGGGTGCATGTATAATGTTATTGTACTTACTTGTTTCTCTTTACTGTTCATCAGAGGACTGCGACACATCCTCCTCCCATCGTGGCATCCACCAGAGGGAAATGGTCTCACTTGGCCCAATGCAATTATCACTGCTGCAAGTCATGACAAGGCTGCATGACATATAGTTTAGATGCTTCCTTAAGTTGTTTTGTTGATTGTTATACACCTTTTAACTTTGCTAGGAAAATCTTTCTTACATACAGTAAATGAATGACAATACTAATAATATAAATGTCTGTTCTGTCCAGTTCTTACTCTATAGTTACTACATATAAATGGAGGAAATGGCTTCCCAGTTATTGTTGTAACCAGCTAGAAGAACCCAACAAGTGTTTAGTATTGAATTGATTTTATATCTATGTTGTTAGGAATTACTTAATAGACAGGAGTATTTATATCACGTAAGTAGCGATCATCTCTATACAGGTGTTATTTTATTCGTTAGGAACTTTTTTCAGGTGGGAAAGTATAGGATCCATCTTGTCACCTAACCACAGACATCTCTCATCCACCATCAGCAGAGACTAGAGAATCAGCATAATCTTAATGATGAGGTTAAATGTGTACTGTATTGGACTTTGTATGATGTATTGTCCATCTACTTTAGTTTGCAGAGATAAACCAGGTGTATTAAAGTACCAAGTACCTGTACAGTAACTCCTAAGATAACATAAGGATGTAAGAGATTGGTACAGTACTTAAATGCCTCTGGCTTATTTATGAGGATTCTATAGAGAAGAACCTCTTTAGTTCACACACACACACCTTTGGGACCAAACATATAAATGTTGCAAACTAAAGATTGAGTTATAACATGGGTACAATGGACCTTGGGACATTGAACCCAAAATAGCAAGTATGTACAATATAGTACTTTACTGTACTTATATTTGGACCCAGAGGCATCACATATATAAAACAGCTTATGATACAAACAAGGTACAGTACCAATGACCCCAAGAACCCACATTAGTACAAACTTAAATACAGTATAATTGTATAATCTGTCCTCACCATCCAAAGGGCTGGACCATATAAGAGAAACAGATGAAGAGATAGATACAGTATATTTAGGTACAGTATAGAAGCCTTAAACCAGAATGTACCTAATGAACCTACAGTATTTAAAAAGAATAGAAATATACACGAGCGATGATTTTCTATGAAATTCTGTGATGATTATTATTTTAAATTATTGATACATTATATTCAAATTTGTTGGGGAGGTACCAGTCATATATATGATATAAAATTTTTCATTAATCCATTGTTTAAATATTCCGCTGTGAACTTCACACATTAAATGTCCATCAGGTACCTACAGTGTCTACTATTTCATGTCTTTAGTTTTGCAACACAATTTTAATAAGTTATCTGGTTAAAATATGTTTATGTTTAGTCCCATTAAAAAAAGTGGCAATTTTGTGGTGGTGCAACACTGACTGACTCACTACAGTTGCTGCCACACAGCAATACTGCTGCAGGTAGTTGTAATTTTGGTTGTAGGGATTTTTCAATGGTAATTTGTAACATTTGTTTATATTACCTAACAGCAAATACTGTATTTAAATTTAATCTTTTCCCAAAGTTTTATGTACTTTCAGTAACTACTTCAAAAAATTGGTCTCATTGCTATACCTGTACTTCCTGTAAATTGGAAACTTTTTTTTTTACCATAAAGGAATTAAAAATGAGGTGTGTACTCAGCTTACAAATATTTATGGCACTTAATCAAGTCTATAACATTTAGCTTTTATAATAAATACAAACTCATATACAGGCATTCCCTCCCTGATTTACAAAAGGATTCCCTTCCTGAAAAACTTATGTATATCAATTTTATGTAAACTGGATCACAAAACAACATCTTCATTAACTGCTACTGCCTTTATTATTTTTGTGCATACTTGTTTTAAATCACCAAATATTAGTAGCTTAATTAAGTGCCAAAATTATTTGTAAGTTGAGTAAATTTCCCTGCTGGCCATTATCTTCACCACCCAGCCCTCTCGACTTCAAAACCTTCTCATGTTCACTGTTGTCACTAAGTTCAATATCTTAATACAATTTATTAACTTATTGACTGTTATCATAAAGTACATGTATGTAAAATATAAAACTAACTTCAAGCAGTTCATGCGGAATGAGATGTGCACTTGACAAATGTCGTTATTGGTTAATTGCTTTCATGCCATAAAAAAGTGGTGTTACCTGTATTGTGTTTCTTGGTGAACATGAGACAGGTTGATTCATTAGTAAAATTGAGACAAATTGAGCCAGTTTATGAAGTATGAATTGACAAAGTACACAGGTTCTAATAGTGTACATACATACTGTATATACCTATAAATATAGTTTTAATGATTTCATATTACTTATTCAATGATTTACTTATTTTGTATGCAGCTATTTCATTTTTCATTCATTCCACTGTTTATTCATTCTTTCATTCATTACTCTTATAATTTATTACTTTATTTATTCATTCTTTCCACTTCTTATTTATATATTTATTCCACTTTTACTGATTCAGCATCAACATAGTCCTATTGGTAAAATAAGATATTTAGGACCAAGACACTTAAGATACAGGTAATAATAGTTGTGAGGGAAGTCCTTCACCTCACTTCAACAATACTGTAACTAATCTAAGGTGCAAGATATTCTTCACGAGTAAAGATTAAGTTTGGTTTGTGTTATGGTTGTGGCCAGTCATACATGTATCATTACTTGTGCTTAGAGATCTTTATTAATTGATCCTGTTTTAGGTGTTTTTGCTCGTCTTTTGAATTATTTAATATTGTTATCTTAGTGGATTGTTGATCTTTGTGAAATTTTTGATCATCTGGTTTACATAGTAACATATACAACACTGAACAAAATGTTGTAACGAACCTATAATGTATGGAGCACAATTTTGGATAATATGTTGTACAGTACTTATGAATATCTAATGTACAGAATAATATTTTGGATATTACTGTATGTCAAAGTGATACAATGTATGCACTGAACAAATTTGCATTGGTATGTTTTAATAATGGCTTTTTAAATCTGAAACAGTAAGTGTTAAAGAACTACTGTACATTCATATTAAGTCCACTAGATATAATGAAACAAGTCAATGGTTTTGTTTCATCCAACTACATTGTATTAACAAAGTCTTACGTACAATACTGTTTTAAAATCTAACATCTAGCACTTTGAGGTCATAATGTACTTATTTACATTATTATATTATAATACTGTATTTTATTAATTTATGTATATTGTAGCTTCATATTGAAGCTCAATTGATGTTGTTCAGAAGACTTGCAAAAGGTAAGTGATGCTTCAGCCAATCTAAGCAGACTCTGTACTCTCAAAACTGAGTCTTTTTCTAGGGACTAGCAGGTTTGGTGTGTATTTGGAACTGACAAGAGCATTATCATTATGATTTCTAGTTTGTGATGGATGGATAAAGCCGTGCAAAAGACAATAATCTTCAAAGGTGTTTACAGTACAGTACCGTATACAGGTATTGACAGTCAGCAGGACCAGCCCAACATAACACCCAGATGCTTCACCAATTACTTTAGTTTTTTCCTCTAGCAATAATAATGTAAAACAATGTAGCTGTCACATCTGTGGATGATTTTACGGCAGATAGGAGGGTGAAGTTTAAAGTGTGCCTGCTGTTACTGAGATACAAATTTAATGGTACCTTTCACACGGACATCCATTAAATTTCCATTGATTTCTAAACGTGCCGTGAGACAAAAAATAAAAAAGCTTGTGAAAGAGGCTTTACACAAGATGTGGGCACAGTTGCTATGTCAGAATTTTAGATAATAAACATTAATCTGGATAGTTATAGTCACTCAAGTAACAAAATCACTAATGTTGAACTCCACAGCTCAATAAAAAGTGAGTACTGTACTATATTGAACTGAATTTTGAATTGGCAGATATGGAGGTTAATGTTGGGAGTCAGTGACATTAGCAAAGTCAGTTGTTCAGTAATGTTTTTGTGCGCACGGTGAATTGTTGTGAAGCAACATGGGTGCTAAGGATTCACTTGGTATAGTGAATGTGCTAGTTGAAGACATGAACAAATGTGGATAATTCTATTTTTGTTCTAGCCCTTTCATGTCACCTACTGTTTGTTGTTCCCCCCCTCCCATTCTTTGAGGTTCCTGTACTCTTTCATCCACCATCACAGAGTGGGGGAAGATTAAAGATAATTAATAGAAATACATGTATACATTGCCATATATTTGTTATGAGAGGGTAGGTATTATTTATTTAGAATCACTGGACACTGGGGTTTGTGTTTCTCAGTGCTCTAAGGTGCCAATACAAAGCAGTGTGCACTTACACTAGTTTAACAGGTACAACAGGCACCATTCTGCTCAATAAAGTAAGGAAGTGTCATCCTTACTATGTCCATGATCTTGATATATCTCAATAAGTCTCCTTTTTGACTCAAGAATATTTTACCATAATTATATGTGTATGTTCTAGACTGATGCTTACATCAATTTTTGTTTCTGATCAGTCACTTTACTGTATCACAAATGCATTAATCATGTGTCTTGACTCTAAGATGATTTTGTATTTTTTAATTTAATACAGTACTATTAAAACTAACTGAGGCTGAGCTTTATATCATTTAAAACAAGTGCAAATAATACAAATGGTACTCCTGTGAAGAATGCAGGAAATATGGCATACAGAGATTGTAAAAACCTACTGGTTCATCTTCAGTGATCCACTTACAATTATTCTCATGAAATTCAGTCCCCCAAAATATGTTATCAATATTTGGGTAACAAGTGCCACACCGGAAGCATATTAATGGGGAGTGTTTGATCTGTTTACACCCAAAAATCGAAATATTACAAATTCAAGTGCATTGGCAACACCTATGGCTGTATTATGACAAGAGAATTACAGCAAAATTTGTCATATTTATATAGTTAAACTGCTCCCGCCAACCACCCTCACTCGCTGTTTGCGCGCTGACGAATTTTTACCACGATTTTTTTCAAGATGGGAAGAGTTATGAATCGTAAGAGGCATTTGAGAAAGGCAAGAAATAATATAAAGAAGGAAAATGAGAAGATGCAGAAAACAAAAGAAGATAATGGTTTTGGCATCTCACAGCAAACCAGTGTACACCCACCTAACCCACCACCTTTGCTTAAGAATACCTCCCCTACCCCCGAGTCAAGGACCTGCCCCGAGTGACCTCACCCTTGAACCTCTTCCCTCTACCTCTAGTGCACCTCTCTCTCACACCAATTTCCCAAACATTTATGATAAACGTGCATTTAAAATAATATTGGTTCCCCAGGCTGAAATGCATTAATTTCACCACTTAGCCACCTTGGAAGACTGTGTCAACCTGGGCTTGTAGAGCTGACTGAAATATTTTTACTATAAATATTATTATTACTCTATTATCATATTTATTATAATATTATACCATTGCCTATATTCAATTCAGTAACACCACATTGATGGCAGTACAGTACTGTACAGATTTGTACAATACTTTTTGTTTCCCAGGTTAGACTAATATTTGCACACTTTCCAGAAAGTTGGATTTAACAACCAGGTTTCAGCCCAAAGTAATTTACCATAGAGACCTTGAGGTGCACTAACATACTTCACTAACTGTAACTAAAAATAAATACTACAATAATAACAACACTATTAGAAGGGTGCAAGATAGAATAAAAAGGTGCTATTTTATTTTGTAGATTTGGTACAGTGGTAACAAACAATACTGAGCATAATAATGATATATAATAAATAACCAATATCTCCAAAAACATAACAATCGTAAGTAACTGCCAACTCACATCCAACCCTTGTATTGAAATGCAAGATCTTACCAACTGGTGTAGCCAGGAATGTGTACATGTGATCATTATCATAAAACCTCTAGGAATATAATATTGAAACTAAGCCTCTTTAAGGTATAGATTAGGCTGTAGAGCTTTAACAACAGTATCATTAGGGTGTGCAAAATGTGAGGAAGCAACAATTACTTCACACGGAGGATTCACCGCCGTTACAATTTGCCTAATCTCACGCACCTCTCCGGGAGTCACGCCTCCAATGATGTAGACCAGCATTATGGGTGCGTCTCGTGGCATTGGCTTGCTTACATTAACAAATAAGCTGAAAACAATACAGTATATGATTAATTAACTTACGGACACCAAAAAAATTTATCCTAATATAAATTTTTACTTAATGTAACTTCTGTAAGTTCAGATTTTTTTTTTCACTCTGCTGTTGGGATGACATTATGCTCGGGATATAAAGTTTATAGCAGGGGAAGAATGTGCCCTGCAACACAGATTAATTGCTTGTGTGTGACTTGTTGGTTAAAGGGTAAAGAAAGTAAGTGGTGTATGTTCAAAGATACAGAGTGTGGAAGTTGAAAGAACAGAATGTAAGAGAAACATTTTATGCTGAGTTTAAGAAGAGTGGAAATGGCTAGCTACAGTGTGAGGGATAGTGTAGCGAGATACCGGGCCAAAATAAAAAACATTCTTTTGAGCATGGCTAACAAGATTATATAAAGCCTGTAATAGAGGTGGTAAAAAGGATGAGTACTGTACCTGGCCAAGCATAGGGACAGAAGAGAGGTTTACAAGGCTAAGAAGCGTGATATGCTGATGAGTACGGATACAAGAGGTAACGATTCAGAATAGCGGTAAATAGTGGGTAGAGACAAAGACGTTATTGGTGAGCAGTGTGGAAGATAACCATGTTAACGTGGTTGTTGATAACGAGAAAAATCAAGTACATGTAATCACTAAAATCATAACTTTTTGACCTTGAATCACCTAGTAATGGAGTATAGGATAACTTCATAAGAACACTTTGAGCAATGACAAAGAAAATCTATACAAAAAATACTCACACATGATTGTTAAATCCTGAAACTCTCTACAGTACTTGGAGAATCAAAATGGAATGGAAGAGAATGAAACTAACAACTACTACTTTACCTAAATCCAGTTTCATAATGCTTGTGAAATCTTACCTAAATCCAGTCTTTATAAGGTCTTTGAAACCAGCAGACTTGTACTCCAGGTCAGTAATCTCAGCTTGGGGAGCAGTGAGGCAGTCATACACTAACTTCTGCAGGAGACTCTGGTATGAGGCTGGCTGGGCGCTGTCTCCAGGGATGTGCAAGTGCCTGTCACACACATTTTGATAATATATATATATATATGTATCAGTTTGCTCAAAAAAAACAAAAAAACAAAACAAATCCTGTTAGACCAACTGAGGTAACTTTTAAACCAGCTCATACTAATATACTTAATGACTGTAACTTGATCATTATTTAGGTGTTAACCATATATTATCTTGAACATCACCACACATCTGTATATTCTGTATTAAAATATAACTACTCCTCCTAACCAAAAATAACTTGCAGGAAAATTCATTACAATTATTAAAGAGCCCCTCATCTATTTTTTCTAATTGGTCTAATAAACAATAAATTTACACTTTTTTAAGGCATCATATAGACACAAACTTATACTCTTCAATAAATGATAATCACTTACCAATTCTTATTTTCATGATCCAGTATTTAGTAAACAATTATTACTGGATCTACAAAAAATAACCTTACACTAACTTCTACTTTAACAACTGGTTATTGATTCATTTGGCAATAAACAAGTGAGAATTGACAAACAATATAACTTTCAACTTACTTATAATTCTTTAAATGGTCCCTCGTGCTGGCAATTGCATGAAGTTGGTCGGCCACACCCTGAGCAGTCCTTAAAGCTGATACTTCATCTACTTCTTCACCAACTGTAAGGGAAATAAAGCATCATCTTTAAATTGTACTGATGAACATATAGCTTGGTAACTCACAATAACTAGCAGAGTGCAGGAAGAAAAGATATACAGTATAATATACATATTTCCCTCCCTAAGAGAAAGGTGACATTGAAACATCAGAACACACAGGACAACTTGAAAGAATGAAGGGAAAGTCTGTGTTTCTCTCAATTACTGTATAACTATCCTGTACTGTAGTAGGAAAATGCTTGTAAGAATAAAGAAAACTAACATACACACACACACACACATATAACATTAATGTAAATGTAATACAAAGATATGATTTACCATGTGGTTAAAGACATAAATGGCAATAACTACATACTTAGCTGAAGTAAATTATCAGAGAGCATCTTCTTATCCTCAACAATAGCATGAGAAAGACGGTTGGTAAGAGCGTATTCATCCTTCTGTGAGAATACCTCGGGACCCCCTAGTGAGGCCACGTACACCATCAGAGTCAGTATGTCATCCAGTGACACACCGTGTGTTCCTCGAGTTTTGAGTAACTGGAAGATCTGGAAAATACAGGACATGTACCATACATTCATGTATAGAGGAAATTTGTAATACTGTAACGAGATGAAGACAATACAGTACAAAACTCCCAAGCAGGAAAATAATGTAAGATTCACACTGTACTGTACATCCTCCGACATGAATTACATTTTCTTTTTAAATTTTATCACAAGCTGAACATAAAGACCAAGGAATGATAAAGAATTTTGAGCTTCAGGCAAAAGAAATATTTGTGATGATACTGAGATTAATTCCCAGTTAGTAATGACCATGGGACATCATCACCAACCTCAAAGGATTAAAGAAATAAGGGTGTCAAAATATGACTGTTATTCCTAAAAGCAAATGTTTACATTCAGACAAAGGCAAACAAGGTGTCAAGATGTGACCCATTTATAATGAATTTTCATTTATCGTGTATACATATACAGTATCAGCGACCACCTGTGTGTTGGGTTATGGTTATGATGCTGAATAGATATCCAACACCAACCTGTGTAAAGGGAAGCGTTTCCTCTGGGTCTCCAATAGACTGCATGAGACGTTTCTCTAAACTCAGCAACTGGTCAAGGTGAACAAAGCGGGGATGACTCAGTGCCTCCACCGCACAAAGACCTTGCTGTAAGGATTCAAGAAATCTTAATAGTTCATGTAAACACAATAATAATCTTAAAACAACTCAAAGCTGGTGTATTAAAAGTGTGAGGGAGATATTGTTCACTGATTGCAATGACAAATATAAGCAACAGGAAAAAGGAAATCTATTAATGTAACAAACAAAATATTCATTATATTTACCTGCAATAAACCAGCATTTTCTGTGAAGGCATCAATATTTGAGGCAAACTGATGAATATTTATCTTCACATTTTCAGGTGTGACTCGAGTTTCCTTTACACTGGTTCCATCCCCAATGTCTTTACGACTAGCTACTTCCAGTACCTGAAACCATAACACAGTTAATTTCATTTCATCATTGAGGTCTTTAAAAATACATTTACTGCAGTCACCAGAATCAAAAGAAACAAACACTCTTCCTGAATTTCCACCATTCATTATTTTGTATTAAAAGAAGATCAGCACCCCTAGTTTATTTCACCAGATGATTAAGTACACTAATGCTAACCTAACCTAACAAAACCTGACCTAATCTATGCTTGGATAATCTACCCCCAAGGTATTTTTAATTAATCAGGTGATGTAAGCTGAGGGTGCTAATCTTCATGTTATCTATTCTTTCTAGTTATCTCACTACCTGTAGATGTATTCTGCTATGGTATCCCCCATAAAACATCATCATCATCTCAGCATACACATCACCCCAACATCACATCAAATTATTTAAAATTTCCTCAACCACACTTTACAATCACACATACACACTGCGGATTCCTACATGTCCATCCCTCTCTCATATAAAGCCTCCTTCACCCCATCCTTCCATCCCCTCCTCCTTCTTAGTCTTCCCTTGTCTCCTGCTGTCATTCACTACTAAACAAGACTCTCTGTTTACCAATCTTTTACTTCCCAGTCTCTCAAGATGCCGATATAAGCATAGCAAACCCTGATCAGCTTTCAATCTGACACATCTTTCACACCCTTCTTTCCTTACATACTTGGTTATTTTTTCAATCCTAATCATATTTTGCAATTACTATTATGCCATAAAAACTACAAAAAGCTTTACTGTATATCATCTGTGCATAAATTAATAAAAGGACAATAGCAGTAAAGTGTAATAATAAAATAACAAGGTCTAACTCAATTCTCTTGTTCAGTATAATAAACTCAGGAGCTTATTAAATTATGGAAACTCAAGTGAAGCTCCTCAAAAAACCCATACAGTACATGGTGGTTGGTTTTTAGAGTATGTGGCAGTGGTTGCTGGACATTCAACATTGTTTAAGCTCTGCATTAGCTTTGATCATACTGTATATGCAAAATAGAAGTGAAAGCCAATGCTAAAAGAAAAAACAAAAGGTCAAATTTATAAGTTTCTGTAAAATATTTTGCAAAATCAATACAAATCCCAATACAGTATTCTATAATATGTAGCTAATACAGTACAGTACAATAAAACCTAAAAAATACAAAAAGGAAGAATTTCCCCCCCAAAACTATTCTTCCTGTGTACGTACATTCTTGTTTATGAGGGAAAGAGCCTCCTTTCCTGTTGACAAAACCAAGGCATTCAGAACAGCTGAAGCTCTGTCTTCTTTCCCTTGTGGGGCCAAGCAACCCGGCACCAGTGTCCACTCACTCGACCTATGGAACTCTGACTCTATCAGATCATTTGGCACACCAATATAATGATGAACACTACAAGATAGTACATTACAGTATATCCATAATTCAGACATATAAATAATCATGTCACGTCTCATTTTAATTATCCCTGATACTATTAATGAAATTCTGACAGCGGCATTTTACATACCGGTACAGTACAATAAATGGTATTAATAAATCATGCCCCCCCCCCCCAAAAAAAACTCAACCATATGGAAATAGGGCCAAATTATTCCACAAAACCTGTATTATAGAAAAAAATTGCCAAAATTATAATTTCTTCATATAAAATATCTTAGAGCATTTAAAACTGTTAGCCAGCATGTCTTATACGGTACCAGTACTTGCTCTGTATTGGTGTGAGCATGATATTGACTTGGTTTGAGTTAGGTACAATCCACTTTCTTGGTTTTTATACCTATTGCATTCTAGACTGTACAGTGACACCCTTGTTGAAAGAGGCCTATAAATGCAGGTAACAGCAGTAGAGCTATAAGAGCCCAAAAAGCCATTAACCTTGATATAAATCTGGAAATGACAGTGCAACTCATAATTCTGGCTGAATACAGTATAGTGAAAGGGTTTACAAGAATGAACAAAGAAAAATTACACTTTCAATGGTGAATAATTAAGATAACACAGGCTAATTTGCGTAAGTACTAATGCACTTAACCCCTACTATAGTGAGTTTTCCAGGGGAGCCATCCTACATAGTCAATTAGGAAAAAATATAAAAACATACTGTACATTTTGTGACCACTAAGAGGGTTTGAGGAAAACTACATTCTCAATTTTTAAATCACAGTTTAAACACTACTGTAGGTGAAATCTTAGCAAAATTGAGGTTCTGAGAGGCGGTTCAGAACCTTACACCAACCATAACTACACTGTTCTTATGGGATGCTCTTGTACTTATATATTACTTAACCCCTTTGTACAATTTCGCCTCTGAGCTGAATAAAATCGTCCGGCGTTAGCAAAATAGAATATAAAAATAAGACATTCCTGTGATGTAGGGGTTAAGACATAAAGAACTATCACAAATATTCACTGCACGTACGGGTGAACCTCGCACAAAGGAGACATGTTTACTGCGGAGTCCAGCTGATGACCATACAGACGCGGCAAGAGAGACAAGATCCTGCCCATCAGAGTCTCCCCTCCATGACTGGATGCGCTCACCAGGTCCAAAGTTCGGTCGACTAACACCACCGATACTTTGTTAGCAGCCATCTGTTTGAGCAGGAAAAAATGAGTAGGAATATTAAACAACCCCATCAATTAGACAGCTGAATGTCATAAAACACCATTAACCTGCTACATGTGACGTACAATATATAGTACAGGGTGGGTGAGAAATGACTGACACATGACTTGAAAGAGATTCAGTATAAACAATGTATGTGTACCTAAACTCTATACATTTTTGACACATGTATGTTGTATATTATGTATGATGTATGATGTACAGTATGTTGTGTATGATGATAATGACAGGATTTTACACAAGTTGAAAATATAGTACAATATATCAGTTAATTTTGACCCACCTTGTATATGTCTCTCTTCCTAGGTTTCCTGCTATTTAACTGGATGTTACACTTATTATAGTGTGCTTACTTCCCTTCTATTATTGGCATCACAATACAAATGATATGTATTATCTGGTGCAGTTATCAGATCCACATAGTCTCCTTGGTAATACAAAGCCCTCACTAACATACATTTACCAAGCTGGATATCACCAACAAATTTTTAGATTTATTAGTACAGTACAAAACAAATCTTTTATATTAATTATGTACTTCAGTAGTACAGTAATACAAATTTAGATACAGTCTTGATAAAATACAGTATTCCTTGTCATAACTGATCAGCCGCAGAGCAACATATACTATACTGTACTACTTAAGACAACACCATGTAATTTATATATCCTATTTCCATACAGTGATATATTCCAGGATGTGAGTTTAAGTGTCATGATTTATGAATAATATCTTGTCAGCCATGTATAACTTGGGTCATAATTTGGGGATCATGTTGTTTTCTTATGTACAGTACTAGGAGTGATATAAATAAAGGTGTGCCCTGTTTAAGTGACTTTGACTCCAGCTGAGCTTGTCCAATGGTGGAGTAGTCAAGTCATTACAACACTCTGCTCCTATCTTAAGGGTCTCTAGTTTGTGCCTAGGATAATCCCAGTTCATCCAGCTAACATACATGATCATGATGTACAGATAAAATACAACAACAAATTATAGGAAGTATTGGTCCCTGAGATGGTAACAACAAGTCACATCTAAGGTGCTTGGCCATGGCACAATACAGAATGTGGTGAATATTTTGGAAAACCTCAACAGCAAAAGGCTGCTATGTAATGATAAACAAATTATATATTATATAAACACCTTTGTAGTTTTGTACAGGGATTTGCTTCTTAATGATGGGAGTTTTCCACAAAATGAAATTTGACACCTGTTATTTCACCTCTTGTACAGACACACCAAAAGCATTACTAACCTTCCTTCTCTGTCTAGCTGGGGTGAAAGCATCAAGTTCAGTTCCGATAATACGAGACGTGTGTCCAATGGTGTATATTTCATCTCTGGCATTCATTCCCTGTAGAAGGCTATGAAGGCACACGACAAATTGACGGACCATTATTCGCATCTCATTGGGAAGATGGTGAAACTCGACTTCACCTGAAAAAGTAAACAATGTCTAATTTAATCAGAATTCGAAAAGACAATTTCAAACAGGTGATAAGTATGGTTACTGATGGGTGATGTTAGGTTGTGCGAGGCAACAGGGATAAACCAGAGGTATATATTCGGGGGCTTCTTGTGGGAAACACCACAGAAGAACACATCTTATGGGAAAACGCTTGCATTATTTTAAGCTACAGTATCGACCTTCATCACTCTAAGCTACCCCTGTACAGTACTGACTTTCATCCCTTAATACTGTACTGTACCGAAACTCCACAGAGGCATATGAAGCAGCTTGGTTACTCACCAAGATTTTCCACTGGTTTAATTTTATCCCCTTTTCCACATGCCTGCTGCAGCTTGGATATTCTTCTAACATCTGAGTTGAGTAGTGGATACAATGTGGAAAATGGTGGCATAAAGAATAAATTTTCTGAATATGGTGCCACAACCAGAGGTAGGTAAAATATCTCCGCGGTGTAATTCTGAAAATTGGCAAAAATAACACGAGTCAAACACGCATCCATTCAAAAGGTAAGTAAACATACAAAGTGGACTATAACTACTATTGTATATAATATCTATAATTCATAAAACATATTTGACATGAGGTGGTTCTTTAACTTGGTCAGTAAATTACCATGTTGCCCATCCAGGCCAAGACATCTTGTTCCAGTTCATTCATCAAGACGGCTTCATCTACTTCTCGTCCACCGTAGCGGGCATACGCATGGACGTTGGGATGGGCACATGTGATGACGATGCAATACTGAAAACTGGAGGCCTTAATGATGTCTTGTAATATGGTGGCGGTCGTGTCCCTAATGGCGGTGCTCACCATGAAGGCCGCCTTCATGTCATCCTTGTTTCCTCTCTGAGGGTAAAATAACTGGCTTATTACCACAGCTGAAACACAAATAACAAGGAAAGAGTGGTGGATTGATCCCAAGACCCAAGTTTTATGACCAAAGTATATACCGGTACAGCCACTCCTCGACTTACGACCACCCGGACATACGACCGCCCCAGGCGTACCAAAAAATTTTCAAATTACGCATTTTCGAGTCCCGACGTTAGTGATTGCGCTGTGTACTGACAAAATTTTCGTTTGTAATTCCCTTTAAAATGGCTGGCATGCTTAAAAGTGAGAGTTTTGTGGTGCTGAAAAGAAAAAGAGACACCCATTTTAAATTTTCTATGTACAAGTATTATCTTCGCATTTTCGACTTACGACCTGGATTTGGGTCCCTCACCCCGTCGTAAGTCGATGAGTGGCTGTATTGGCTTACTGGCTTTTGAAGTCTGGTTATCCGGCAATTTATATTATTCTACAAGGACAAAGTCCCAGCTTCAAAATGGAGATATCTGTACAGTAATCCCTTGAGAAAGGTAAACTCTGCCAAGGAGGAGTTTTGGTAGAGCAATTTTCTAGGTACTGTACCTTGTCAATGATCTATAGTCCATAAAATGTTATTTGATACGTCAACCTAATTAGTTACTCTACATACTGAGTTATTACAACTAAACTTAATCAATAAACCTTTACCTCAAAAGATGAAAATTCCTTCACATTTTTTGCTCCTGCATTAACCAATCTCGTGAGTCCTCCACTCCAGTGAAGACATTCTGCTGTGTTATTGTCGACAAACACGACAGAATTTTTTATTTTTTTGCAAGCTTCAGTCCACCAGGCTTCTGAGACATGAACTGCACTAGCAGCCTGCATTGTAGTTGGTCATGAGCTGAAAAGAAGGGCTTAGATAATTATTTACTGTAACTCTAAAATACTGTACAGTTCATTAAACCATTACAGTATGAGTTTATACAATTTTAAACCTCAAGACTTCCAAATTTGGCTTTGTTCAGGCAATTAGGGGCTAGTGGACAAAATTTTCATAAAAAAAATTCCAACATCTTGTGTGCAATACACAAAATTACAGTGGATCACTAGGTGACTTCTCACATCACCCGTGCATAATTGTGCTCAGTCCTTTAGTGTATACTGAATTGTTCTGTCAACATGTTAAACTTCTTAGTTCATATATACTGTACTGTACAGAAAAACTAGGGTGAAAACTTGGACATGGAAAATGTTAGTTAATAATCCTGTTGAGATGTGTCCCTTAACTATCTACTGTATTAAATTTCACCAAAGAACATAAACGTTTTCTTACTTCATGAAAACAGCAACAAATGCAAGAGCAATATGTTTTCCATGATATAAATTTCACGATATCCTCCAAGTTCAGGTAAAAAAAAAATGACATGAGGCCGCCAACCGACATCCAATGACATACTGGAGGTACTGTATCAGCTACTGCCATAATACTGTATATGATTAATACTTAAACCAACTGCTTAACCAAAACTAAAAGACCTAACCTTACCTTCTGCAAACTAATAATTATCTTCAGACCACTTGAACAACCTCCCCACCAGAGTGTCAATCTGAAGATTCTCCGCTCCCAACCCACTCCACCTAACCTAACCTAACCTCAGGTAAGGTCATCTAAGTATGTGCATCAGCTATACAGGACAGGTCAGGTCAAGGTCGTACAGCATATGCCCATTTGTCATGATGATTGTCCACACCAGTCTGTTTCACCTGAAGAACAAGAGGCGAGGGAAAGGATAGTGTTTAGGTGATCCTTATCTCCTTATAATACTTAAAAAACACTTGGGTAATACTGGAGCTGATTGCTAACACCAGGAGTTGCTCGATTTCATAAATTTTTGGCACAGAGGTTCTTTGAATGACAATAAGTAATAAAAACGATACAATTTTTAATTTATAAGTAAATTGTTTAGTTTTTTCTATCTCCAATAAAAAGTCACCAGTAATGGGCAGGATATGAAGGATGAAGGAAATGAAGTGGTAGCTTTGTATGTGAAGAAATCAGATTACCGTAAATATGCCTCCCAAAAATATACCCTTGTTGGCTTGTGTGTCAATGTATCAAGAGTCAGAGGAAATGCTCTTTGAAATGTACTCAGGAAAAATATTGTTAATTTCATGATGTAAAAAAAAACATTTATGTTCTATGGTGAAGAGATGTCCTACATGTCCACACCTCGTCTGAGCTACAACCAAATGCTCTTCCTCCACCCAATTTGTTTTAGATGAAGTAAGACATATTTAAGCTTAGGTTAGGATGAAATTATGGTTTTCCGATGTTTTTTGAACGACTTCCAAATAGGTGCATGACCAAAACGATCATTTTACCCCATTAAGTACCTGGTAATTACGGTTATTTCCCCAGCAAGTTTTATGAATCTTCAAGACGGACATAAAATTATAATCACATATATTGACATTTGGCGAGACTGGGACCTTCCCGAAGTATCAGACATTGCTGTATTATATAACTAATCGTTTATAAAATGAACCAAATTAATCTACCTAACCCAACCAAGGTAATGGTTGGGAGGAGCTCAACTTATGTTAGGTTCGTGTCATTTAATGAACGACAATTACATAATACAGCACTTTTATTTTTATCCTCTTCGCCACTGATCGGCTCGTTAGCCGCTTGGGCGATCGGTCACGTCTCTGTCACGCACTGTTGGCAGGTACTGGCCATGCACCGGCTCCTGAATGTACCTGAACCCGCTCCAGTGTTGATTTTCTTTAAATTTCTTAATAACTGTTGATTACAGTCTAATTACCTTATGAAAACGACTCCAGTATGTTTGTGTACAGACAGCTGGGCCTTGTTGACATGCTGCACTACGGGATCATATTATATTCTTTATAAAATACAATACTGTAAATTTCTTTTGAGTATAAAGTTTCCCCCTGATTTTTGCTACACATACTACAGTCTGTTTTTACAATTTGATGAGTCCTTAATTATAAAAATATATAAATGTTTAATTATAATTAAAGAAACAAGCATTCGAACTTCAAACACTGTGAATTATAAAGTAATAATAGTAATACTGTATTAATAATAATATTTACTCAGTAAAATCAAGATACAAGATTACAAATGTATAACCAATGCATTTAGATTTGATAAATACTGAACATGTGTTAACTGTTAATATTTGGAACGGAATTTTTTATAAAATTAAATTTTAAGTTATATCACCTTTTATTTGTTAATATTAACAGATGCTGTTAAAAACTAACCATCCAAGTGGCTAATAGCCACACACACACACACACACACACACATAAATATATATATATATATATATATATATATATATATATATATATATATATATATATATATATTATATATATATATATATATATATATATATATATATATATATATATATATATATATATATATACACAATGAATGCAAAAAATAGAAACGTACATGGCTTATGACAGGAGACATGATTGTCCTCTAGACAGCTGTACTTGTTCGATGATTAGAGAATCGTAAATAGTTAAAATAGTTATGGTAAAATTATATCTGTTTTCTTAAGCACCAATTACGTACGTTTTTTATGAAAAGGGAACTTCTCAAGAGACGGCGTAGCAGTCAGGGGAGAACAAAAATTGAATTATGTAGTTCCTCTCCACATATCTTCCATGGGCAGAAGCCACTCTCGCCCTCTCCCTGAATCATCTCAAATCTCGCATACACGCCACACAACGAGAGGCATTCAACGAAAATTGGACACATCTGAAACAACGGGGTAGCGTCACACTATGCCACTATGACGCTGTAACCGGTGACGACAACCGCCACTACAAAGAATATCAATCCCTGACTCGATCTCAACAGCTTATATACATGAGACTGCGCCTTGGGTACAGGTACCTATGGGAGTACATTGGCAACCCTGAGCCTCACCGCACTGTTTGTAAACTTAGTGGCCAACCCGACTCTCACACCCTCTCTCACTACATCCTCACTTGCCCTATGACCTCCTCCTATAGGTCCCCAGCCGTTACCAACACCTCTTCCCTCCCAGACCAGATATCCCTCCTCCTAGTCACAGGCCTGGCATTTGACATTATTAGGGACCTGCCACTCTTTGCCATAAACAGATAAAATGTACCGGGAACTTTCCCCCCACACACTCATCATTCTCTCACTTTATGTAACTTGACAGAACCTATGACCCTTCAGGCTTTTACGCCCTTAATGTACGAGTCATAAAGGCACGTATGAACTTTTCATACTTCCCTGTTGGGCGCTGTAAACGCTTCTGCGCTTCACCTTGCACAGGATATAAGGGGGTGCCCAATAAACTAGCCCCCTCGGGGGCAAATCTGAATCTTCCATGGGCAGATCGTAGTATGACCTTGGTACAGAGACTATATACGAAAGATAGGAAAGCTATTGAATTAACCGTGCGCCGCAAAGCTTGAATCAGCGCCATCTATCGGCAAGGCCCCAAATAAAATTAGCTCCGAAAGGTAGGGGGGGTTGTCAATCTCTAACTCCACCTCTGCTTCTTGTGTTATTATTCATTATTATTTATATTATATATTTTGTACGTTCTCTGAGTTTATTAACCATTAAGCTTTTTTGTTTTCTCGACATGTGAATCGTATATAGTCTTATTGGCACCACCCAAGTTGACGTATTCGGTAAACAAACAGACGACGTTCTCACCGATACCACCGCCATCTGCCTCAGAGGCCCTTACTACACGCACACCCAAAAGCTCGAATTTTCCTATCTTTCGTATATAGTTTTTGCCTTGGTATCTTGGGAGTTTAGCTCAGGCAAGTTACAGTATACCAGCCAGTTGTGTTGCAGCTCTCGTGGGAGTAACTCACTTATTCTATCAACATTTGAGTGCTGGTCTGTTCCAACGGGTAGGGCAACATGGCTCCACAGATAAAAGAGGCGTCAGGGGAGAAACCCGCATATGCTGAACTGAACAATCTGATATCGGAAAAGGTAAACGAAAAATGTTATTTTTTAGCTTCAATAAGACGCAAGCATTAGTCTAAGATCTCGTCCTTGGAGTTAATTAGCGTATTTAATTGTTTGATAAAAAGCAAACGCTCAGTTGTTTGGCCATTTCCTGTTTGCCGTCACCCCACCCAATTAATTTACCCTTTTAACAAATATAACGAGACAAATGCATCGTCTGTTATCATTACACACTTTAATGCACCATTATCGTATACTCTATTGTTGTTGCATACAACAAACGCGTATAAATAAAAATTCCCCCCCCAGCGACGGCAGATCCATGCCATAAGTTCATCCCGAAGTTAACACAAGTATGAATTATCAACATAATACAGGATACAGTAACGTTTTATTGGTGTATCTCGGTGTCGACCAAAACCAAATATACAATCTCGGTGTTTACATATTGAGGATAACTTATTAAACATGACAGTATGTTACTGCACACCCTCTGCCTGGCACTACGACACCCCCCCCCCCTCTTCCTCACCCACCACCGTCCAGCAGAGAGGAGCCAATGACGTTCTTTTTTATGTTAAAAATATAAACACGCAACAAATAAAATGCATGTAAAGGT
This sequence comes from Homarus americanus, assembly GCF_018991925.1. Classification (NCBI taxonomy): domain Eukaryota; kingdom Metazoa; phylum Arthropoda; class Malacostraca; order Decapoda; family Nephropidae; genus Homarus; species Homarus americanus. The sequence continues at coordinate 8,477,678 of NW_024720773.1, read as the reverse complement.
AGCAGTGGACTGCTTATTTTACATACTTATTGACTATTATTGCGAGGTTCCTTCAGGTAACCGGTAGCTTCTACTACCTCGTAATCAGTTGTTTCGCAAAACGCGCCAGTCACTGTACTAGGTGGGTCTGTGGATGACAGTAGATATATTTTTTCTGTATGATTAGGTAATTTTATGAACAATTTTTATTTTTTGTGACAGTCACCTTTTGACCCTTACATTACTTTCCTACTCCACCACTGATCGGCTCCTTGGGCGGTCGGTCACTTGAAGTTAAACACTGTTGACTAGTACTGGGCATGAACTAGCTTCTGAGTGTACTGTACATTTTGGATTTGAAAAGTAATGAAATTACACAAGTAATAACTAAAGTAGATTAACTTTGATAGTAGCGGGCCACCTCACCCTGATGGAATAATGAACCTATTTTTACCCTTCAACAGCTGGGCGGACGGATCCTGTTCGCAACTGATGACTGGTTCACTGTAGCTGAGAATTTATTAAAGGTAAACCATCTTCATGTGACCTTGTTCTCCGTGTGGACTGTAGTATCGCTATAGTGATTTAAAAAGGTTATTCGGAAGTGAACTTCGTGGCATAAAAACAGGTAACCTATTTAAAATCGACTTGACCTGATGTTGCTTGTTAACCACATGAACAAGCACTGGGAAGTTACTAAAATTAGTCTGTTTGTTTGTAGAGATCAAGCGGAAGTTATGAAGTAATATTCGGGGGAATAAGTGAGAATCTATCTACCAAGTCCCTTGAAAGGTGACCTAGTTGTGAAAAATAAGGAGTTACACAGATGGTCAGCTACACATAAGCCTTGGTAAACCTCTACATCAGGGGTTCTCAACCTTTTTCTTAACAGGTCCTTATTGATCCGTACCCACATTACCGAAACACAGAATATAGAATGGTACTTAATCGACACAAATTCAATATAGAATGGTAGTATTAAAACATATTTGGTACTTGGCGAGAAGCTACTTACCTCATTATACTGTTTACTTTTATCCTCTAAAATATAGCATTAAATTTATATAGCCTTAAGAATTAAATCTGGTGAAATTAGTATATTATTTATTGATTTATGCTAGTCATCAATGTGTACCACCCCCCAACCCCCTCTGGAGACCCTCGGGCAGGTTGAGAATCCCAGCTTGAGTGAGTGCAGCGCTACTCTTTAACCAACGCACACACAGTTCAAGGTTGTCGTCACCCGATAAGCTGATTCATGATGAGTTACCTCGGTGCTCTATTTCCTTAATCCTTAGTAAATTTAGTGGTAGTACAAAGACTCTGAACTATATATTGATTGTGGAAAATATTTACTACCTTAATGCTGCATACAACTGAGAAATTCCACTAAGTTATGAACCATGTAGGGATGAAGTTGGTGAAGCCTCTAGTGTCTTGCTAATCATAATTGGCGATACAGAATTATATATTAATAGTGAACCTTTAGGGATATATATATAAGCTGTAGATGTGGCCTTGGTGAAATGTTATATGATTGTCACTCCTCTTTATATAATCCGCTAAAGTCCTCTTCCTCTGATGTCGCATTAAAAACATTGTTACGAGTTTCTCTGTAGACTTTGTAGAGGTCAAACGCTACAGCCCTTATGTAAAAAGTCTTGTGATTACGTGGGTGTAAAATAAAGGGCTGCTTCTCGCTCGTTTTAAGTCCAGTTCCTACTTCCTTGTCCTACTCAGTACCCATGTTACGTGCGTCAGACAAGTTTTTCTAAGCGACCTTGACAACACAATCGGCCAGACAGCGGACCCCTTCCTTCCTTACTCGCCTTCTAATCTATTATATCAACTTAGTCCAGCTGGGGTTTGTTTACAGGGTCACTACTGCTGGTGCTACTTGGCAGTTAGGATTGTATGAACAGTTACTGACAACGTTGGCTAACTTAGTGCAATTTACAAATTTTCAACGACTTTGCCACAAGATAAAGTTACTAAGTTTGGTACAAATTCCCAAACCGGTTTTACAGTAGTTTGGGGACTGAAGCAAAACGCCGCGTCGCAGTTGCAGGCGTGGTAATAAAACTCTTTATTACTGACGGAGTAAATGAGAAAGTTGCATGTCGGTTATTTATTAGTTTTATCTTACTTTCGGACAACACGGGAATCTTAGGAATTTTATCTTGACTATCGGTATTTTCGACAGTTCTTGAAACACTTTTTTCTTCTTTGACGTTTCCCGCGCACACGACTAATAGGCCTACTGTCTGCCGGGGGGTCCAGGTGGGCAGGGCTCCGCGATTAGATTAGATTAAGGTCATTAGCGAGGGAAACGTCAAAGAAAAGTGTCTTGGAATTGTCTAAACTATTGATTGCAAAGATGAAATTCCTATGATTCCCGTGTTTTTCGAAAGTAAAAATTGAGTTGTTGCAGGAGAGTGAGCCAGAGTGGCGGGAGGGAGAATTTACGGAGTTCGGCAAGTGGATGGACGGCTGGGAGACGCGACGGAAGAGGAAGCCTGGCCATGACTGGTGCATCATCAAACTCGGTCAGTCATTCCTCTCCCATCTTAACCAATACTTCATTATTTCATCCTAATTAACATTATAACGTCCCTTACTTCAGGTTTATATTGTATAATTATTGTCCTCTGGTCTTGTTAGGCTCTCTAATTATTAGGTGAAGTAAGCCTGATATATTCTAAAATACTTGGATAAGGATGGCTAATTAATGTTAAAACCGTGTTGGATCCGAGTGTTGTAGTGAGTTTAGTGTTATATTTTTAATAAAGTTTTGTAGCGAGTATTCTGGTGTTGACAGGTGTGGCTGGGGTGGTCGAGGGTGTAGACGTAGACACTTGTCACTTTACTGGTAACTACGTGCCTCGGGTGTCCATCCAAGCAGCCGTCCTCACCCCTGAAGGTACCTACTAAGTGTTCTGTCTACTGCTGTTGATTATACCCTTGTAGGTGTAGTGCTTAATGTTTGACCGAGACATTGGAGCTATTTTTGTAACTTGACCTTGACTGACCTGACCCCCCCCCCCATCTGGTATTACAGAGGAGAAAGTCATCCCAGAGAGGAAGAGCGAGATGGGCACTGAAGCCTCAGACCAGCAGCTGAAAGAGGTGGAAGCCCTCAACTCACAGGTACTAATGAGAAATTTTCGTTCATATGTCATGGCGTATTATTTTCCTTTAACATTAAGATGGCCGCCGTGCCTTCGGTGAATGAACTGTGATTTAACAGGAGCACATTGTCGACAAATATTATTGGAACACCTTAATAGGCCTACAAGCCATTTAAGTACTTCGAAGTAGTGTTTTCCCTACTGGCTTAAGTGTTAAAACGTTTAGTGGAAATCCTGAATACAAAATAATAAGCATACGAGCTATTAAGACACGTGCACAGTTTGATTCTAATCTTAAACTGTGTAGAATAATCATTGGCATTTCGGTGTAGTTTGATTGTTGCTACCAAACCCTGAAATGACCGTGAACTTTAAGTTTTGATCTAAAAAAAATATTGTACCAGAAGCAACAAGTAAAAAATTTGTCACACAAAAAAGACTATTCCAAACAGGACTTAAATTTGTGCATTTTTATTCCTGTCAGCCTCTCCGCAAGGACGGTATTGTCACGTTGCCAATAAAAAAGGAAAAGAAAAAAGACAGCTGCCATCTTGGGGTACGAGCGTCCTGTATTCACGATCACGTCCTCGGGAGTTATTCTTGGGCAATATTGGGGATTTCTGTTAAAAAAGTAACTGGCTAATCAGGACACCAAGGGTAAGGGTGACTGATTCGGTTAGGTACAATAATATAACTACATATATAATTTTTTCAAACAATATTTACCAGGCTTTAAAGAAGCGTGTGATCTTACGTCACAGGAATGGACGACTATCATCCCAAGGAGTCAAGCCGGACCAGGCTACCCCTCCACTAGGCACACCTACCTTCCTTCGGAATCCAACGGTCGCTATACCCATCTTCGGCTGAACATCTACCCTGACGGAGGAATCGCCAGGCTCAGAGTCTTCGGGTATGCGGTTCCTGACTGGTCACTCGTATCCCCAACACAAGTGAGTCTCCGTCATATTTTTTAATTTTGTTTTTCTAGATTAACTTGATATCTCGAGCGTGTTATGAACGGGGTAACCTGTAAAAAGACTGAATGTTAATTGCTCTAGACTAGCATTCTGCCCTATATGGCACTTAAAAGTTTTTTAAACCTAAAAGTAGAAATTACACTATCAAAAATCACACAATCCTATTTGCTTGTAGTGAAGCACATACGACAGTGAAGCGGGTGTTTCAATGGACCCTGGGCCTGGCTTCGGTGACATTTAATATTTGAAGTGCATTAATTTTGTCTGCTGTGAAGAGCTGTTAAATGCCATGTATATTTTGGTCTGAGTTATTAATATGCGGTGTGTTGTGAAGATGTTGGACCTGGCGTCGGTGGAGAGTGGTGGTGTGTGTTTGGAATACAGCGACGCGCACTATGGTCACCCTCGCAACCTCATCGGTCCTGGCCGAGGCGTCAACATGGGCGACGGGTGGGAGACGGCACGCAGGCTGGACAGACCACCCATCCTTGTTGGTCAGTATGCTTTTGTTTGGATCCAGGCTTGGATTATTCCATGAAATCGGGGTGTGTTATGTTAGTTTATATCCTATTGGAATTGGGCGAGTTGTAGACTGTTAAATAACCAAGTTATATTATGAAATTAAATTGTATTGAATGAAGCCCGTGTATTCAAGATTTGATGCATTAAACTGGATTAAGATTGGTTTAGGTTAAGTTAACCAAGAAACCAGAATAACAGACAAGCCGACCGCCCGAACAGCTAGTCAGCAAAGTTGTGGAAATGATAAACTAAAAAATTAGTTTTGTTGTATTTGTTCTTAGTATAACCAATGATAGCCGTAGTAAGTTTACTGCTAACAATACTAACTAATAAGAACCAACAGTAAATCCTTTCTGTACCTTGATCAGCTGACGGTAAAGGAGTGCTGGAAGTGAGCGGGTATGAGTGGACTGTGCTGCGTCTGGGTCACCATGGCAACATCCTCAAGGTGGAGGTGGACACTCACCACTTCAAGGGCAACTACCCTGACTCGTGCAGAATAGACGGTTGCCTCCTAAAACAAGGCCAGCATCCTACAAACTTCGGCAATGATGACTCCCTCTGGCTGACCATACTGTCCCCACAGAAGGTCAGAACATACCCAGCGGGATTTTCAACGTTGAATAGATGTTGAAAGTCCGAATGACATTTATGTCGTCAGCATTGGAGTTGCTCTGTGCTCTATCTTTTTATGATATTAATTTGGCATTAGAGCGAGTCACGATATAATTTCAGTGTTACATTTGTTCACCGTAGATGTTTCCGGTAATGTTATGTTCTTAAATCTTCATTTGAACCTTTGTGAATCCAACCTTTGCTAGTAAGAAATTTGAATTGCCTGTTCCTCTATTCAGTGCAGGGACTGAGCGGATGTCGCTCGCTTCCTGTTTTAAGGGATGCTAGCTCGATCCATCGAAATTTACAAAATTGGAGTGAAACAGGCAGAGCGCAATCCCGACCGCGCACCTGTGTACCAGAGGCTTGGTACAGAGTGCCGTGCCCACTTTCTCAAACGGGCAGTCATGCTTCGAGGACCCACTTTTTCGCAATAGATATCTGAATTATGTTAAGTGTATCCTAGTGATAAGAGCTGAATATTAGATAATCCCATGTTTTTATTTCCAGATGCGCGCGCACGACCATCACTTCTTTGAGGCTGAATTGGAGAAAGTGGGTCCAGTGTCTCACGTCAGGGTGGTCATCGCCCCTGATGGAGGCATAAGTAGAGTCAGGATATACGGCAATATCACACCCACCGAATCATAATATCGACAGAAATTGTAACTAGAAGAGGAATTGGTAAAGTACCTACAACGCTGCCGTTTTACCACCACCACCATCAATAACGGGAAGAACAACAGCTTCAACGGTAACGGCAGAAACAGACCTTTAGCCCAAGGATCTCAAAATTTCAATCGGCTTCCATTTATAAATAAACTCCTATAAAAACCCCGTATGTCGATATATTTAATATAACGTTGAGACTGTAATAAAATGAAAAGTGATTTTCAAAAAATTTGGCCAAGTTTGTTCTGAGTGTTAGTTTGTTTAATTATATATCAATCTGGATTAATGTTGAATAAAGTCTTGCAAAATAAAATTACGCAATTTTATTTCAAATTTGAAAATACCCCCATATAATCTGTACAAGCCACTCATACCTAACACAGCAAGAATAGGTTATATTTGGATAAACAGCAGAGTTCACTTGCCATTTTGGATGACACTTCGACACCTGTAGTTTCTCGGAATACAGCTGACGTTACTGATCACGAATGGCAGGGCTCTTGGATCTACAACTTGTGTGCACTCAAGGTAGACCACTCTTGATCTTGAGTCTTGACCTGAGCAATGGTTTGTCGAGACTTTTTCTTGAAGGTCAGATAGGACGACGTGACCACCTGCTTATGCCAGCCGATTCACAACTGGCGGAGGATCTGCTTGATTTGTTAATTTTTAGCATTTTTTCTAGAGTTCGCAATAAAATCGCAAAAAATTTCCAACTATACATATCTTTATTCCGTTACGAAAACCCGTATGACAACGGCAGTAATGTTCCTCTGTGGTTTCTAGAGAATATTGTCTCAATTTTTCGATTTGCCGTGAACTTCCCCCATTTTCACATTTAAATATTATAATCGCATGTACCAATACCTCTCGTAATTTATATTTCGAAAAGCTAATATTTTCGATCTTGACCCAGTGCAAATCGTTTCAAAACTTGTAAGAGGGTATCATTTATGAATTGTACTGCATTCTCTAAACAAAAAAAATAAGATGCATCATTTTAAAGTATAAATCATTGTGCTTTTCAATGCTGTATAATTCCCGCTCATTAAATTTTTGATTTAAAAATCATTAGCCTCGTAGGTTTATGAAAATGTGATTAGGTTCTTAAAAGTTCAAAATCAATAGTGAAAGTTAGTGTACTGCACTTGTGGCCACTTTGCGGATAACTATTTTAATAACTTTTCCTGGTAGGATTTTGTATGCAGTTCAATTTTAAGAAACAGTAAGATAAATAAAAATTTACGAGTCACAGAATATTGGAACTGAGTAACCAACTGGCAGCGGCGGAGGAATATGACTCTATTAGAGGCGGGGATCTGTTCAACCCGGTAGTGGGAGTCCCGCCATGAGGAATGGAAACCACGAGTTGATGTAAGTTAGTGTTTTTTTTTTTTTTTGTGGGAGGGGAGGGGTAAATTATCAACAAATACAGTATGCACATGTAAAGCAGGACGAGAACCAATTGGGGAATAATGTAGTAGAGGATTGTAATTCCAGTGAATGCATGATTATTTCGGCCAGTTTTGACTGCTGAAATAAACTACTTGGGTTTCATTGTCAGAAATTTGCTGGCTAAAATTGTTAGTTGTGTTTCTACCTAAGGTATGGACGCTCTGTGAAGTCAAATCATCACTCACTCTAACATTTCACACAACTTGAGAAATGATGGGGGTATTATTTTACTAAACTACAACACGAGAATCTTAGGAATTTGATCTTTGCAATCAATAGTTTAGACAATTCTAAGAATGTTATTTTTTGACTTCTAGCAAACGACTAAAATATGCCGGGGGGTGTGAGGTTAAGTTATGTTGACCATAGTAGTCCGGTTTCTGCACATTTTCATAATTTAGTAATAAAGCTTGCGTGTTGGTTGAGGAACTTAAGGTAATTAGTGGATATATTTTTTTTAGGTCTAATTGATGGTCTACTCTGGGTATTTAAAATATGAACGTCATATTTTTTGCCTTATATAACTACAGACCCGTCTAGATTGTCTAGGACGATGGCATGTAAAGGTTGAATAATGCACCAAATTGGGTGGCTAAGCTAAAATAGATATATCAAAAAGTATGTTCTATACATACTGTACCAGTTAGATTACCGAGTGAATACCTGAGCCTTCCTCCTGGGTAATAGTTGACTTGTGCTGTAACCACTGTACTTATAAATTTATACAATAGTATTGTAACCATCATAATATTATTAATCATGTTGAAATTGAGAAATTAAAATTTAATTCTATAATACAGTACAGTACTGTGCATCCACTTTGAAATTAAATCGACAAATTATTTTGTTTTAAAACGTCTGAATACATAAGAACCTGATGAAAGCACTAATGGACTAACCTAACCCAATGTAATCTATTAACCTAATCTAACACACCAATTAGTGTTATTACGTTTAATCCTCGTGTGAAGTAACTGGGGTTCCTAATCTAAAGATCCCCCTTTTGATTCGACTGTCGTGAAAATAAGAACATATTTAATACTGTACTTCAAGCAAAAATTTAAAATCACACTTTTCCATGAGCCCCCTGGAATTCTTCCTTTGATTATCCCAATGTCTATGGATGTCTCTGACTGGCAACTAAGTACAGGTACAGTACATATTCTTTATATTGGAACATTGTTACTGTACACTGGTTAATGACTTTTGCCAGCTTCTTTTCAAAATTGAGATAGTGTATTGTAAGGTACAGTACTGTACAATACTGTACATTTCTTAGTTTTTTGGACCTGATTTGTATACATTTGTATCCAGTACAGGTACTGTTTACAGTATATTTCTCAGTATCTGATTTGTCCATATTGATATGTTAAGCTCAAAGACTGAAATACAACCACAACGTGTTGTGGCTTGGAAAATAACCAGAAAGATAAATTTTGCTATAGGTTAGGTTAGAATAGGTTTGTTTAGTTTAGTTTGGGTTTGGTTAGATTAGTTCAGGTTTGGTTAGATTAGGTTAGTTTCAATTAGGTTAGGTTTGGCTGATACCTATGAATCCACGATACAAAATTTCACTTTCTGCTTTTATATTTTAAAAAGGTCCACAATGCATTGGTAGGAAAAAATAAATAAATCCATCATTAAACAATAAGTTTTTGTTGACTATGTGTAGTCTTTAATTATGTGAGTTGATTCTCAGTACAGTAATTGAATGATGTACCATCTTGCATAAATAATTATGGTTTAATGTTGTGATTGGTAATTAGTTTTACTTTAACTTTTAGGTGGCAATAAGAAATTAAGTATTCAAGATGCAGACTGTTGAAAGTCCACAAGCTCTATCTGGTGTGATGAAACCAGAGGATAAGGAGAAGTTACAAAAAAAAGCAGCTTTCAGCATCATCTTCCGCTGTGTTGAGGAGGCTGGGAAGATGGTCATGTGTGATGTATTGCGTGTTCTGTATAAGCACCCCAGCATGAGTACCAAAGGAGGCACAAGGGCTGTGAAGGATATCTGCTTAAATAAGCTGGGCTGGACAGAAGATAAATTAAAGAAGAAGTTAAGTATCTGTACAGAGGACCAAAGATATCTTAATTATGATATATCTAAACAGTCTGTAAGTATGTCATTTGCATACAAAGTGATGGTAGAAGTCTGTAGTAACCTCTATGGATGGCTTAGTGATGAATGTACAAGTTTTATAAAAGTTCTAAAAACATACAAGAATAAGATATGTCATAAATATGACCTACAAGAGGAAAATCTTGCAGTAGAATTGGAACATTTTTATAAATTAATCAAATCTATTTATCAGGATGTTAGTGAAGCCTTTGAGGTTGACATGGAGGTCAAATTAAAGGATGTAGAGACACTTCTGAAACAAATCCAAACCCAGAAATGTACATTATCTGATACAATGATTCTTTGCAATGATGAATTAGCACTTATGATTGTGTCAGGTCGAAGAGAGTTGGCAAGCCGATACCCAAAGCTGAGAGTTTGCAGTCCTTTAGACTGGATGAATGGCAAAGAGACTGAAAAATTCAAACTTAAGCTAACTATAGACTGTACAGTATTGACAATTGAAGACAGTATAAGAGAGATGAAGGTTGAAAATCTCTTAACAACAGATGCAATGATTCTTGGGAGGTTCAAGATTCCTTCAGTGTTACTTATCAGTGGAGAAATTGGGTCAGGCAAAACATCCCTTTGTCATTACCTCCTTCAGGATTGGCAAAAAAAGCATTGTCAAGTTAAGAGGATAAATAATTTTGATTTAGTACTTTTGGTTGATGCAAACAAAGTTAAGACCTCCTCACTAGAAGATTACTTGCTTGAAGAGTTCTTGATAAATACAGGTGTCTCATTTAAAAAAGGAAGGATTATACCAATACTCAAGGAGTTAGATGTTTTGTTCATCATTGACTCTTATGAGGCAAGTTCAAAAAATCTCTGTGCTATTGTATCAGAAATATTTTCAAATTTCATTGAGAAACGCATCATTCTTATGACACGCCCAGAATTCAAGCAGGTGTGTGCAAACCTAATATGGGAACATCATGTTGGCCATCTTCCAGTTGATATTTGTTGCATGGATGATTCAAGACAGATGACATTTACCTTACGTCTGTTAAAAGCACTAAAAGAAGAGACCAATGAAAAGAAAGAACAGTTGCATCGATATTTAGATGGAAATGGTAGAGAACTAGGCAGTCACATCAAACAACCAAATACACTAGGTCTTCTTCTCATGCTATGGAAGAAAAAAACAGATATACTAAAAGGAATGACAAATGCCTCACTTTTCTACAATAAACTTTGTCACGGCTACATTAATATGGTTAAGCAACATCTTGCAAAGCCAGTAGAAGATTTTGGTAATGTTAAATCAACTATTATTGAAGCTATAAGTAAATATGCTTGGAAATTGTTGATATCTGGACAGCATGTGCTGTCAGATGAGATAGTGGTGGATTTTGATAATTTGTGCAAAACAGTAGCTATTCCTTCTGACGACGTGTTGTCAGTACTCATGTTACGTACCTATGACGAGAATGTCACTCCACCCAGCATAAAGTATTCTTTCATCAGTGAAGGTCAGCTTCTGTACTATGCTGCCTCTTACATAACCAAGAATCTAGAAAAAGAAAATAAAAATATCCAGAGCATCTATGAGAAAGTAAAGCATTTGCACAATTTGGAAGGTTTTCTGCTAAAATTAGTAGGTATCCTTAGTATTTATAATAAATTAAATGATGTTTCAGTTAATGCAATGTTCACAGTTATTTCTCAAGCCAACTTCCCATCTGAAAATTACAACTTGTGGTGGAAATTTGTAAATGAGAGTAGACGTAACCACCAAGTATGTAAAATCATAGCTCAAGAAAGATTACCTCAAGTTCATTGGGTTCTTGATGCCAAAAATGTTGTTTCTGGGCTCAAACTTCTTGCCCATACTCCTGTAAAACTCAAGAGTGTAAAAATTGAGATTCATAGTGACACTGAACCCTTTCATATTCCTGAGTTCCTTAGAACAATGGAAAGTCTTCCTGGGTACTTAAAAAACCGCACTCAGCAAGATCCAATAGAGGTAGAACTTCACTTTTGGCGCCATGATGAAATTGGTGACTTTGGACCATCTGACAAATTTGTGCAAACACTGCATCCCTGGGGTCGATTGAATAACTTTACGGGTTCCTTAGGCGAGCAAGAGGGTGGTGATGAGGTTCTAAACATATTCCAAGGCATCAAAACTATCCGGACACGAGTGACAACCCCAGGGGTGCTCAAATCTCTCCAAAGGAAGCTCCATAACATTGCCAAAACAGTGAGGTTCATCCGCCTCACTCTTGCCTTGCCCACACAATGTAATCCCAATGCCCTGACTCCACTTTATTTCCAAGGCAACTTAGAACTCAACTTTCTTGGAGTGAATGATGACTGTCCCCAGTGGGTGGTGTCTGCAGTGCGGCGAATTTCTGGACAGTAAGTACTACATGTAATATACCGTATAACTCCCCTTTTTATTGCACACCGTAATTGTGGTAATATGCATACAGTAGTTGGAAGTTGTATGTAACAAAGGGGTGAGAGGGATGCATTAAACATAAGTAATACTGTACAGTATTCGGAATTAAGCCTAGATATCTACATGTGCAGAATATATTCCAGAACTGGACTGGCTGGCAGTCTTCTAATCATTGTTTTGTGAAAAATTTTCACTTGTTAAAATTTAGTGCTAGACCAACTATGTGTGTAGAAGAGATGGTGCAATGAAAGTGGAAAACAAATGCATATAAAAGATGCTTTCTCCTCAAAATAAAAGTTGCATATTAACATGAAAGGAAACTTTTGATGCATTTTATTGTTTAGGTTTGGTATTTTTAAATTATTTTCATAAACTGCCAGTTCTGTTGTTTTCATTATTAATTATTGCACATAGCAACTTCCCTGTAATTCTGTCTGATGCTGTTTCTTCACTACTTTAATTTTGTGAATACTGTACAGTTAAATTACTCTAAACTGTAAGGCAATAGTAATTTTGTTACGAAACACTAGTTTCAGGCACATGGTTACTGTTAAGATGGCCCCTTTATTTGTTAGTTGTACAGTACTGTAGATGAAACCAGAAAACTTAGATTAGACATATTTATCCATTAATCCTAAATGGTGTTTGACTGTCACTGCTAACTTTTATATATATATATATATATATATATATATATATATATATATATATATATATATATATATATATATATATATATATATATATATATATATATATATATATATATATATATCACAAGAGTAAAGTACTATTGGATATTGGTAGCCATTTTCCTTCTGTGAAATTTCATTATGCCCAAGTCACACTACAGATTCTCATTTTGACGGCCGTCTCTATGTCACATTGTAATTTATGATGCCGTACTGGACGGTTTGGTGGACACTAGTGCCTGTCGACGCAGGAAAGATAAACTAATTTCATTTTGCATATCCAAACAGGAAGTGCTGGTGCCTGTCTATGCTGTTGAAATAAGTTAAAGATTCGTGTTAAAAATTTAGTCAAATAAAAATGAAATTCAGCTTAACTAATATCATCACTCTTAAAATATATGGATCGTAAACATTCATATTGGAAATGAAAATCTTCAATACAATGATAATATGCAGATTTTGAAGGTAAAGCAACACTGTACAGAAGATATTTTTCTGGCATTTGTTTTACTCCTCTTTTCAAAGGTGATACACTTTTTCTGTGGAAATAAGTTTTAACTCAACTTAGCATTAATAAATAATAAATAATAGCTGCAGCTTCTCCCTGACTTACGACGGGGTTAGGGACCCAAATCCAAGTCGTAAGTCGAAAATGCTTAAATAATACATAGAAAATCTAAAATGGGTGTCTCTTTTTCTTCTCAGCACCACAAAACTCTCACTTTTAAGCTTGCCAGTCATTTTAAAGTGAATTACAAACGAAAATTTTGTCAGTACACAGCGCAATCACTGACGGAACTCATAAATACGTAATTTGACAAAATTTTGGACCGACTGAGGCGGTCGTATGTCCGGGTGGTCGTAAGTCGGGGAGAAGCTGTACTGTATATTAATAAATAAATTGAAGCTGGGTCAATCTACAGTACTGTATATGTCCCTTTCCATAAAGTATCTGCAGCATATCTACCAGCTCAAGCTGTGGACTAAAGAATAGTATTAGTCTTCAAAATAACCCTAGACAAAATTATCAAGAAATGGCCTCCTTCCCTCAGCATGGCCACAAGGTAAATAAGATAAAAAATCAACATGAAGTGGCCTCTCAGTATTTGTTGTGGCCATTCTCTTCTAGCTGGGGCCTCCGTGTGTCGTTGCGAGGAATGCATATTCAGGTTATCATCATCCATGTTTGTTTAAATTTTAATCCTCGTATGAATGGACCAATGTTTTTGTGACACCATCGATTACTATATGACATCAGAGATGGCTGTCAAAACGAGCAAGTATGATTCGGGCTTTAAGCAACATTTATATTTCGAGGGTTGATAAATGTTTGAAATATTAAATTACTCTGGTTATTGTCAAAGAAATTTCTTTTTATCTGATTATAAGTGCCAGTCTGGCAACCATATTTATTACTCATGAATTACCCAGCAAAACCGATTAGAATTTCTTTGTGGGAGGAGTTGCAGGGATGGGAGATCAGTAGAAGCACTTCACTCATGCTGTGTAATTATTTCCAGGCGAGGTTGCTGGAGGGTGTGCCTCCAGGCATGTTCTATGAGGTATGTGAACCTTGAGTGGTTAATATTGAATCTACACGGACTCATCCTCAACAAGTTGACAATTGGCTGCGTTGATGAATTGGATGAAAAAAGTCAGAAGCAGTTGGAAAAGATGGTAGGATTCACCATCAATTGGTTAATTTGAGAGAATAGATAAACCACATGTTGTCATTCTGTGTTTAGTTTCAAGTTTGTTAAATTAGTTTTAGGACTTTTTAACCAAGATTACAATATACAGAAAGGACTTTTTTCTTTTATAAAATGGACCCGAAATGTTTTACACAGACATATATTTTATGTTGATTTACCAGTTTTTGGTTTTTCCCATAATACTAATTATTTTACTGAGAAACTGAAAGGCTTTACATTTAGTGTAAGTTTAACATTTTTGGGATAATATATAAATTATTATTTGGGCACAGTAATTACTAAAAGGATTATTTTACAAACTTGACATCAGGAGAGTTTCAGTGGTAAAGGATTCATTTTATTGACTCCTTGTCAGTTCTTAAAAATATGACATTAAATTATGTATTTCTTGTCTTTATTTGTATTACTATGACTTGCACTAAAAAAATTTGTAGGCAGAACAGTACGAGTAGACCCAGTACAGGTTATGACTAATGCTGTTCACTCATTATTGCAGTTTATTGAAATACGTATTAATTTTTTTTTTTAGGTTCCAATAGATTCTGTATTATTGGTGTAATTTGCATTGTTTTCATTGGTTGGATGTGTAAATGTTGACCCTTTGGGTCTCATTAACTTTAGTTGGCAAGAGGAACTTATATATTTCCCATGATAATGAAGACAACTGGTTTAGGATACGAAGGAAGCCAACTGTAATGCTGGACAGTACTGTTTTTATTATCATTTGTACCATTATCAATATTTAATTTACTGTGATGTCAAATGAAAATTTCATATTCACCATTAGTTTTCTTAAAGATGGAGAGACTTAGAGTAAGGCATAATACTGTAGTAACATAAATATGTTGGGGAGAATACTGACATTAGTTTGTAGGTAAAGTATGAATACATTGTCCTATTTTTACTTCTTATAATTATTTCTCAAAGTTGTTTTTGCTCATAGTCATTTTTGTCTTCAATAATAGTCATTATAAAGCAATTTAAATCAGTTACTCTGTATTGGCTACACCATCAATACTTGTCACAGAGTGTTTACCTATGCATTTAACATGTCACCACAAAAGTCTGTTTACATGAATTTCCCTGTTGTATGGTAACCTGTGTAGGATAAATATATTCATATTACAGATTTCAAAAGGAAAGCACTACTAGTTAACCACATCCTTGCCCAATCAGGTCACAAATATTGAGATGATGAGAAGAATTATCTTCTTATTTCCATCCATCTATGTGACTCTGAGCCCACAGGAGTGAACAATACCCTGGGTTAATTTGCAGTCTATGGTATAGTAGGAAAGACTAGCATAAGTACAGATCACACAATTAAGCAAAACCTCAGTGTACCTCTTTTTCTTTACTTTCCACTATGATGACAAAAAGAAAATTGCACTCATAATATCCCAATAAATTTAATTTTAATAAGTGATCATCAGTACTCCATTCATTATTGTAATGTTGATATCCAAATACTGTATATCTACACTGGTTTTCTGTTTGCAATAAAAGTAATAGTAAATTTTGAGTTTGAAAAATTGGTGTATTAATCTTCAATGCTATGTGAATGAAACCTGCTTAATTAATGTTAAATTGGATCTTTAATGATAAGAATATGGTATGGGTAATTAAACCCTAAAAAAATAATGTACAACTCCTTTCTTCAATGTTGAGTAGCAACTGGTAAACTCAACTTATTGAACTGGTCTCACCTCCCTAATACTGTATTGAGCACAGAGAAGCACATAAAATCAACTAGATACTGACAGCAGAAAAAACTTGACACTGTACATACAAAGCAATATAATAATGAAGTATGGCACAAAACTGAAAAATTTGATCAAACAAAACACTAGATGGCAGCATATGACTTCTCTTGGAGACACAAACCTTTACATGGTACCGTACCATTAAAAAAAATGAAAAATCTATGGTGGTAGGCACTTGAGACCAACTTTCTGAAATCTTGTACTGTATATACATTAGAACTTTGTCCTAACTGGGTGAACAGTTAAAAACCAAACACCTGGTATTTGTTGCAACAAACTGTGTTACCACAGGTGGCAAAGGCAGTTAATAGGTGGCTTTGGTGCCTTCAAACTGTATGACCTCACCCAGAAATAAAAATTTCTAAACAAAAATATTTGCCTAAGGTATGTTACACACATGCATTCAATTCATAAATACTTTGAAGATAACAGGAGGGAAAAGAATGACCAAGAAAATAATGGAAGTATGTAATAAATGTTATGGTCATCCAGGATGCAACAATATGTGTACATGAGCAGAGAGGATGGTGTCATGTGGTAACTGGGACAGTACTTATTGCTCAGTAAGTCAGAAGTCATAGCTTACAGCCGTTATACACAAATATCAAACATCTATGACTGACACTAAAAATAAAAATGGTATAAAGGGCCCCCAAAATTCTCGGGGGTTAGGTTCTCAAAATGGCCGTGAATCGCCAAATCCGTGAATAAAATCTTTACTTGTGTACAAAAAATTTAGTATTGTATGTCTCACAAATAATCAGAAACAAATTTATTAAAAATGTGAGTTTACCCTCAAGTCCGTGCTCTATTAAAGTACTGTAATAGAGAATGAACTTGAGTGTAAACAGTCAAATTTTTAATAAATTTGTTTCTGATTATTTGTGAGAGGATTTTCCAATTATTATTCATCTGTGTGTGTGTGTATCTACACACATATTTACAATACAAGTAAAAGAAATTAATGTCTCTAGAACGAATGACTCTCTGTTCCAGCCACGAAAACGAGGCAACTTTAAAACTACCCACAGACATTCTTGGGTACATCCAGGGTGTCATCCGCGAATAGCCGAGAACCGCGAACTTGTATGGGGGGGGGCCTGTATTAGTTAACATGTTATAAAAATATTTAAAAAAATTTAAATTATGAGATGTTAACAACCAAATGTCACAGAAATTAAAATTTTGGAGCACTATTCAAACTTATGAAACCAACTGTTTGTTTCTTACATACTGACGTGTTCTTGTGTGTGTTACAGGTAAGTTGCAGCTTCAATAATAGCTGATGCTTCTCTTGATGAGAAAACAAGAAAAAGCTTCAACATCTTGCTTCTTCCATCCTTTTTTATGGACAATTTTTTACCTGTGGATTAAAAAAAATATTTTTCAGTCTTATTTTAACCAGCTCAACTTCACTGTCATTATATGGGAATTACAGTAATGTAACTGTCTTTATATTTCTGAATCAGAGCAAAGGAAACACATTACAGTGAAACCTTGAAGATTTGGACCATGTAAATCCAGATTTTGGAAGATTCGGACAAAAAAATTGGGGGTTCTGGGCTAAGAAGCATTCCCAAAACAGGGTGAAGGTAGTTTTAAGCTTAAAGTTTTTATCTTATAAAATGTTACAGATTAAACTTGGTAGAATATTGCTGGAATTCTTGCAAGATAGCAAATAATTTGAGTATAGACATCACATGGTTTGCACAAGAGATCAAAATATAGCCTTTAGTGTAGCACATTTGAGTACAAAGTGAGTACAGTAATATGTTGCTCAAAATTATGGCTTTTTCACAGGAAAAAATATATATAACTAACCCCAGTGGTCAGGATAATATGTACTGTATTTTTGGTGTTATTTATATCATTATTTATCGTTTCTATACAATTAGTACATTCGCCAGAAGATTCGGACAATTGGCTTTTTTGGACAGGTGGTCCCCCCCCTTTTAGTCTGGATCTTCGAGGGTTCACTGTACAGTACTGTAAAAATTTAGAGATAACATAGAGGGAACAGAGGGCTAATTTTAAAATGAACCTTTCCAAGGATAAAAAAAAAAAAATCAATTAAATGTGATGTAAAGTAACTTTTTTTGAGTGGAAGCCAAGTCTTCAGAGGTGGGACATTAAGAAGGGTCATATAAATAACCCATTTCAACTAAGTTCCATTCAAACTTCATTTATTTATATTTACTCATTATATGTATAAGTTGGGAACCAGTATTTAAAAAATTTAGGAACAGTTACAAATTAAATAACATCTATGAGCAGCTCAGCAGTGTTATTGTAAGTAATGGTGAATAATATACTGATAGAAAGATCTTAATGTACAGTACAGTGTATTTAAAAATTTCTTACCACTTGTTATAGTCGTGTTAAAGGACTGGTTTAGATGAATGGCTCTTCCTTCGACTGTTTTTTTTTCTAGTACATGCAAAGTACCACATCCATCAAGCACATATAGGTTCTGAAAAGTACCAGTGAGTCCCTATAAAATGTATATTCCCCACCAAGAAAACAATAACTACAGAGAGAACCGACATGGGTTCTTTTTTGTACACCTACAGGCCCTTTCTCATGATCATCAATGGATATAGGGAAGGGGGCGATCATCAGTGGACGTTTCATGTGCCTTGTGTTTCTTTTATACAAGTTAAGGGTTAACTACCATAATTTATAGCTGATTAGAACACTACACATACTGAACAAAGAAGCAGGTTTTCAACATTGGATTCTAAGTCAACAGAAGAGTTTGGGATCAAGAGGGTTCCATAACATAGATACATTACCAATTCTACCAACGCAGAATGGATACTATCATGAACATGTGTCCAAGGGCAGCATGTAATAAACCACAGTATTTAGAATGCTCAAATCATTCATAAAATAGACAACAGTATTTTGTGAAGTAGATTTTTGATGACAGATACTTTACTGTATTAAACTTGTGGGCAAGATGATATCAAAACAGGCTTATTACTTTAAAGAAATTGATTAGGCCAAATAATAAGGTACAGTACACATCAAGGTAAAAGCACCAGTTTTGTACGTACAGTAGAATGTCATTTAACAAGGTTCCAAGAGAGGTACATTATTTTGAGTAAACGTCCAGTACAGCTTTGCCCTTAGGACAGTGTAGCGTGCCCAGAGAAACATTAGGCGCAAAATTTTAAATATGATGCGCCAGAATGACTCGCGCAAAATAGGAAAGATTCGCTTTAAATTAAAACATTGTCCTTAATTGTGGGTGTCACTTTAAATCAATAATCTTAAATTGAATCGCTTTAAATCGACGTTCTACTGTACATGTTATATATTCACTGAATGGAAACACACAAAACACAAAAACAAAAAGAGAGCGAACACCTTTCTCCTCTTCGTTCTCCTTACCGTCTCCCTGGTGGTGTTCCAGACTACCTTGCCCCACTCGAGGAACATGAATCCTGAATAAATATCAAGTTGTTTGTCCTCGATACACTTGGCGAAGTAGCACTTATAATCATTCATCTGTATATGGTTGAATTTCAAATCCTTAAACTTGACCACTTGCGGTGTGTCTTGGCAATCTTGTGTTCTCTCTTTAAAAAGAAATAATGTTCAATGAATAAATTGTTATAGTATCAACAAATACAAATCTTCTATTATTTAAGAAATTACAAAGTGCACAAATATTTTATCTAGAAATTGCATTATATATCCCTGAACATAATGATTCCCCAGAAATTTAGTAGTAAACTTGTATTTTCTCCAACTTTATGATTGTTTCAAAACTTAGCAAGCAATATCAAGGAAGCCTTACCCTCACCACTACTAACTTAAGGACAAGCAGTTTGTTTTACATTTTCATTCATTCAAAGAACACAAAAATATATACTGTAAACCCTCTAATTTACACCAAACTTTCCACTGAGAATGAAAGTTTCCAAAAATTTGTCTCCCATTGTAGAAAAATAAGTAGAGTACACAGCATAGGACATTGATAAAGAAAAGGAAAAAAGACAAGTACAGTAGGAGGTATAATCTTCCTACCTATAAAGCTATCACAACAAATGCTATAAATTTTACTGATTGAAGGAGCAGTGTACTTACCAGTTACAACATTCTTAGTACGTATAGTACTTTGGTTCTAAACAGTACTGTACTGTACTCTCAAGCCACTAACAAATTACAAAACAATAAAGTACTCTGACATAAAGGTCTCATGTAAGAGGATTCCTTACCCTCCCCATCCCTATAATGGTCATTCATATATGGTCTCCTAGAAAGGCATTTCTAAGCACCAACCTATACTCCTACGCTTGGAGGGATGTTCATCGTCAACCTCTGCTGTTTCATCAAAGTTGTCATACAAAGGTGAATACAATTTTCTCTTTGACAGAGAAGAGCCCAAGGATGGCGTATGGAGTGACTGTTCAACAGAATGCCGTTTTCCACTGCGACTTAAACCAGGATATGGGGGAGGTACAGGTACCAACTTTTTATCTTCTTTTTTCTTTTTCTTGGTGACATGAAGTTCTTGTTTATGATGAACTACATTAACTTCACCATTTTCTAAATTTTTCACCTCAACTGTTTCAAAGTTCCAAAACTCGAGGGGTTTTGTTCGTATTCTCCCTGACCGTCTCGTGGCTAGAGATTCTGTTGAAAAATTAAAGATATATCACTGACATACACTGAAGTTCTACATCTGTTTACTCAAAAGTTTTTAAGTTCTAAATTAAAACCTAAAGAGGAGGCGAAATTCATAGGCACTGTACATGTAATATACATCAAACAAACTGAAAGAATGACGTATGGATATAAACTATAATCTATATATATATATATATATATATATATATATATATATATATATATATATATATATATATATATATATATATATATATATATATATATATATATATACATCACAGCTAGACCCCGACTTACGACGGGGTTAGGGACCCAAATCCAGGTCGTAAGTCCGAAAATCCGACATAGATAAAAAAAAATTAATAAAAAATCTACAATGAAATACAGTACAGTAAAAGTAATAAATAATGAGGAATGGATACAGTGTGACTGAGCACTTACCTTTAATGTAGTCAGCTGAATGCACATGGGGCCCCCATAATTTTCTAATTATACATGGAGACTACATTAACTGGAAACGTTTCGGTATAGAAAATGCGTGTCATTTGAAGAAAAAAAAAAAAATAATAAAAAATCTGTCGTAAGTCCCGACGGTCGTAAGTCGTAGCAGTCGTAAGTCGGGGTCTAGCTATATATATATATATATATATATATATATATATATATATATATATATATATATATATATATATATATATATATATATATATATATATATATATATATATATATATATATATATATATATATACATACATACATATATACATACATATATATATACATATATATATACATATATACGTATATATATATACGTATATATATACGTATATATATATATATACACTATAGTCTCGATTTATGCGGTCAATTAAACCTGTGGAGGTCCGCGTAAACGAAATAACAGAACATATGGGATTAATTTAAATAGAGACTGGGCCGACCCCCAAACTACACTTTTTCCGACACAATACGTACGTTGTAGTAAAAATAACATCTTAATTTTTTGATGGTATGCACACACAATTAATATTTAAGAGAAATATCAATAATATTAGGTTTTTTAACAATTACGTTTGTAGAAGAGATGGCTGGGTACACAGGGATGGGGGGTTGGTTCTGAGGCAGAGGGCATATTATTGGCCCTCACCTGTATCAGTATCCACCACAGAGGCTTGCAGGGCCTTTTTGTCAAACCCCTCAAAGTCCATATCCTCACTATCACTATCACTGACTTGGGCTGGCTGTGGTGGGTGGCGGGTGAAGAACTCAGTAATGTTTTGTCGACTGGGCGACCTTGTGCGCACTCTGCCCGCGCTGCTTCCCGCGTAAATGATGGAAAATACTGCGTAAATAAAAATTGTCGGTCTGTATATTTAAGCCTCTCTCTGTCCATGTAATCCAGTCGCCTCTGAAGATGTCTTGAATAAAGACGAAAGCTAAGGTGCTCCGTTGTTTCCTTTTCCCGTGTGATTTTATCAAGATGTATGTATGTATGTATGTATGTATATATATATACAGGTATATATATATATATATATATACATATTATATAAAATAGTGATGAGCATCATTTGTTAAAGTAACATTCAATACATTTAAAATTACTGAGTGATAGTTAAGCTTTTTTTTTAATCTTGCAAGTCTTTTCATGAGTAAACACAGACTGGCCTTCCCTTTTTCACTACAGCTGCTGTGGCATCATTATAACTCTCATGAACCACACATGATCCCAAGTTCTCTTACTATAGAGGGAATGCTGTTTCTTACATGTACTGTATGTCATTTAGCCTTTGCAGTTCACAAAATTTAAGGTTAGAGAAATGGTTAAAACATTCTTTGAAATAACAGTTAAGCAAATTAAATAAATTGAAAAAGAACGTGTCTACAAGGCAATGTACCTATTGTCTAACATAGAAGAAAAGAGAGATTTATCTTGACCATACAGTATATACCTGTACAAGGCAATATAATGTCTAATGTTTAAAATAAATTCTAACATTCATATGCAAACATAAACAACTGTCCTAAGACCAGACAAGCATCACAGGGGTTAATGCATATACTATACAGACAGACAACCAATGAAAATAATTAACACTACCAACCATTCTTGCTTGTTGTTATATTAAGAGATGGTGGAACAAACACACCGCAGGATTCACCACGATCATGACATATGTTCTTCTTCGGCTTATTTTCCATATTTTGTTTTATACAGTCTTCATGGGAATCTCTGTCATGTAGCACTTGAGGGGATTTCAAGATAGGTTGGCTCTGTACATGTTTGTGTGATGAGTCTACAGCTTGGCTCCCTTGCAGTGGGGCTTCATTTCCAGTGTTTTTTATTACGTTAGTATTCTCTTCAGACAAATCAGTCTCGAGCTCCTCTGGAATTGATACCATGTTAAAGTCAATAAGAGTGCTGCTCTGCGTAACCGATCTGTGAGGCAAAAACTTTGGCACTTTAAAAACACCATCTTTTGCAAATGCCTTCCTGTTTTTAAGTGGCACAGATAATCCTATAGTTTGCTGTAACTGTGGTGTAGACTTAGGATCAACTACTGTACTGGATAAAATATTTTGGAAGCTGGGTTGTTCATAGGCTGTCTGATTCTGAGATGAGTGACTGATGGTGCTGTTTTGTGGAATGAATGAATCCAACGGAGCATTTTTTCTCTCTTCTCTACGTCTGAGGGGTAACTCATCTGGAAAGACACATTACAGTATATTATTACATATATTAAATGTACAGGACTTGTATCTTAGTAATTTGTATTACAGTTCCCAAAATTACCAGCGCACTGACAAATTAATTTTTCTCTTTTGTCGCATGTTGACCCAAAGTAAATCAACGTTTGTCACCAAATACAGGTTGACAATCCCTTATCCGAAATCCTTGGGGCCAGAGGCATTTCGGATTTTGGAATTTTTCGGTTTTCAGAATGTTTTTTTTTTTTTTAATGTGTATTAGCACATCCGGGCACAAGTCACTGACCCACATTGGGGCCTGGGGGGTGAAAATATAATAATAATAATAATAATAATAATAATAATAATAATAATAATAATAATTCATAGGTCTAGGTTGTGTTTCTTACTTATCTTTTTTCATTCTTGTATTTTTATTATTATTATTATTTTATTAATACAGTATTGTTATTATTATTATTAAAATTTTATTATTATATTTTATTATTATTATTATTGTTATCATTATTATTTTATTTTTGTGTATTTTTTTATTAACTATGAATAATTATTATTATTATAATTATTATTATAATTAGTATTACTATTACGTTTTCGCCCCCAGGCTCTGATGTGGGTCAGTGATCTATGCCTGGGTGGGCTAATCCCCGGTAAAAAAAAAAAAAATTGCTCCACAAAAAAACTTTCGGTTTTCGGAATTTCGGATAAAGGGTTGTCAACCTGTAAGACCAATTCCCCTACCACACCACAAGGGAATACATTCACACCATGACAGTACTGTACTGTACTGTATCTTTTAAGGCCATATACCAGAGATATTGCTTTTTTTTTCACCCCAAGCAAGTTCGATTTTGCCTTATTATATGGGGTAATAAATTATTATTTTTGGACTTTTCACACTTGGCCTTTGCGAATTGAGCCACTAAGTTTGTGTACAAATCAATTAATAAGGATTGTAGGCCTTAGTTATTGGTAAATTTTTTACCCCATATGATCATAACTATAGTGCAATTCTTGAAAATAATATACACATATATTAAAAAAAAAAAAATCTAGAACTTCTCTAGTTTGCACACCCTTGGGTCCGACTGTTTGACAAACATGTTGATTTTACAAACTAAAACTTACAACATGGGTGCTATGGACTTCAACATACTAAATAGTTCGCATGCACTCAACATAACTTTTATTATTGTTAAAAATTTTAACCAATGTATTGCAGTTTTTCTGGTGAACATGTTGGATCGTAAGTAATATAAACATAAACTAGCTGAGCCTTCTGTGAACTAGGTATCTACTGATGAACTAGAAAGAGTCTAATGTACAGTAATTCCTAAATACAGGTGACGGTAATCCCGGAGCAGATGGCTAACACCAGAAAGTGATGTTCAATTTCATTAAATTTTTTCACAGATATTCTATGAATGATAGCAAGTAGTAAAAAAGCTTCGACAATGCACAGAACCTAATAGAACCTGACCTGACCGGATCTCCCGCTATATTAAACAGAAAGTACTGTACTTACAGTATTTTGATATCTGGTGCCAATGAAAGCAATTTTGTAGAAGCATCATAGTGCAATTTTACGTTTTTCGTTGCCTTGGGATTATGCTCGGACTAAGCTGGTCAATTGTAAACAAATGAGAAGACGACAACATGTGCCAACAAGGCAAATTTTTCAAAAGAATATTTACGGTAAATAGTTAATTTCTTCGCGTACAAAGCACGTAGACGCATCATTGTGTGTAGTATGATCAGTTTTAACAGCAATATCTCTCATCCTTCATACCCTGCCCATTATAAGTGATTTATGATTGTTGATAGAAAACTAAAAAAAAAAACACTTACAATTAAAATAAAATGCTGTCATATCATTTAAATTACTTACTATCATCCAAAGAACATCTGTGGAAAAAATGACCAAAATCAAAATCTACTTCTGGTGATAGCCATCTGCTCAGTACAGTATTACCCACGTCACAAGCTGCAGTTACATTAATGAGACCCGGAAATACATTAATGAGATACCAAAGACACTCAATACAGTATGGACTGAGCCAGACTCACCAAAGATGACTGATGAAATACTCTGCTGGTAGTCTACTCTCTTATCCTCCGCCGGTGCCGCCTTTGCTTCCTTCTGTGGAACTTCTTTAACTTCGCTCTTCTTTTTTCTGTCCTTCCTTAGTTTAGATGTGACATCGTTGCTGGAGTCTTTGCTGTCCACGCCCAACTTTATCTTAACTTCCTTTGGTTTAGTTATTTGTTTTTTGGGCTGAGTGTCATTTTCACGCCCTTCATCATTAAGTATTCCTTTGTTTACTCTATTCACTGTTATTTTACTCTTTTTATCTTCTGTGGATTTTTTATTGGTTACATGATAATACTTTGTACTAAAACCATCATATATGGAGCATTTGCTCAGATTAATTACATTATAAATAATTTTTTCAGATTTTGAATCGTCTGGTTTTTCAAAATTCCAAAAATCAAGTGGTCGAATGGTCCGGCGACCAGATCGACGAGGCCCCGTAGAATCACTCATATTCAAAACAGTACTGCATATGTTAAGTCTCCTGTGTGTGAAGAGGGTGACATATTATAATTAATGTAGTACACAAGTCACATATACTAACAACAGTATAATTCAGTACTCAAAGTGTTTTCCAAGAATGATTTTTCTATTATTAAATTTATTTGACTCATAAACTAATTCTAACACTGTACTGCACAATCACACAAACGGTAAAGGTGTAGACAATGGGCCTTTACTAAAAGAGGTTCACATGAGACTCACAAATATTTCAAACGATTGGAATATTCAAATCCAATCCAAATTTTCCTGGAGAAAAGATAAAGTGAAAAATTAAATCTTTGTATTTAAAAGTGTGAGCTCAAATTCAGTAACTATCCTGCCAAAGGTGACTACAGTAGACCTAACTTAGGCTATGGATGCTACATTGTAAATATATTTTTTTTTTACGGGGATTAACCCACCCGGGCACAGGTCACTGACCCACATCAGGGCCCAGGGGGCGAAAATTTAATAATAATAATAATAATTCATATTAAATAAAATTTATAATAAAAAGTAAAATAAAATATTAATGGTAATAATAATAATAACAACAATGTGATAATAATAAATACAAAGAAATGCAAGAATGAAAAAAAATCAACAGTGAGAAACGATATATATGTATGTTGTTTTGTCATGTAATAGAAACAATTGAGACCCTACAATTGTGTGTAAATGAGGCAGAAAGTCAGATCACCAACCTGGGACTTGGTCACATATAGCAGCAGGGTCTACCATTAGACAACACATTATGCTGCCAATATCTCCCCAGGCGGTAGTACCTCCCTGTTTGGTAGCTGCCTACTACCATGGAGACCCGATATTACAGTAGCACCAAATGTTGTTTAATAGAGAATGTCAAGCATTACCCAGAGTATAAGCCTTCAGCCTTCCTAGACATTGGGATACCACTGTTCACACAATTCTACAACTCAGCTTCATGCTTGAAGAACACTGTCATCACCACATGAATTTATGCCTCACACTAGCGGAATGACATTTACAAACCATAGGAAAAGTAAAGGTCCTCCGGCATTATCTGTAGTGTTGAGTATTGTTTCCTGTGAAGATAAAACTGGTCGACTTACAATATGTTTGCAAGTAAGTTCTTAAACTGTAAATATATATACACACGGGTTCAAACCCTGCCAGCTTACCTTTTTTATGCATGAAAATCACAATGACCATAGATGAATCACATGACAGTTGACACCAGAGCCACCAAAGGCGTTGTTGACGAACTGCCACTTGGAGTACCCCGCTGTTAAGGGACCCTGTGTGTACTATTATTTTGAATTTAAGGTGCAGGTGTAGTCATAAACAAAGGCAGCCATCGTACTCATTTCTTATAAAATAAATTGTTCTCGATATAAATTTCTTTATACAGTTTCAACTTTAACTCTTATATCACTTGTTCTGTTCAAGAGAAATGCATGGCTGTGTAGTAATGGTAAACAGTTTACAGCTTTTGCTTACTGCACAAACAAGTGCATGTACTAGTAAACGACAACGTTGATTGAATAATTAAATTAGTAATTACAGTACACTATTCCACCAACAATTAAGAATTACTAGAGCTACAACTCACCATAGTCATGAAGGCTGAGGCAAATTTTTTCCCTCGGTGGAGTTGCTGTATGTATAAATTAAAATTAAAATAATTCTTTAAGTATATAATTTATATGTATGAAAATAAAATTGCATTAATTATTTCATATTATTAATATATAAATTGATGGTTATATCGGTGTGTGGGCGAGGATATGTATTAGAGACTGGTGAGGAGAGGAGACCCTGGTGAGGCACATGTGTCAGGTGTGAGGAGAGGAGACCCTGGTGAGGCACGTGTGTCAGGTGTGAGGAGAGGAGACCCTGGTGAGGCACATGTGAGGAGGACGACTGTGTTAGTAAACCAAACAGAAGCTTCACAATATTATTATAACGCATACATTTAAAACAAGATAGAAGTTAAGAGGTAAGGAAAGTACTTAACAAAAGACTAATATATCTTTAATATTAGTACGATATTTCATTTTGTTTACCTTACAAAACATTACCAAACATTTTCTTGTCCAGTTGTGTCAGGGCAGAAATGGTCTTGAGCTTCCTGACTGACCACCACTAAACCTGTTCTTAAAACATTTGGTAAAAGTGAAGTCGTTAAATTTTGACTGGATATTTGTCCGTTTTTTTAGTTTTTCTGTTAAGTTAGGTAGGGTTTTAAGGTCTTTTTGTTATCAGTGCACCGTTTTAATAGGTTTGTGCATTCTTGTTTCCATTTATCTATTTAATAGATTGTAAATAACGTTTCTATAAAGTTTAGTCGGTAATATTGCAGTAAACAGCAACTACAGAATTCCAGAAATTCACTACACTCAGTCGATATAACTATTTTTCTATGATCTTTTTCTCATGTTACATTAAGTTAGGTAATACATATTTTTTATCAGATTCTTTGGTTGCTGTAATCTGCAATTTTACCGTTTCCTCCAAGTCTATCAACTAAAAAAAAAGAAAATATTACCCTAAAAAAATCCTACCTAAACGACAACCGGATAAATATCCACAGCATTAAATTATTCCAGAGACGTTGTTTGGACAATAATAAGTACTGTACTAATAAATATGATACAACAAATTTTTCCCTTAATATTTTTCGTAGTAGATATTTTGCAGTGACCGGCTAAGTTCCTACTTATGCTATTTTACCGTGAGGGCGCTCTGATTGGCTAAGTACTCCTCAGCTAGGAAGTTAAGTAAGGTTTGGTAGGTTAGGTCAGGTTCTATTAGGTTCTAGTAAATGTCGCTTCTTTTCTAATGATAAGTTTCCATGTACCACAGGAATTTGGTTAGGTATGTTTACAGCTACATAACGATCGACTTGCGGCGAAATAAACACCAAATGCCGCCAGAGCCACAGTCAAATATAGTTCTCACATTGTTCGCTGGTAATGAACAATCAGCGCGCACTCACGGTAAAATAGCATTAGGAGGAACTTACCGGTCATGGCAAAATATCCACTGCCTATTTTTTGTTTTTCTCAACCTTCAATCATAAATCACTTGTAGTGGGCAGAGCATGAGCCTAATAGTAGATATATTCTCTATAATAACATATATTCTCTATAATAACAGATATATTCTCTATAATAACAGATATATTCTCTATAATAACAGATATATTCTCTTTCTCTATAATAACAGATATATTCTCTATAATAACAGATATATTCTCTTTCTCTATAATAACAGATATATTCTCTATAATAACAGATATATTCTCTATAATAACATATATATTCTCTTTCTCTATAATAACAGATATATTCTCTATTTCAGTTCATTATTTCAAGATGGCATCATTACGGAATGCCAGGAAAACTCAGCAAGTGCACAGGGAACGTCACCAGCCACTTGAACGTCAACATTTGGGAGCCTTAGAGAAGAAGAAGGACTACAAGAAACGAGCTAAGTTAGTGCACCACTCTGATGTGTATACCTGTACAGTCCCTATAGTACAGTGTTTATTGTCATTGTTCTCACATATAAATGATTCTTGAGATAGCAAGGAACACTGACACTATACAGTACCGTGATTTTGAGCTATATAGTTTTAAATATTGTATGTTCCTTTTGCTTATTGTGGTATCAAATATCACAGTATAGTAAAGAATTTATTATGTCTTAGTATTTTCCAATGGCTTCAATATGCTTTTCGATATGCACATATGCAAATACTGTATATAATTATCTGGAGTCTAACATCAATATTACATAAAAATGTTATGATGCAGGAGTGGAGAGTAAAGAAGAAGTATTGGAGTAATGTAGCAGATGTGTTGAGTAGGAGGCTGCCTGTGTCATGGGTGGGAATATGTTAAGGATGAAACAGGAAAATAGAGGTCTAGAGAAGGCAAAGATTGTACAGTAAAATATTTAATGGTAGGTATATCAGGAAATATTTTATCATTACAGTATTCCCAACCTACTTCTGAGTACAGGTTGTTTTGTTATAAATTATGGTGTAGCACTTATATGTTAAACTTTAATCAGAATTTGGAATGATGTAGGAATAAGGCAGCTTCTTTACTTAATTGATGGCTCTTGGATACAGTCTTTTAAAATGTTCTCACCTATATTGGTACCATTCTTGGAGGTGATATGTTTCATCTCACAGTTATGTACATGTGTTTAGTGTTATTTGTTGTTTTTCAGAGACCAAAATGAGAAGCGTAAAGCACTAGCAGTTCTTCGTAAACGAGCCCTAAACAAGAATCCAGATGAATTTCAGTATCACATGATTAATAGTGAACTAAAGGTAGAGGTTCTAACTTTACGACCTTATGATGTTCCTAATCAATGTCAACTAATTATAGCCCAATCAAAATCTGACCTGCCAAACCTATTCTTACTTAATCTAAAACAGTGTTGCACTTAGTATGCTGTAATTAAAAAAGTCCATAGATTCTTGTATGGCTAACACACTTCACTAGGCAACTCATAAACTACAGCCATGAGTCCTGGGTGTAACCCTGTAAGCCAGGCTTGACCCTTAGACATTATAGACTGGGATTAATTTATGAATCAGTTTTGCCTCCTTATAACCAAATCCAAAAGGATATCTTAAAAGCAGTTATTCACCATTTAGAGTAAGGAACAGTGAGTCATGTTTGCGACATCAGCAGACACACAATTTCATTTTGTCTAGCACAATCGTAGTGGGGTTGTCCAGCATCAGACTTTACTCTCCTAGCCTAGACTTAACTCTGTCTTGATAGTTCTTTTTAGCATTTGTGTATTCTGGGATTGATTCACTCAGATTTTGTTTATTACCTTTGCTTACATTACACTACAAGGAGAGTATAAATAATGTATCAACTTTACAGGTCTGCATAAGAGGGCACCAAGGATGTCAGTGTCTTAGTGACTTGTTAAAGAGGTTTAATGGTTTGCTTTATCCAAGGTTTCACTATTTTATGGAGTTGATAAACAATTAACAGATTACAGTTTCGAATGCTTGTGCAGTTTATGTTTGCCCTTACCTCCAAAAAGGACAGGGCGATAAAAAAAAATTATATGATTACAATAGTTTTAGTTGTACAGCACAGTAATGTATTTCTCCATAGGCGGAGTTTTCTTATCTAACTACAAGTAATGTTTTAAATACGATGTAACCTTATTACTTCATTATTTTATTTTCACGACGTTTACTAAATAGGTCTCATAATAATTTTTTCAACTTTTTACAAATACAGTATGTTTTTTTTGTTTTTTTTTTTGTCTTCAGGATGGTATACACTTTGAAAAGGTAGGAGATGAAGAACTTGCTGTGGGTGATGTTGTCCAGGACTTGACTTATATCACTCACCGTCGGTCAGTTGAGAGAAAGAAGATTGAAAAGTTGAAGGCACAGTTACATATTCTTGATGTGGAAGATGATAATCCCAAAAATACTCACATACTATTTGTGGATAGTGAAAAGGAAGGTACGTCATATATGTTGGTCAGTCAGATATGGCTGGCCCAGTAGTAAGAGAAGCTTTACAATAGTTTATAAGATATATTTCCATTCATATACATAGCCTGAGGCACCGTCTTTATCACCACCTGGGAATTACTGTACTTTACTTGTATTGTATACCTACTCTAAGTATGTACTTGTCCATTATTTCTTAACTCTTAAATGGTAGCTAGTATGTTAGATGTGGGAACAGCAGCCAACATCGGTGGATATTTCATGTTCCTTGTGTTCCAGTTTGTGATCATGTGGGGGCAGACTAGGGAATCTTTACCCGTCATTTGAGGGCTAACAAAGTGTAAAGGGTAGTACAGTATGTGATCATGTGAAGGAATCAGGTTTGTAGGTGTGCAAGTTTACCACTTCTGACTGAAAGATAATAATAGTACAATGTGTATTCATTTATATGTATTGATATATCTTATCAACTTTAATGTTACTATTACTAATCTTATTATCAGATTTACTAATTTCTCATCAAATTGAAGCGTAAGAGTAAACTGAGCTACACAACAACTCTTGTAAATCTGTATGTCTTCAGTTTATAATGGGTTAACCTACAATGGCAGCCATGTGAATCTGATGTCAAATACCACAGACAGTTTGAGAGAAGATAGATATTAAAGTAGGAAGTTGTTCTCATATATATATGAAGTTTAAAATATTTTTTTTCTTCACAGCAAAGAAAGCTGACCCCTCGAAGATTTTGGACACACACCCATCATTACTTGCCAGACGTTTCAACAGACTTCGCTCCAACCAGTTAGCAGAGCTTGCCAACAATATAAAAGACCCATCACTTTTTAAGGTAAGGTGTTTTGTGGTTATTGAAGACCAGTACAATATGAATTCAGAACAACATGTTTTTGCTGAAAGATTTTTAGTGTAAAGTTACTGGACGAGAAAGAAAATATTTGTTTGATAAAGATAGGTATTTGAAATTTATGGGATAATTCAGAATTTAATTATTTTTTCCTGGGTTTTTATAGGATCTTGTTAAGATATTTTGGGTTAAGTATATGTGTAATGTCACAAAGCCTGTTTCAATTTTGATGGATTGGGGGAGTTAGAGGGGTGAGAGTAAAGAGTGATGGAGAGAGGTTTGGTGAATACTGATACAGGATTATGTAACTAGGGGGAATCATTTCTTTTTACAGATGAAATTACACTTGGGACCAATTCAGGAGAAAAGTCACAAATGTTAGTGAATGAGTTTGGGTGAATGTGTACTTGGAGGAACGTGAATAGAATTAGAATATGTAAAAATATGTATAGAAAGGAAACCTGGAGAAATGAATATTAACTCGATTGACGATAGAATTGAGAAAGTGGGGAGAGTGGATGTGTTAGCAATTGGAATGATCTGTGATGAATCAAACCATAGAGTTACTGAAGGAAATAAAATAGTACATCCTTTGAGAAGGGTATCGAGGGAGAGAA
Source organism: Homarus americanus (assembly GCF_018991925.1). Classification (NCBI taxonomy): domain Eukaryota; kingdom Metazoa; phylum Arthropoda; class Malacostraca; order Decapoda; family Nephropidae; genus Homarus; species Homarus americanus. The sequence goes on along the minus strand of NW_024720773.1, from coordinate 8,444,742 downwards.
GGAGAGGGAACAATGTAAGAGTAAAAATGGAGATGTACAAGGGAAATATTGACCTGATGTTATAATATGGGGGTGAAACATAGACTGAATGCTGGAGATGACAGCAAATGCAACTAAAGTGAATGAATGTTTAGAAAATTGCCTCCCATAGCCATTATTTATGTGAGTGTGTACCTTCAGCTCATCTTCAGTTTATAGATAATGAAAGTTTTCCATCCCCAAGTTTTGTTCATCTCCAACAAGCTAATCATATACTTTAATCTTTATTTATAGAAAATGTCATATGCCAAGTCCAAGGCATACAAGAAGCTGGCACAAAGGATGGAGAGAGAAAATAAACTACGAATTATGCAAGAGAAGTTGGAGGTGCGGAAGAAGCTCATGGTAAGTACAGTACTGTATATAGGTTCTCATAGTATTGACAGATTCGTAAGTCAGGAAATAGATCAGTGTTAAGACAAAGGAGGTGTTCAATGCCTTCTGTTCTAAATTGTAAATGTGGTCTGGTTTGTCTCATTACTTTGATTCATTATATTTGTTATTTTTTTTTAGAAAGAGTAAATTACTAATGAGAAAGGCAGTGTGGGTCTTCATCTCACCCACCCTGCACTGTAGTGGGAAACATCTTGCCAAAAAAGATGTATAGATCTGTTAGGTGTGTCTAGACCCATTCAGTACAACCTCATAACTCCTAAGTGGTAAACATTTTGTAATTTATGAGTCAGGGCTTCTATTACTCTTTCCATTTATCTTTTATGAATTTTGTTTCATTGCAGAATAATAAAGGCAAAGATGGAATGAAGCCCAAATTAGTGAAAGCTGGGACCAGTACGTCAGCTCCTGTGTATGAGTGGCCTCAACGGCGGAAGACTTAGATGATGACATTGTAATTTTACATTGATCATGATTTTTTATTGGATAGAAAAGTATTTGTGTTATTATGTAAAGAAATATATTTAATATCTTGTTAAAAAAGATAGTATTAAATATCTGCAAACACCATCTGTATTTTACTTTATTTCCAGGTGTCTGGTAAGTGCTTATCTTAGCTTACGTCTACTACTGGTTCCAACAACTTTAGTCTCTCAGTGTTCATGTCTGTGTCCTTCCTCTGGTTTAGTCTTAAGTCCACACCCATAGCTGCATAAAAGGTGAGCTGTCTAACTGTTCATTATTTTGGTATCTTATTTTTTAGTGTTATTCTAAGTATCTTTGGATTTATTTTAGAAAGCAAGTTGTGTGAAGTAAAGATGAAATAGAGGAGAAAATTTTATATTGATCGATGATAAGTGCTGGAGTAACAACTAGAGCACATGATCTGGTTAAGTGAGGGACTATTAATAAGTTCAATGTTAAGTTATTAAATTAACTAGAATAAGGAAAGGGAGGATATTGAATGGTGTACGTGACGGGGCAGGAGGCTCATTATTATAACTTTATCAATTGATCCGGTCACCAGTCCTCTCCATGCTCCATAGTTCACTCTGTCACACCCATTGCAAGAATTATACATTTTTGTCATGGATACTCCTTGTTCCTTCATTGTAATTAAATCCATCAGACCTTTTATGCTGCAGACAACTCGTATCAAAAGTTAAAGGGTTTGTAGTATGGTCCCTCTTGACAAAAACTAGCACGGCCACACCTACATCTAAATTACACGAGTACATGTTAATGATATTGTCCCTAGTGTTTGTATATTGTTGATTATCAAATTTATAAATAATAGTGTGACTGTTGTGTTATCAGTGAATGTATATAATTGACTGACTGAACTGGAAAGGCCTTTTGATTAGCAAGACTGGATTGTGCAACAGTTGTAGCCAGTAAATTTTTTTTATGGTGGGGTGAAAGTTGCTGGCTGGTAGGGAATGCATCCCCCCCCATTTACATTAATTCATATGGGGGGGGGGATTACCTCATAATTCGTTATTCGCAAGTACTTTAAGGATCGCATCATTTGCGATAACCGGGGTATTCCAAAATGTGTAAATATCTCTCATAATTCGAAATAGTGCAACATACAATTTTTTTTTATATACAGTACCTGTATATCGTAATATTTTGAAATCTTATACAGTATTTTGAAATTTATTAAATAAAAAAAATGTGACAGCAAAATATTACAAATTATGAGTGATTACAAATTTGGGGGGTACGAATTATGGTTTTTTTAGTGTGCCTGTACTGTGTTGAAATTTTGTAAGAAATCAAAGAACTTTTATTTTATTACGTCTGGGGTTAAAACAACTGTCACGGGAACAAACCTCCAATTGCAAAATGGAAGTCGTGAAATGAGTTCAGTTTCTGGGAAGCTTTTCAATAAGGTTACCTCTGTAAACCAGAGGATACCTGTACAATACCTCCAACTGAAATAAAAAGTGATTGGATTCATTAATAAATAATTGGCTGAAACTTGCTCAGTGTGTGTTGGGAAGAAACTGTTTGTCTGCATAAATATTAAGACAATATTGTGACAGAACAGGACCAAGGAAAAGTGCTGACCATCATTTTCAATTTTATTTATAAAGTAAAACAGGTACATTCACTTATTCACATACAATTTGGAAGATTCCTAGCTTCTTGTATTTTAAATTATAAAAGCCCAGGAAGCACTTTCATATTGGACAAAACAACACTTGGAGCCGCTTGCATACTGAAAGGTTTATCTATTCTCCCATTACGTACAGTTATTTGATGCCACGGAAATGATATGTTGTCCAGTGTAAGCGATCAGACTGCTGGGTATTATCACATGGGAGTAAAGACAGGACTCAAGGAAGAAACAATGATAATAACAAGTAATCTTGTAAACGAAAGAACTTGACTTAGTTTCCTGTGCACCAAAATGAAAAATAGGTTCTTGTGCACCAAAATGAAAAATAAGTTTTCTGTGCACCAAAGTGAGAAATGTTCTCCAGCTTAAAAAATAAAAATTAAAAGACAATAGGAAACAGTATAAATTTGTTGCACACTTATGTAAGTAAATCATAATTACTTGGATGATATTTATTTATGAATAATGACCATGAAATATCAAACATAAGGAAAAACATATGGCAACTAAAAATCAATTTTTTTTCTCAACATCATCACTTTTTCACAACCTGTCACAACACACAGGATGTGGTATATTGCACTTCCTTTTTATTACATCATCAACTTGATCTTATATGTATTATAGATAACTTTAAAAATTATATTATAATCCATGTATGTAAGACTTTGATATAGTGTACATCAATAGTCTTTGAACAATGTGGATAAAATATCCTAATCCTTGAACAATACAACTGAGACAAATTGATAAAATGTTCACTATTGTGAGTACCTCAAGGAATAATTGTTATCACTTGTATATAATACGGACTTTTTTTCCTTACAGTACAAAATTTTCTTGCTCTATTCATGCTCAATAATGCTATTGTATACGTAGTACTGTATGTCACCAGTATAATTCGGTAGAAACAGTTTATGAGGAGCTAAAACTAGTTGTGATACTAATACTGATGCACAGAGAGCAAATCTCATTAAGTCTATCTACCTAGTGCCAATGTGGTTTAATTAAATATAAGATTTTGAAAAATGTACAACTTAAGCAATGTTTGCAGTGACGCAGCATGTCAAGGGATAATATAAAAGGAAGTGGATAATGTAAAAAAAAATTATATAAATTTAATAGATAATTGATAATCTTGTGCATAGCTTCTAAGATGAACATGCTGAAGCTCTGGGGTAATAACAGTGGATCACATGTTATGCAAGCTAGGGTGAAATGGGCTGGTGAATGAAAAAATTAATGAATAGGTTCTTCATTAGCATCCCCATAGATGCTGTGGAATTCAGTTTCATTGAAGAATGAATAGGTTGTGAGCAATAATAGGCAGTGGTATCTGACAAGCCCCCTGAGTAAGGCTAACTTGGAATTCCAGAATGATGCAAGAAGTAACCTAAGCCAAAGTACCAGCTAATCAGTACATGATGATGACACTTGCCATCACACAACATAACTGAAAATTCTGCTTTTGCGAGGGAATTCAGGCATTGCAACGCCATGTGTAAGGTCATATCACCAGCTGAACTTCTTCCAAGCTTATAAATACCACTGGGTTGCCAAGAATCCCTTTCAGTATCTTCACATGGTCATTGGTTCTCTTGAATGTTAAGGCTTGTTCAAGGATTTCCATATCCACTCTCTTATGCTGAAATGGAAAGGATAACTGTGAGATATATTTTCAAACCTATTTGTACTCCTAATCAGATCGTGCAGGAAATTTTTAATGTACGTACTTTTTAGAATAAATTGGTTTTAATCACAGTGTATACCTTAATTAAAAAAAATATTCTGTAATACAGTATTAAGTTTATTTAAAGAATTTAAATATGAGCATTTAGATAAATATATTTAAAATAGAGAAAAATACTATACTTATACATATTGTACATTAGATATCAGTGGTTGTAAGAAATATTACGTAAAGTAGTTTTCCCAAACAATGATTTTCAGATGGCTTCATGAATATACAGTACAGTACAGTATGATGCTTTTGCAATACTTTTGACACAAGGGTATTGGGCTGTGCAAGTTCTTGAGGTCAGTGTTTTGTTGATGATATCAACTGGTAATGTTAACTAAAACATTGTACGCAGCTAAAGTGTACAAGGCAACAAATTTGAACTCAGTATTCTTGTGTCAAGTAAGTACAGTACAGTGAACTTGGAATGTAAAGTTACAAAGTAAATTCATCTGCACATTAGAGTAACAGATCTGTTAAAATGTAAAGGATGTTTCTTAGATGTGCGAGTAATGCATTAATGGATGCATACTTTGAATTATCTCTCTCTCTCACACAAACAATTCAAGGTGTGTATAGTATAACTTTACACATTCCATAATAACTGGGAGGGAACTATCTCCTTAAAGCTCATTACAAGAATCAGTAACTTAGAATTGCACAAGTTTATATACGTCTAACATCCCAGATCTATTATTGGGTTCAGTATCTATAAGTGAACCTTGATAAAATAACCTTTGAATTAGAGGAAAAGTAACAAAAGATTAATTGAAGTAAAACTAAATTAATGGTGATTTAATGAATGCATTTAATATAACTTTTAAATTTGTTGAGTGAGATCAGTTCACTATTACAGTATTTTTAATTTTAGCAAATTATTGTATTTACTCAGTTTAATTAACTGAAAAGTGGATTATTAGGAAGTTAAGAGATTTTAAACAGTACATTAAGTAAAGTATACAATTAATAATACGGTACTTGCTACAATATACAGTACCATTATTAATGAACGTTGCCATTATGTACCATCATTTACATTAATTTGTTTTATATTTTGACTAGTTTTATAGTCAATATGCAAGAAATGTACTGTCTAAAATCATGTTTTATTAAAATAGTATTCAGAGTTTATGTTAAGATGTTATTTGTAAGAAGATGAAAAGAAAAGATTACCAGTACAGTACTTATAAATCTCTACGAGCTTTCTAATATGTACAGACACTAGCGAAAAGGTTCCCTCTGCAGTACAGTATTTACAAAGATCACCGACATCATGGTATAGTGTCCAGTTATTATTTGAAGTCTGCAGTATTTTCCGAAACAATTACACAATACAGTACTACATGTAAAGAAGAATTACAAGTACTATTGAAAGTTGCAATCACTACACGAGAATTACATTCCCATATAAGAGCGCTAAGTTGTCTCCTTCCACCTGAAAATAATCCATGCAAACTAGTCTTGTTAATACTGAAGAGTTAAGACTACAGAAGCTGGAGGTTTGCAGTGTTCTTCCACATGTTATGTTAAACATTCTCTCGAACTACCTTCAGCGTCATCATCTTCCGTCTGTACTTTATCCAATGTTTCTTCCCCACCTTCCGTATCTGCTTCCTTATAATCTGCTGCTACTTCCTTATCCTCAGCAAAAGCTTCTGCCTCCTTCTCACTCTCCTCCTCTGCTGCTTCATGCTCCTCACCTTCAGCTGTCTCTCCTCCTCCTACATCTTCTTCTACTGCTTCCTCACCCTCGGCTACCTCTGTTTCTATCTCCCCATCTCTGTCTCCCACAGCATCTGTCAGTCCTTCGTCTGTGACTGAAGGGCATTTTGGAATCAAATGTATCAAGAACAGTTGCCCAGGAGGTAAATGATATTGCAAATCAGAGGAAATTGAAGGGTATAGAGGAGTATACCTTTATCAGTAGAAATAATTCTATGAACGTTTTTTTGTGAAATGAAGTTTAAAAATTGCCCTCATTATTTTAACCCTTGCCAGTATACTGTAATGCTGTATATCAGAAAATCTGAAAGAAAATCATTACCTTCTGTTGCCGGCTCTGCTGGTGTTTCTGTTGCCTCAGTTGTGGCTTCCGTAGCGGCTTCTTGCGCTCCATTCTGTGAAGAATTTAATTTAAATAACTAGGATAAAGTAAAGCACTGGGTGTTAAGTCTTCCCATACATGATAAATAAACTTTATCTACAATTGTCACTCTCTTAACATTATTGTCATGTTTCATCAGTTATATACTGTACAGTATCAATAATACAACTCAATTATATATCAAGATCACAGTTCTCATTATAGTGACATTGCAATTCTTTTTTTTATCACAGACATAATTCTTCCCAAATTAAATTTTTGTTTCAAGTTCGTACTAAAACCAAAGGTCTCTGAGAGTTGCAGACGTGTATATACGTACATACATTACATCCAAATTCTAGAACAACATTTATTTTTTTGTATAGGGCTGAAACTTCCTTCTTGCTTGAATATGACAGGTTTTCACGCAGATAACTTCCAACACCTAACATTAATTAATTACGCTCATACCTCACTTAGCACCCTGGATGTGCTCCCGGAGAAGTGAATATTAATTGAATCTGTGTTTGAGTGAATACAAGAGGGATTCCTTAGGCATTGGTAATAAGAGCTAATAATAATAATAGTACAGTGGATAGTAACACATAGCTAGTACTTGTATTACTATTATTACTAACGAGCCGATCATTGGTGAAGAGGATAAAAGAAGTGTATTGCACGACTCACCTATCTTAGCATCTACAATTTCATATCCATAGTGATGCTTTTCCTTACACTTCTGTCACATTTCCAGCACTAACACTTGCAGGTCTTTTTATAATGCTCACAAAAATAAGTTGGAGAGAGACACCATAATGAGGTAAACACAATCAATGGTGGGCAGCGTTCAAAACTGGAAGATGGGAGCATGATTGACACATTTCTCAGTGGCAGTACTGTAGTAGTGTGTTTCCTTAGCAAGTGTTTACTTTTAACTTCTGAGGCACTATTTAGATTCTCCCCCCTCCAGGTTAAGCTCTAAGTGAGGTAAGAATGTATATACTGTATAGTATAAAACATGGCTTGTTCAATTCCATATTCACCCAAAAGAAATAAAAGAGAGAGAGAGTGAAAATTTGTGAACGTCTAAGTAGCTTACCTTCAAGCTCGGCTGTTGGTTTCATACAGTACACCTTAGTTTACTGAATGGTGGTTCAAATATGATACAATTTATACATATTTTCAAGTTACTTTCATAGAAGCCTAATTTATTATTTTGTGTGTGTGTTCTCTCTATGGTTATTGAACATTTGAGGATATTTATATTTCATTACATAGCTAGAAAAAATATTCAAGTGAAAAAATGGGACACAGTCACTTCTTCCCCTGTCTCTACCTCTGGATTATTTGCTTAAGCTTTTAAACTTGTTACTTCCCATCCCTCTTCACTCATATATACGTAGGTAAGTGAATTCTGTCTACATTCTGAGCTCCTCCCCACCTCCAGGAGATTCATGATATTCAGACTTAAATTAAACTTGAATTTATATATATACCCAGTACATAAATTTCACATTTTTGACATTTAAGCCAGAAACCCCACATTGATTCTTGTGAGTACTGTATATACAGGCTTTTTTGATGCTCAGTCCTTCATTTCTCCTTAAAGTCTTATCCCCAAAGATTTGCCCATTATTTAAGTCGATCATTACCAAAAGCCTTGTTACGATAAACTTAATTCAAAACACATTCTTACTAAAAAAAAATTTGGCATATAAAAGCAGGTTTTTTCTTTAAGCTAACAATGTGGAACCAATGCAACCAAGCATCTTGTAATGAAGCAACAGATCATAAAAGCAGGAAAGCATCATAATTTTACACATTTTCCTCATGGGATTCACTATATTTCTTTAAGCTCTATAAAATCAATAAACCTTTCTCAAACCCACATGGAATTTTAGTTTATTGGTTGAATCTTATCGAAAGAGTTAATGAAAATCTGAATTCATGGTTAGATATAAGTTGGTTAATTTTATTAGTGCTTTACATGGTGAAAACTTCCTTCTGTTAGGTCAAAATTCTACAGAGTAAATGAAAGGTGTTAATGAAGTGTCTACAGATAATGCTTTATTACTACAACTATAATAAAAAGAATAAATACATGCAGAATATATTTTTACAAAGACAAAAATTACAGATACATACATATTATCTCTTAACCTACTGATTGTTAACATGTAAATGTAGGACCCGATCAGTGGAAAACCTCTCGATACTCATCAGACTAAAGCCAAATGAAGGGAGTTAGGGAGTTGAAAATCAAATTACCATGCTTAGCTATAATTGTCATTAAAGTATTAGATCCAACTCTCCACATCACAAACTATGCCATACCTAACTATGTGATTTAAAGCTTTATTGTAGGTAGCTGTTATCAATGGCTGTCTATTTCCAGTAAACCAGTTACTACACTCAGGTGACAGCTGTCACATGTTGTGAGGATGAAATAGTTCTTATGGAGGATAATCTCGAGCCCCGTGATCTATCAATTTTCCTCAACCTATTGTAAATAGTTTAGGGCCTTTATATCCATACAACACTTCTCATCCAATTGACCATCACCTCACTCACACAAGATGTTCTTCCAAGTGTAATAATAGTTAGATGTACTTTTGGGAGGTTTTACAAAAGGAACTACTGTACCTATTGTAAGTCGCTATATTTGATAACCTAAAAAAGAGGCCATAACACTGGGTAGGAAATCAGGGCAAGTTAAAGAATGGGATGATGATGATATTAGAGTAATGTTAACTTCATGAATGCAAGAGGTTATAAGTATTAATTATTCTTATTAACCGTCTCCACGATGTGAGTTTCAATGAAAGAAACTTAATTTATTATTTACTTTGAAATACTGTACTAGCAAAGACGCAATATTTTTACAACAATTCACAATCTACGTTAAAATATTACAACTGCAATTTTAAATCTGTACCACCAGTTCTAAAAAATAAATAAATAAATAAATAACGCTAAACTCCACCATTCGTGCATTCCACAAAAGTTTATAATTTAATATTTTCTGCTGATACATTAATAAGTTAAGAGTGACTGGGAATTTCAAGACGGGATAATGACTTTGGTTTACTGAAAATAGACAGATGACGCATTAAATCCTACTTATGAGTTGTGCTTTATTTGGTTTTAAAGTTATTAAAAAAATTTCACTAAACACTGTTACCATTAAAGCATGGAAGTACATGGTATTACTCATAGTTGTGAAAATGAGTTAGTTAGCCTGTTGAATATTGCAGTGACAAGCATAGAAGTATTACTCATAATTGTAATTAATACATACAGGTATATTGACAAAATCTTAACCTAACCTCTTTACACAAGTTCACTGATCCACCTAAATATAGGAAATTGTCCATAGCTTAAACACAACTCTCAAGAACAGTTGATCCAAAGAGAAGGGACTATGATTTAGTATGGATGTTGCTCTTTACATATCAGTTCACATGATGGAATAATATGTCATGTATTGGGAAGAAGGGATAGGGTGGTCTTCTATCGTATATAGAGGACATGGACGAGCTTCTACATGAGAAAACGCAGCAGCATCTATTATTAAGTAAAGCCTCGGAGCTCGTTAAATTTAATGAATCTGCCCCATGCCAAACCTGGTTGTGTTCTGAGAATAATTTTAAATGCTGCTGCCCACCTGATTGTCAGAAGAGAATAATTTTAATTGTTTAAAAAAAAAAATTGCCTCATTAGCAAACATTTTCTCATGTGGGACAACACAAACTCCTTACAGAAGTTATCTTGTGTATGTTTCTCACTGCCAATAAATTCTTTACCAAACCTTGTTCTCTCAACGCTTGGAATCTAAACAACAACAACAATTTACCTAGACTTACAGCTTCCCAATCTTAACTGTGCAAGAAAGCAATAGGTCCTCTATTTTGACCTTTGTTAGCAGGTTAATAATGAATGACTGAGTAGATGTTTATGGTATGATAATTATATAATGTAACCTTAAGTAGTCATCGTATACTGTTATTGTTATGTAATATCTGTAGCTACATGTAGTTTTACCTCATGTAGTTTCTGATTGGAATAATTCTCAACAACAGGGTGATCCTCCGGTTAGATTCTATTTTCTGCAGTTTACAATTGATCAAATAAAAAAAAAAACATTACTGTAAAGATGAGGGATTATGGCTCCAGTAGTTATAATACTATATACAGTACTGTACTGTACTGTATTCTCTGGGTATATGTAGCCTATGGTCTAAATGTACAGTATAATAAAGACTAAGGTTTTTTTTCTTTGAGATTTAACATGTAAAGAGCTTCCTTATGCATTTAAAACATGGCAAGAAAAATAGTCCCTCGCTCTTGTAGACTGTATGTTTAAAGTTGTTCTTATTAAGCAGTACTGTACTTGGAAAAAAGCAAGTGCACCTGAAACATAAAATGCATGTAGCTGCGTATTTAATGCAATACTGTAATGAGCTGTTAAGCAATTTCCGAAGAGAGGCTGTGGCCAATACTGTATTACAGTTAATGAGTACAAAACTGTCAGCATACAGACAGAAACACATTACATGGGAGACCACCACATCCTACACAACATCTATCCATAAGCAAATGGTTGATGTTTGAGGGGATTCATATTATTAAATACAGTATCACAAATGTTTTGATGTATTGGGACAAAACACAAACATGGTTAGGATATTGTTAATTATTATTCTACAGATGATGCTAAATCTATCAATGAAAACTACCATGCCAAAATACCAAGCTCATTCACAAGTGAGGCCTATTGTCCTGAATAATATGGTTAACTACAGGATACAGCTGGATGCTCCTTGTTTTTTTATTTCCATTTAGGGAAAATTACAAGACAATCCAAACCAATCTAAGATTTATCTGAATCATTTTGTATTAAGTTGTGTTAAATATGGATGTGAAAACCTTACATACATAATATTATTAAGTAGGGAACTGGTGCTAAATTGTTGGATAACTAAAGACAATATTCTCCTGCAACCTACATTCAAATGCATCAACTCGACTGAAAAACTGTCAAAATTATTTATAAGTCGGTTATTTTGAGGCATTGAGGAGCCAAATATGTCAGTAACTAATGATGGTTAGGTGTGATGACTGAGGAGATTATACATATACAATATACTGTACAATGATCTTTTGAGCAGAACAATCTTATGCAGTAGTGCAATGAAGAGTACAAAAAAAAAATATTTATATAAATTTACATACAAGGAACTATCTGGGTAATTTTTGGAGATGGTAGTTTGTTATAGTTAGTACAGTATGTATGAAAATTCGAAATCCCATATCCACAGTACTGGCATTCGTGTTGTTAACCCAGAGCAACCACACACATGTACAGTACAAACACTGAAGCCCCAGCTGGACACATGACTACATCTGAGATTTACTGCAAGCTTTGTTAGTAATGTATCCCTACAACCACACAGGCAATCATGTGTGGTAACAACACCATGACCCCAGGTCGATGTGTGGCTGCGTGTTCCACGTCTGAGGCTTACTGCTGGCTGGGTTAGTGTACCCCTACCTCTCGACTAGCTGAAACACCATTGGTCAACTGTGGTGTTTCACTCTGTTGCTTTGCCTTCGCTCTGTCTTCAGGGAGGATGCCAGTGATGCCAATCTTGATGCCTTTCTTTTCTTCCTCGGTTAGTTTCAAGAACTCCCCAAGTGAATCAGTTTCATTGGACATGTCCAGGTCGTCAAAGTCCTGAAAATATTGAAGAAACATAAAGTACAACTTTTAATGCCTAATTTTACTAATACAGTACACAAATATCCTCACCCTGTAAATGATATACATGTTCTGCTTATGTCATGGTGAAATGTAGTGCATCACTGCAGATTACTTTACAGAGCAGTGAAGAAATTCTGGAACCAAGAAATCCAGCTCCTTCAGTTTTAGTTACTTGCACCACAAAATTATAAGGTTTTTGATACTCACACCACAATATTCAGCATCGTTAAAGATCTGTGGAGTCATAGGAACCCTGTTGTTTCCCTTTGGTTTGGCATTCTCGTTCATGTAGTCTTTTGAGTCTTCCTGGCCGGGGTCGGTGATGTCAATGGCGACGAAGGGGATGTTTTTACTCTCAAGGATCATAACAGCTCGCTGCTGATTTTTCTTAATCTGGAAGAAACAATAACTTACATTAATTCCCAAATTATTTACATTTCCTAAACATTTCAGATTTTTTTGTGTATTATTTTGAGCAATGTCTAGAAGATAAGAATATTTTACTTTTAAATATATGATCAATTAGAATACATGTACAGTATAATTATTAACAGTTTACAGGTACTTGTGGCCACCAAACCCAGATATGTAATGCTCGATTCTTTCAATAACTTCCTTTCATTACAACAGTACTTTTCAATGTGTCTAATATAGTAAAGGTAGTCTGTTATGTGACCCCCCCCCCCCACACACACACAGTTAAACAGGATGGTGACCACATTTAGCGATTGGAAATTCAAACCAGTCTCGTTGTTTCCGAATCATTTGCCACATGAATTATTTCCACGTGCACTCTGCAAATGCATGAATATCATCGATCCTCTATAAGGTAATGATTAAATGAATAGAATCTGGAACCAAAACGTCGGATATATCGCTCAGTAGTTATGGTCCGACTTCAGGTACGTACACCTGTTAATCACGAGGCTCTATATCACCGTCTGACGTTGCTCTGAGAGGTGAGGTAATATTAAAGGTGGTAGGTGGTGTATGCTATGACGATGGTGCTATGTGGATTTAGACATTTCCATAACAAGGGTGTTTGTGATTCATATTAAGAAAAAATTTTATTTGCAATTAATATACCTAATGTGGTTAAAATTTAATCAAACGGTGATGATGTAATTCAATAATCCTGCAACAGTTCGCTGATCTTCATGTTTTTTGTTTTGTTTTGTTTAATCCATCTAACAAACTTGGATGCCACAAATATGTATGGACCAGCTGCCTGGTGCAAAACAACAGCTCTCCTTCAGTAAAATACAGTATTATTAAAAAAATTAACAGCCAAGTTTTTTTAACAAACACTGGTGGTTCGTTCACAAGGTCACACAAAGATATTGGTGCGCCAAGAATTGCTGGCGCCAAACATGTGACAATTAAACAGAAAAGTCGTAGTAGAGACTAACCGAGCAAACTAAAACTTTACGCACAATTGTCACTAGACCCATTACTTAAACAAGGCTGCCCTTCTAGTACTGTATTGTTGCAATGGAATATACCGGTATGCATTTAAATTTGGATACTGTACACTAAAAATATATAACGAAGAATCCCACGTGCAACTGCACATGATATTCTTGTTTGTATATTTTTGGTGTACTGTATACATATTTAAATGCATCTCTTGAGAGAGAGGGGAGGGAGACTATCACAACACTTATCAAAAGCGGATGGGAACATTTCCCTTGTGGACCAACACACTCCTCACTTAAGCCATCTTCTGAGATGTACAGTAATATACAAAACACCAAAAATATGCAAAGACGAATCCCACTTGCGACTAAGTAACTACACAACAAATATACAATATATATATATATATATATATATACCTGCATATATATATATATATATATATATATATATATATATATACATATACTGACACAAATACCATATTTGACACTGAAATCTGCAAGCTTGGCCCATGTGTCACCTAGAGAAAAAATGGGAATATTCTATATGGAGGCAAAAACCCTTTCCTTCATCTCACTAACCAACGATCAAAACACTGAGTTCCTGGACACTTTCACTTGCCTTGTAGGTTTCAGATTTTCATATTTGCTGTGCATGCGGGCTAGTTTATTGGGCATCCCCTTACATCCTGTGCAAGGTGTGGCGCCAAAGCATTTACAGCGACCAATAGGGAAGCATGCAGAATTCATGGTTGCCTTCTTTGACTCATGTGACTAAGGATGCAAATGCTTGAAGAGTCATGGATTATGTTAGCAGTTACATATAGTGAAAGGAAATGAGTGTGAGGAGGGAGAATTCCTTACACAATTCATCAGTGTACGGCAAAGGGTGGCAGGTCCCCGATGTTGCCAAGTGCCAGGCCTGTCTCTTAAGAGGAGGAAATTTGGTCAGGGAGGGATGATGTGTCGGTGACAGCTGGGGACCTGTAAGAGGAGGTCTTAGGGCATGCAAATATGTAGTGAGGGAGGATATGAGAGTTGGCTCAACTGTCTTGTAACATTGTATCCAGTGTCAGATCCTCCAGTGAGATCGACATGGAAGTCGACGGCAAAAGGATCTTGTGTAGTCATGCAAGACTCTAGGAAGGCCACTATAAATAGATACATAACCAATCTACTAAGCTCCCACTAACTACTCTTTAGGTGGTAGTTATGCCTGCCTTCCTGTACAGTTGGCCTCTCTCAGAGACACAACCTGTCATGGAATGGGTTTGACATGCAAGTCTAGTGCACATTTAATGGCATCAAAAGCTTGTTGGGAACTCCAACAATGAGCCCCACAAGCAACCAAAACAACCACTCCTAGTGTGGACTCGTACTCCGGATGACAACATTATCATCACATCATACTGATCTCCAGTCTGACGCCAACAATGGTGGCTGGACACAACCCCACTAGCTGGCTAGGTCAGGGAGGCCCTGCTTTAAATGGACCCCACGATGAAGCAAGTCACCGTCTCGGCTCATATCGCAGCATTTGATGAAGACAGGTTCTGGCAACACCTGTTTCCACAACTGAGAAAGAGTGTGTGTGTGTGTGTTTGTTATATTGGGTTGGTTAGAAAGTGAAAAAGTTGCTTTTATATTTTTAGGACCGACGACGGCTGCCCCCACAGAGTGTATTTAGAGAGTATGTTTATACAATGTTTTGGGTACAAATACTAGACCCACTCTGTATATAATCCACTACTGTACATCTTCACAAAGTCCCTTGATATTTGTGTTTATGAACTCCAGAAACCCAGTCTGTTCTCCATCAGTTTCTGCACCTAACTGTATTCTTCACCACGTCCACTGTGCCATAAGATTTACGCAAGGCCTTGTAAAAGCTTGCCGAGAATGAGGTAGGGAAAACTGAGCTATCCTGGAGTAAGAATTACAAAACAAATAGGTGGAGGAATTACCCAAGTGAGGACCATCAAGAAATAATTAAAGGCAGGTCATGGGGGGTTTAAAAATCACATAGTATTATTATTTACAGAACCTTTATGTACTAGAAAGATATTTTGGTATATGTTCTCAAGTTTAAATTGGGCATAGTGAATTGTGTCTCCCCTCTCTCCTCCTCCCCTCCCAGCTTGACACACTAGTAACATACTAAATTTGAACCACTGAACTGAACTGTCACCCTAACACAGCTTCACACCCACGACAAACAGGATGTTATTATCTCTCGTGTTTTGGATAATGAACCAGTTATCACTGCCTGTCTCACTGCTGTCAGTCCTTACCACCATGCTCTCTGTTCTGTTGTGTCTTCGTCGTCATCATTATCAAATCATTATTTTCTTTTATCTGTTTCATTATTTAATACTGAAGATTAGCCCCACCTTAGCTCATTATGCCTGAAGATTAACCACCTTAGTGCAACCAAGTTAGGGTAGGTATAGTTAGGTTAGGGTAGGTATAGTTAGGTTAGGGTAGGTATAGTTAGGTTAGGGTAGGTATAGTTAGGTTAGGGTAGGTATAGTTAGGTTAGGGTGGGTATAAGTTAGGGTAGGTATAGTTAGGTTAGGGTAGGTATAGTTAGGTTAGGGTAGGTATAGTTAGGTTAGGGTAGGTATAGTTAGGTTAGGGTAGGTATAGTTAGGTTAGGGTGGGTATAGTTAGGTTAGGGTAGGTATAGTTAGGTCAGGGTGGGTATAGTTAGGTTAGGGTGGGTATAGTTAGGTTAGGGTGGGTATAGTTAGGTTAGGGTAGGTAAAGTTAGGTTAGGGAAGGTATAGTTAGGTTAGGGTGGGTATAGTTAGGTTAGGGTAGGTATAGTTAGGTTAGGGAAGGTATAGTTAGGTTAGGGTGGGTATAGTTAGGTTAGGGTAGGTAAAGTTAGGTTAGGGTAGGTAAAGTTAGGTTAGGGAAGGTATAGTTAGGTTAGGGTAGGTAAAGTTAGGTTAGGGAAGGTAAAGTTAGGTTAGGGTAGGTATAGTTAGGTTAGGGAAGGTATAGTTAGGTTAGGGTAGGTATAGTTAGGTTAGGGTGGGTATAGTTAGGTTAGGGTAGGTATAGTTAGGTTAGGGTAGGTATAGTTAGGTCAGGGTGGGTATAGTTAGGTTAGGGTAGGTATAGTTACAGTAGGTTAGGTTAAGTTAAGTTGACGTTTGGGTGGTTTTCACGTGAAATAAACTGGTGTGTTTAATCATCAGGTGAACCATAATCTGTTTCAAATTCAACTACTGGATGAAGAGGAGGAAATGAGGACGGGAGAAAGGAAGAAATAAGAGATTGAGTGAATGAGGGAGAGAAGGAGGAGAGGGATGAGGAAGAACTGAAAGTGAGAAAGGAGGAGGAGAAAGTGGGGGAGAAGGCGGAAGTAGAAAATAAGGGGGAGAAGGTAGTGAGGGAGAGAGGAGAAGTAGGAGTTTGTGAGAGAGAGAGGGAGGGAGGAGGAGAGGGAGTTTGTGAGAGAGGGGGGGAGGAGGAGAGGGAGTTTGTGAGAGAGGGGGGGAGGAGGAGAGGGAGTGAGAGGAGGAGGAAGATCGGGTTACCTCAGGCTGGGTGCCAGAGAAGTGGTGTGGCTACAGAATATCACCACCACACCATCATGGAGGTCACACCTAATAATGTCTTCATGTGGTGTATGCTCCACTCTTATCTACCTGTACTCATAACTCTACTCCTAACTCTACCTGTAGACTGTCTCACCCTATGCTCTACCTGTACTCATAACTCTGGTGTGCTCCAACTCCTCTAACTCTACCTGTACTCATAACTCTACCTGTCCTTATAACTCTGCCTGTACTTATAACTCTACCTGTACTCATAACTCTACCTGTACTCATAACTCTACCTGTACTCATAACTCTACCTGTACTCATAACTCTACCTGTACTCATAACTCTACCTGCACTCATAACTCTACCTGCACTCATAACTCTACCTATACTCATAACTCTACCTATACTCATAACTCTACCTGTACTTATAACTCTACCTGTACTTATAACTCTACCTGTACTTATAACTCTACCTGTACTCATAACTCTACCTGTACTCATAACTCTACCTGTACTTATAACTCTACCTGTACTCATAACTCTACTCTACCTGTACTCATAACTCTACCTGTACTCATAACTCTACCTGTACTTATAACTCTACTCATAACTCTACCTGTACTCATAACTCTACCTGTACTCATAACTCTACCTGTACTTATAACTCTACCTGTACTCATAACTCTACCTGTACTCATAACTCTACCTGTACTTATAACTCTACCTGTACTCATAACTCTACCTGTACTCATAACTCTACCTGTACTTATAACTCTACCTGTACTCATAACTCTACCTGTACTCATTACTCTACCTGTATTTATAATTCCCTGTACCCGTATTGATCACGAATACCTTTAAGTTTATCTATAACTTTACCTGTACCTGTATGTAAATTACCGAGGGGAGCAACAGGTGTGGGTAGGGGGGTGTAGGTGGGGTGGGGTGGTGTCAATAATAACAGTTAACAGTCATCATTCAAGTAAACAGTTACCTCAAGTCACCTGTAATTACCTACCCTCCTCCCAGTTAACAGTTAGATATCACAACACAACACGAATCAGCTAAAACAACACACACACACACACAGACTCAATACACACGCAACACAGACTCAATACACACGCAACACAGACTCAATACTCACAGCTGTGGGAAGGCAACATATTTCACCATGCAAAAAAAAATATAAATATATATATATACAGAAAAACTGAGCACATGTTACACCATCCTGGCTCTACCTCCTCATCCACCTACTAACAGAAGGCCCACACACACACACACTGGTTGGCTGTCTCACTTAGGGGGTTATGTTGAAGCCATGAGGATATATCTGATAACTTTATTGATTATGTCTAGTTATTTATGTCCGTATGTCTGTCTATCTATTTATTTATGTCTTATAGCTGTCTATGGATTATTATTATTGTTATTATTATTAAGGAAATGCAAGACAGTAAGAAACAGGTTAGGATTTCCTGGCGGGTCGGGAAACTGGGACAACCTTCGCTTCTCCCTTCCATCACATGACGACCACCTACCACCACATGACTATCAACACTCAACACTACCACCACCACCCCACACATTACTACCACCATAAAACATTACCACCACCACACCACACTACCACAATCCACCTCCACAACACCACACTACCACAATCCACCTCCACCACACCACACTACCACAATGAAGCCTTCCAAGGTCTCGTCAGGAACTACTCCCCCTCAGGATGGAAACTAACATCAAGGCTTCATTTGTTTCACTCTCTACAACCAACACAAAATAGAGGCTTCTTCAAGGCTTCACTTTATCTGTTCAAGGCTTCATTTTACCCATTCAAGGCTTCATTTTACCCATTCAAGGCGTCATTTTACCCATTTCAATGCTTCACTTTATCTCGAGGCTTCATTTTACGTGTTTCAAGGCTTCACTTTCCCTCCTTCAAGACTTTACTTAAAAAGAACCTAGAACCCCCCCACTCTCTCTCTCTCTAACACACACACCAGCCATGAACCCCGGAACTAAACCCTTAAGTAGTGTCAGTCAGTAAGCAGTCAGTCAGGCGGGTTGCAACACACCATCACTACACGAGCTGCTAGTGGTGGTGAAAGGCTGGGAAACTCGTGTGGTCGTCAACACCTTATTAGTTATGTTCACCAGTTATTACCAGTACTACTACTACTACCACCACCACCAACAACCCCTTCAACCACTATTACCACCAATACCACCACCTCTACCACCACATCACCACCTCCTACCCCACCACTATCACCAGAACACACCCAATGACCCCCAATACTTGATAAACTAAAAAAAAATTTAAAAAAATAAAAAATGAAAAGAATTACACAGAAACGTGACTTGTAACACCGTATCCCCAGACAAGTCAAGTAAAACAATTAATACAATAACTAACAAAATTAAATAAAAATACGAAATGAGTTAAATTAAAACATACCATTGCCATTTAACTTAGGTCAATGTTAAATTATATAAAACACTAACAATTATGACATAACCACATCCTTAGTAACAACTTGACCATAACAACATTTAAGTAAGTTATCCTACAACACAATAACAAAGGGGGAGACATCATAGAAAACGTAAGCAGGTGAAGGGTAGACTATAGAGAAAACAGACCAAGCGTAATGGCTGTAGTTATGATGTCAACAAACTAGGTGACAGGGGGGGGGGGGTAGGAGAAGCATCCTGCGTGACATTAATAACAAAAACACGTGAATGTCACTCCCTGGGAAAGAGAAAGGCGAAAGTCACCAACCCACAACCTTTCCCTTCACCTGTGTGTGTGTTTGTGTGAGTGCGTGTGTGTGTGTGCGTGTGTGTACCCGGGGACCTGAGGACATTCAGAGTACATACCACCTTAATCAGATAACAGTTGCAGTCCCGCCGATCTACCTCTATACATACATACACACACACACACACACACACACACACAAAGGAGGAGGAAAAGGAAGAGGATGTCAAATTGGGGTCAACCACTTAAGCAACTCTTGAATACCCAATGTAAATATATGTCAACAAACCAGGTCCTTCGTCAGCCCTACCCCGCTCCTACAGTCCCCCAGTTCACCTCCTGCCTTACCTGTAGACAGAGAAAGAAAAAAACAATTAAAACCCAGATCACAAAAAAATAACAAAATACATAAATTAAGTCAAAAAAATACAGCTATTTAAGATATACATAATTTTGACATACACGATAGATATACACACTTGATATACACGATAGATACACAGTACACACTTGACATACACGAAATTACAATGGTCATACAGTCGTACAGATAATAATACACTCAGTGGCCATCCCAACAAGAGGTGTTTATCAGCATCAAGTAATCAAATATTCACAACTAATCACAAAGATAAAAATAATCATAATACGTCATTTGTAAAGTCTTATCTCTACTGATAAAGATTTACATATTATTACTATCACATCTTTCTTAATTTATTATTAAACTAATATTAAATTCTCCCTCGTACTAAATTTCCTGGATATATTTTCTTAATGGAGGTATTATATGTGGTTCTGGTGTCACTAGTTGTAAACCAATCACGTATTAGGACTTGGAGACAGATGTTAGAGGCAATACATAAACCAATCACGTATTAGGACTTGGAGACAGATGTTAGAAGCAGTACATAAACCAATCACGTATTAGGACTTGGAGACAGATGTTAGAGGCAGTATAGAAGCCAATCACGTATTAGGACTTGGAGACAGATGTTGAAGCGGTACATAAACCAATCACGTATTGGGACGAGACAGATATTTAGAGCAATACATAAACCAATCGTATTGGGACTTGGAGACAGATGTTAGAAGGCAGTACATAAACCAATCGTGTTAGGACTTGAGACAGATGTTGAGGCAGTACATAAACCAATCACGTATTAGGACTTGGAGACAGATGTTAGAGCAGTACATAAACCAATCACGTATTAGGACTTGAGACAGATGTTAGAGGCAATACATAAACCAATCACGTATTAGGACTTGGAGACAGATGTTAGAGGCAGTACATAAACCAATCACGTATTAGGACTTGGAGACCAGATGTTAGAGGCAATACATAAACCAATCACGTATTGGGACTTGGAGACATGTTAAGTGATACATAAATAATCACGTATTAGGACTTGGAGACAGATGTTGAGCAGTACAAGTCATTCAGGAAATTTGGGACAGAAACTGGACATGAAAGGTAGTGGGTTTTTGTTGTAATTACTGTAATTTTGACACATCTGTATCAGTGGTTTATACTTATAACTGTACCATTATCTGTCCCTGTACTTGCATCTGTACCCGAATCTATCCTTGTAACTTGAATCCCCAATAAAACTAAAGTGAAAGCATGATAAACTACATAATAATGACAGATAGAGATACAGTCACCCACCCACCCACCCACCCACCCACCCAAAGGTTATATTATGGTCACCCACCCACACACCCACCCACCTACCCACCCAGAAGTTATATTACGCTCCAGAATGTTTAATAATACAATGCGACTTTCAACACGGGGTGAGTCAGAGGCAGCGGGCCGTCTGTGGGTTGAGTAAGAGAAGGTGGGAACAATGATCTGGCAATGACTTTACTTAATATTGAAGAGAACCAGTTGTTACTCATTCTCCAGCCTCACCCCTCCACTCACATCCCCGTCCCACTCCAGCCCCCGCCCCACTTCAGCCCCCGCCCCGGTTTTTCTCTTTCCTCCTCACCCACCCACAAGGACCCAATCACCTTTAAAGACACCCCAAGGTATGACTGCTTAGAGAGGGACTTATTTACACCACCTATACTACTTATACCTTACACCACCTTACACTACGTACAGTACTTACACCTCCCACACCACCTTACACTACGTACAGTACTTACACCTCCCACACCACCTTACACTACACCATAGTTATTGCTTTACTGGTAGTTGGGAGAAACTCAAGCTGGCCACATAATAGGTTCATTTTTTCCCATCTGAATCGCTGAACACACACAAAACACTCACGGCTCCCCACTTAGCTAGGAGTAACCTTGATCAACCTGACCTGACTAAGAACTAAAGAATTTCCTCGATAGATTAAAAAAAAAAAAAAAATAAATTAGATTATCACAGAGTACTTGAGGTGCCAGTGAGGACGTGTGTAAAACATTATCAACGCGAGGTGTACTCCAAGAAGGCGGGAATTATTTTTACCTAAGTTGGGGGTTCGACATATTTACAACAGAAAACGGTATTTAGAGAGTAACTTATTTATTGATTTTATTTACGGTGAAGGAATTAAGAAACACGGCAGGTTATTATTAAGACTAGATAAATCAGATATTAAGGCTAGAATCTCTCTCTCTCTCTCACGGTTCGCCAGTTTGCTTCAGTCTCGCTCCTACCTAATTACCACAACATTTATAGACCTCACAAAATTACATTACCGAGGCGGCCTTGGCGTGCCAGGGGCTCACCACCATAACAGGAACCCACCACCACAGGGACCCACCATAGCGACCCACCACCACAGTGGACCCACCACCATCACAGTGGACCCTCCACCACCACAGTGGACCCTCCACCATCACAGGGACCCACCATCACAGTGGACCCACCACCATCACAGGGACCCACCACCACAGGGGACCCACCACCACAACACAAACTCTTGCAAATTCTCACAGTCACACCTGGTCACACAAACACTCAAACATTTCACCGTGTCTAGGATCTTTTTCTTACAATTTTCACACGGAACTGGACCCCCTCCCCCCGAAGTCTTAAAAGTTTCACACTGCAATTTTCTCCGGTTAAGTGAGGACAAGGAATGGCTCATGTCCATTTATTTCGTATTTAGATTAACCTAGTTTAATCTAATCTATCCCTGACTTGGCTTAACCTAATCTGATTTAACTCTAACTTTACCTAACTTTACCTGATTTAACCTAATCTAACCTAACCTAATCTAACCCTACCACCAAGATAGCAATAGCATATTTAATTACCAGGTTAAATAAGCTCGTGGGGGAGGTTAGGTAATCTTCACCTAATCCCAGAACTCACACACACCTGTCTGACTCACTAATACACTCAGGTTAATTCTCCAATACACTTAAGTTAAAATAATCTCCCTTAAGTGGTGTTGAGACGCACTTAAGTCACTCACACTCTCTCTCTCTCTCTGAAGTTAAAACACTATTATTTCTACTACTTCTGCAATTACTATTTCTGCTACTATTACTGCAATTACTACTACTATTATTTCTGCTACTGCTACTACTACTATTTCTACTACTACTACTCCTACTGACACTAACAACAACAAACTAACGGGACAAAAATTCACCAATTAAACAAAATTAAAACAAAGCAAAATGGAATAAACAGTTGAAATAGAAGAAAAAAAGACGGTAATTATACCAAGTTCAAGACCAAAAATAAGACACGTATGATGTCCTGTGAATCTACTGTAACCAAGTGCCAACGACTACTGCCACTGGTGCCAAGGTCAGCCAGCGGTAGTGTGTGTGGTGGTGCCAGACTATAACATGTCCCTCACACACACAGAGAGGGTGCCAAGGGGTGGTGGTGGTGTTACCCTATCATAGTGAGGGTTGGGTGGGGGTGTAATGACCAATGGGGGGAGGAGGGTAGTTGAGGTGATTGATGATGATGATGATGGTTTTAGGATTGATGAGAGAGAGAGAGTTATCGCACTTTTCTGTCCTCACTTCAACCTACTTAATAAAGAACACAAAAGCCACTTTCTCTATGACGCACAAAGAAAAACCCCAGAGAGAGAGAGAGAGAGAGAGAGAGAGAGATAATCCATCAATAAATATCAATGATCGTGTTTGCTCAGCTGCACACCCACTACACCGCTGGAAGGGAGATGGGGAAAGAGAAGGAGGGAGAAGGGAAGGGAGGAAAGGAGAAGATGGAGGGGAAGGAGAAGGTGGGAAAGAAGAAGGGAGGGAGAGAGGGAGGAAGAAAGATGGAGGGAAGGAGGGAGAGGAAGGGAAAGAAGGAGGGAGAGGTAAATATTAACCAATGGAAAGACAGACATACATCTTATTTTAGTCGAGTCACAAATTTAGATTTTTTTTTTCCGTCTCGTTCGCCATATTTGTTTTGATCGTTACTCGTCCTCGCACGGTAGTTAAGGGAATGATCAACCAATCAGAGTACGTCGTTCCTTCTCTGGATACCTGTTGCCCACCAAGTACTGTATTATGACAACAGGGGACCAGGTACAGGTAGTCAGGTACACGAGCCTCCAGATGGTTATGGTATGTTGAATCTGATCTAGCGAGGAGGAGCTGGGCTGTATGTCATGTTCTGCCCTGCCTCGCCTTGCCCTGCCTCACCCCACCACCCACACCTCTCCTCAGAACCTCCACCCACACCCATACTTCACAGCCTCCACCCACACTCCTACACCGTCTCCACCCACCCACCCACCCACCCTCGCTTTCCTCAATGACGTATCAGATCAAACAACAGCTGGCCAATCCGCGGTGACGTCCTCGACTGACAGCTGGTGAGGGGGTGGTAGAGGTCTCACCTAACAGACGTGACGACAAGACGCTTACAGGAACTGACAGACTGGTGAACGGTGACGAAAACCCTAACAAATGTGGGTGGCTGGGGGGGGTGGTGGTGGCTGGGGGTGGTGGTGGAGTGGGATGGGGTGAGAGGTGGGGGAGGTAAGAGGTTTAGGCTCGCCACTCCACTCCACTCCAAGGGGCCGGAGGCTGAAAGATGCGGCGTGTGTTAAATTTATCTCCAACAACAATCGACAAACCTCCGCCCACTCGTGTCTGTCTCCTAGCAACCGTGACAGCTCAGACACGTGGATCGGTTGCTAGGGTAGTGATAAAGCACTGTAACAACCCCTCTCAACACCTCACAATCTATTTTAACCCCTCTCACAACACCTTTCAATCCCTCTCAACACGTCTAAACCCCTCTAATTCCCTCTCAACACGTCTAAACCCCTCTAATCCCCTCTCAACACGTCTAAACCCCTCTCAACACGTCTAAACCCTCTCAGCACGTCTAACCCAACCTCTCAACACGTCTAAACCCCTCTCAACACGTCTAAACCCCTCTCAACACCACTGAACCACATTACACTCCTTGATAGTAAACATAACTACGGATTTCTAGTATTTAGGGTGAAAGGAGTGACTGGCGTTGATTGAGAGCGTGAAGAAGATCCGTCAGATGTTAGCTTGTGTGAGTCAGAATTAAAATAAACAATGTGTGTGTGTGTGTGTGTGGGTCAGTGAAAAATGGAGCTATCTAATCTAAAACTAACTCTAAACCACCCCCCAAAAAATGGCTTCCAAAATACATCGAGACTGTACCCTACCTATCTGAAGTCTTTTACCTAACACCAAAGAGGTAAAATAACGTAGGAACCTTTGAGAGTTCAGCCCCTGCATGGTAAGACCCCTCCCTCCCCTCCTCCCCTACGACCCCCCTCTTCCCCGACCCCCTCCTGCCCTTCCCTGCTATCAATTCCACCACGTTCTCTTTAAGTTCACTGCAGCGCCTGGCACGCCCACTATGCAGCCACTGTGTGTTGCTCCTCCTCCTGCTGGGTGTGGGTACTGGTGGTGGTGGGAGTACTGGTGGGGAGGGTACTGGTGGTGGGAGGTACTGGTGAGGAGGGTACTGGTGGGAGGGTACTGGTGGTGGGAGGTACTGGTGGTGGTGGGAGGGTACTGGTGGTGGGGAGGGTACTGGTGGTGTGGGGAGGGTACTGGTGGTGGTGGTGAGGGTACGTGGTGGTGGGAGGGTACTGGTGGTGGTGGTGAGGGTACTGGTGGTGGGGAGGGTACTGGTGGTGGTGGGAGGGTACTGGTGGTGGTGGGGTACTGGTGGTGGTGGGGAGGGTACTGGTGGTGGTGGGAGGGTACTGGTGGTGGTGGGCTGGTGGTGGTGGGGAGGGTGCTGGTGGTGGTGGGGAGGGTACTGGTGGTGGTGGGAGGGTACTGGTGGTGGTGGGGGAGGTGCTGGTGGTGGAGAGGGTACTGGTGGTGGTGGGGGTACTGGTGGGAGGGTACTGGTGGTCGCTGTAACAATGTTGATAATGTATCTGATGCAATACCTTCTCATCCTCTTCATCCTCCTCTTCTTTTCCTCCAACTATTTCTTCTCCTCTTCCTCCTCCAGTTACTCCTCCTCTTCCTTCTCCTCCCTAGGCTACCAACTGCTAATGGGTAGGACATGTGACTCTTACTAAATTAGTGAGTATATTTTGAGTCGTAGTTTGAGAGAAGAGAGAGAGAGAGAGAGAGAGAGAGAGCCTACCTTATTTCACCTGATGATGGTTTGAACACCTTAAGGCTATATACCTGGTCTTGAGTTAAGTTCAGGTTAGGTTAGGTTAAATTAAATTAGGTTAGGTTAGGTTAGGTTAGGTTTCTGTTAGGTTAATTACTCATCAGGTGAAATATGCTGTCCATTGTATGTCTTTGTGCGCCTCCAGAAAGCACTACAGAATATCTCTCTCTCTCTCTCTCTCTCTCTCTCTCTCTCTCTCTCTCTCTCTCTCTCTCCATATCTAACTTTGATATCTTGGAGACTGGTGGAGGAGGAGGGGGTGGGGGGTGATGGTGAAGGAGGGGAGGTGGAGGTGGAGGTGGGAGTGGGGGGTGTAGGTGGGAGGGAGGTGTACTGGTTATGATAGTGTTCTTGTAAACTTATCTCTCCCCACCACAGTGAGGGCGGCCACTACTGATAACTGGTCCTCCTCTCTCCCCACACGCCCCTCTCCCCCACACCACTTCCTCCCCACAACATCACGACGCCACACCTGGATCACCTGCAGAATTGTCACCCCAGAGTTTAGCAGGGTGACAATTCTTCAGGTGGGATATCCTGGGGTGATGAATCTCCGCCACACACCACACCTCCCTCCCTCACACCTCCCTCCCTCACACCACCTCCCTCCACACACACCACACCTCCCTCCACACACCACCTCCCTACACCACCTCCCTCCCACACACACCCTCCCTCACCACACACTCCCTCACCACACACCTCCCTCCCCTCACACCTCCCTCCCTCCCCTCACACCTCCCCGCCACACACACCACACCTCCCTTCCACACAGGATAAACACGCTATCTTGTACATTACGTTACGTTACGTTAGGTTACGTTACGTTAGTCAAATATATCAATAGCCGAAAATAATACAGTATCATAAAGGTTCAGTGATTTCAGAAAGATGTTACTGTACTGTTTACCTGAACAGAGAGGTTATGGTACAGCAATTGGTGAACATATACAGAGAACGGTACAGTGATAAGGAACGGTACACTCATACAATAAACGGTGGTACAGTCATATAAAGAACGGTACACTCACACAATAAACGGTGGTACAGTCATATAAAGAACGGCACAATCACACAATAAACGGTATAGTCATATATATATTACAGGTGCACAACGCTATGTAGGTGAGAGGCCGGGGGACGTTCACCTATTCTATGTGTGGTTAGTTGTCGTAGGTGAGTCATGATAGGTGAACAGCTTACTGGTAATGCTCCTAGTGGCCACAAGTAATTGACCCATCAAGAGTTTTATTATCTATTAACTTTATGTGTCTGTCTGTCTGTCTGTCTGTCTGTCTGTCTGTCTGTCTGTCTTCTGTTTATTCTCCCTCCAGATTATATCATTTGAGATTAACCCAACCTAACCTAACCTAACCCAACCTAACCTAGCACCAACCTAACCTAACCTAACTCCAACCTAGCAACTAACCTAACCCAACCTAGCAACCTAACCTAATCCAACCTAACCTAACCTAACCTAACCTAACCTAACCTAACCCAACCTAACCTAATAATCAACCTAACCCAACCCAACCTAACCTCATCTCCCCAAATACTGTACAGGTGAAATAATCTGTGTGGGGGAGGGAGGGAGGAGGGGGAGTCTTCAGGTGATCAATCTACCTGTCAAACAAATGGCTATGTTAAGATAAAGACCGTGTTGTCAATATCAGAGCTGGACTGAGTTAAGACCACACTGCCTCTCCCTACTGCTGCTGCTCCTCCTCACAATGTGCCCCTCCCCGATCTGCCCCTCCCCGCCCTGCCCCTCCCCCCTCCCCGCCAGTCATACACCTGACGCCGTCCTGCA